>NC_090938.1:631854586-632157616 GCF_040938575.1 Ambystoma mexicanum | reverse complement strand
TCGGAGCCCATGCCACTCTGTGCGAATTCCCTTCCCTTCCTCCTCTCTTCTGGACTAACCCATTTTTTCCCTGCTGGCTTCTCTCTTTGTTTCTCTGTCGCTGCTGCTCTTACCTGGTGCCACTCTGCGGAAACTTCTCCTGTCCATTGAAGTTCACTGATTTCGGAAGTGCTTACAGGGTGCTGCACTGCTGAAGTCACGCCTGCTCTTTGAGCCAATCAACTCCAGATTGTCAGAACCATCTTGCGGTCCTCACTACAACATCCCGCTCTGCTTCATCAAGGGTTTTTCTGCCCCATGAGGGTTTTTTAACCAGCGGATTTCCCGGTGGGTCCTCCTGACTCCTGTTTTTCCCAAAAGGAGTCACGAGAGTTTTCTGGGAGGTTTGTCTATTCATCTGCATCCTTCCTGAACAGCCAAACAGGTTAGTGCTTACGTTGTTCTCACAGTAAGCAGTGCCCAAACAAAAAAAATATATATACATTTTTTCGATATGGAACAAGTACAACAGCTGACAACTGCTGTACAAGCCCTAATTTTGGAAGATCAGCCCTTAAAGACCGAAAATGCAAAACTTGCGCCGGTTGGTGCTGCAAAATCCAGTAAATCACGAGGTTCCTCCTGGACCACTCGTGGACGGTAAATTCGACGGAAATCCAAGGAAATTAAAGGAGTTCATCGATGCCTGTCTTGTGCAGTTTACTCTCAAACCACCTTTTTTCCAACGGATCGGTCTAAGGTCAGTTATATGGTTTCTAATATGGCAGGGAGCACCCTGGCTTGGGCCATACCTTTAGTAACTACCAACAATCAAATCCTTGGTTCCTTCCCTGGCTTTATATAAGGCTTAAGGGCTATGTTTACTTGAACTGAAACCATAGTCTCGGCACAAGAAAACCTCCTTGACTTCACGCAAGGAACTTTAGACACTTTGACTTATATCACGCATTTAAAACAGATGACCAATGAGACTGCCTGGCCAGCCGACACACTGGTAACTCTAATGAGAAGAGGCCTATCAGAAGAACTAAAAGATGAACTTGCCAGGGATCCGCATCCCCCTAATTTGGCAGAGCTCATTTCTTTAGTGATGCAACTCGAATATCGGATCCAAGAGAGAAGAGCCGAGAAAAGAAGAAACCGAGTTGCGAGGCCATTGATGGACTATGCCAGACTTCCAGTAAGGTTGGATCAGCGTGATGCCCATTATCTGCAGAAGAAAGAAGTCGTAGAAAAGAGAATGGCTTGTGTATGTACTGTGGCTCTAAGGGACATCTTCTGAGGGATTATCCGGTTGTTCCCCTGCGTCGTTCGGGAAACGACAGATCCCGAACCTAAAGGGAACAGAGAATCGGGAAAAACTCACAAGTTCCCAAATTAATTCTGTTAAAATTCAAACCACCCTTATGGTGGTGGTTAAGGTATCTCTGCAGAATTCGGAAGTTTCAGTCCCCAATATGACCACCCTCATTGATTGTGGAGCAGCCAGAACTTCCAGGATGATGATTGGGCACCCTCTCATGGATTAGCTCCACAAGTGAAGAAACTACAAATACCAGTAGAAGGCGTAGATGGGGAAACCCTTATCATCCGGAGTCATCAAGGAAAGCACTGGCATATTGTCCATCTCTTTTGCCACCCATACTGAGAACATCCAATTTAATCTCATTAAGACCACTCACTACCCTGTGATCCTAGGTCTGCTGTGGCTCAGGATTCATAATCCTTATATAAACTGGACAGCAGGCGCCATATTTTTGATGTCTGAACATTGTGTGGACTACTGTTTGCGGCACGGTGCGGTAGGTATGCATTCCATATTAGAAACCATTCAGGATGCCTGTACAACTTCCAGGGTAAATATGATTCATGCCCTTCCTCCCTGTTATCAAGAATTCCAGATGGTGTTCTCCAATGACGAATACAAAGAGCTCCCTCCACATAGGACTGAGGATTGCTGTATAGAATGAATCCCTGATCATGAGGTTCCATTCAGAAGAATGTATACTTTATCGGCAACTAAGAAGGAAGTATTACAGGAGTACTTGTCAACCAATCTATGCCATGGACTCATCCCTGAATCCAAGTTCCCGACAGGAGCATTTTTGTTCTTCATTCCAAAGAAAGATACAAAATAACTCAGACCTTGTACCGATTTCCGTGTACTAAACAAAATCACATACAATACAAGCATCCCCTGCCCTTGATCTCCGATATTCTTGAAGCCATTTGCGGGGAAAAACTCTTCACTAAGTTAGATTTACACAGGGCTTATCACCTCATCCGAATTTGCGAAGGTGACGAGTGGAAGACCGCCTTTCGGATGCTGTTTGGCCATTAGGAATACAGGGTCATGCCCTTTCGTTTGTCAAATGCACCAGCTGTATTTCAGCGATTTATTGACCACATTCTTTCTGATGTACTATTGCATTACATAGTTGTTTACTTGGATGACATCCTTGTTTTTTCCAAATCCCTTAAGGAACATATTATCCATGTGAAGGCAGTCCTTCGAAGGCTCTGTGAAAATCCCCTATTTGCGAAACTAGAGAAATGTGCCTTTCGCCAAGAGAAGGTGTCCTACTTGGGTTTCATTTTGTCCAATTAAGGTACATCGATGGATCCCTCTAAAGTCACGGCCATCCTGCAGTGAAAAGAACCCTCCACCATTAAAGAAGTACAAAGTTGTTTAGGTTTTTCCAATTTTTATCAGAAATTCATATCAAATTTTTCTTCTCGGATCAAACCTATTAACAAGCTCCTGCAAAAGGGAAAGAAATTCGACTGGGGAACATCAGCCCAATCAGCCTTTTTTGGGTTGAAAGAAGCTTTCACTTTGGCTTCCATTCTTAAAACCCCTGATCAACAATGGCAATTCATTTTAGAAACGGATGCTTCCTATTCCGCTATAGGGGCAGTGTTAAAGCAGAAACATTCAGGTGGATTTGAACACCTAGTGGTACTTGTCCAAAACTATAACCAAACCTGAGATCAATTACATCGTACTGGAAAAAGAACCATTGGCGATCAAAAGAGCTTGCCAAGAATGGCGCCACTTATTGTTGGGCTCCCTCTATCCCTTCGTCGTTAGGATAAACCACAGGAATCTAAAAGTTCTCCAACAAATGCAATGTCAAAACAACAGATATGCCCGCTGGGCATATTTCTTTTCTCAATTTGAGTTCTCCCTGATATTCATCCCTGGAGTACAAAACGTCCAAGCAGATGCTTTATCTAGATCTGCGGAAAATGCAACCACCGGTGCCTCAAGGCAAAAGATTGTTTCCACAGACTACCTTTGTTTTTTCCATTGGGGATTTCATTACAGACATTAAGAAGGAGACAAGCAGTCAGCTAACCAAGTTACAATCCGTCATCCATCGATACCGATTGAGAGATTCTCAAGAATTGTTATTTTACAAGCACCAACTCTTCATACCTTCCAAAACATTGCAAAGGGACGTTTTATCCATGTGTCATGATGCAAAAGGTGCAGGTTACCGCGGGATTCGTTATACGTATGATCTTATAAATCGGCACTTTTGATGGCCTACTCTACATAAGGATGTTAAGGATTATGTGTCTGCATGTGCAGTTTGTTCACAAGCCAAGGTGCCTCGTCGGAAACCATTTGGCTTACTGGTTGAAGCTGAACTACCAAAACAACCATGGCAACACATCTCTACAGATTCTATTGTAGAGCTTCCCTCATTCTCTGGTTTCACTACCATTATGGTAACAGTGGACACACTCACAAAGATGGCTCATTTTCTTCCCTTAAAACAGATTCCCACTGCATCTCAAATGGCTAGATGTTTTCTACAAATAATATTTCGCCTGCATGGACTCCCTAACAAGATTACATCCGATAGAGGAACGCAGTACACTTCAGCCTTCTGGGCTTCTTTATGCAATCTTCTTGGAATCCAGAGAGCTCTCTCTTCTGGATATCATGCTCAGATAAACGGGCAGACCAAGAGGGTAAATCAGTCTCTCGAACAGCACCTTTTTTGTTTTTGTCCCCAATGGGAATCAGTCCCTTTTATTGCTCATATGCCTTTCATCATCTTGCTGTTCCTGCTGCCCATATTTCAACGCAGAAGTTGTCTACCATCGACACTCATCAGTGACATCAAGAAATTTCAAGCTACTGCCTTGGAAGCTTTGGAAAACACCATAACTACCATCAAGAAATATGCAGATCATAAAAGGAGCCCATCTCCTACTTACTCTTTGGGTGAGAAAGTCTGTTTTTCTTCCAAGTTTTTCCCCAAACGTCTTAAGCCTACAAAGCTAGCTCCTAAATACTTTGGTCCCTTTGAAATTACGGGTCTCGAGTGATCAGTGGCCTATTGTCTCAAATTGCCTCCTACCTGGAACCCTATGCATCAATTTTTTCATGTATCTCAACTTAAATCACACATTGCAGATCGTTTTTTAAGGGCAAACCTTAGTCCCCCTCCTGTGGATACTGCACAAGGTCCTGAATATGAGATCACTGCTATATGTGATTCTTGTTACTTCCGTGGCAGACTCCAGTACCTTATAGACTGGAAAGGGTACGGACCAGCAGAACAGTCATGGCAAGCCGCATCTGATGTGAATACAACACGTTTATTTGCAAGATTTCACAGGACACATCCCTGTAACGTTGCGGAGGGGGCATCCTATCAGGAATCAGCAAGCACCCTCGCTGCTCCCTGTGGTCTAGATGGGTGAGATAACACAATTGTTATTCATTATTCCTCCCAAGATGGCGGCTCACTGCTCCTGCATCTTATACCGCTTCACGCATTCTAGTTACTTCTCAAGATGGCGGCCTGCCGGTACTGAAGATCGAAGTTAAAGACAGCTCTGGCTTATAAGGGCTTAAACAACGGTAAGCAGATGCGTTGCTTTTTTCTTGTGGCATTAACACTCTTCTATCCTGTGTCTTTCTATCTTTTTCTCGGTACACTAGCCTGTGCTGCTTCGTGAATTCTTCCGCTCCTTTGTTTCCCTTTGGTCCTCGGAGACTGTGGCACTCTGTGCAAATTCCCTTCCCTTCCTCCCCTCTTCTGGACTCTCCCATTTTTCCATGCTGGCTTCTCTCTTAGCTTTTCTGTTGCTGCTGCTCTTACCTGGTGCCACTATGCAGAAACTTCTCCTTTCCACTGAAGTTCACTGACTTCGGACGTGCTTACCGGGTGCCGCGCTGCTGAACTGCCGCCTGCTCTTTGAAGTCCATCAACGCTGGATTGTCAGAACCATCTTGCAGTCCTCGCTACAGCATCCCGCCTCCGCTTCATCAAGGGTTTTTATGCCCCAATAGGGTTTTTCCCTAGCAGATTTCCCCGAAAGTTCTCCTGACTCCCGTTTTTCCCAAAAGGAGTCACAAGGGTTTTCCGGGTGGGGTGCCTGTTCATCTGCATCCTTCCTGAACAGCCAAACAGGTTAGTGCTTACGTTGTTCGCACACAAGTGGAGTCAGGTGTGAGTAGTCAGAGTGAAATGCCTGAGCCTGCCTGCCCCTATTAATGGGACAACCTGTTGGTAGTAGGTGGCAGTCTTCATTTTGTTTCCCAAGGTATTTCATGCAGGTAATCCTCACTACTCTCGGTTGCATCTTCTTCTTCCCATTATTGGCCAAAAACGGGGAGGGGGAAATGGAATGGCATTGAAAATCTCTCGTGAAAGCTGAGGAGGGGGTTTCAGATGGGAAATGGGGACAGGAGGAATTGAATTGAGATTGACGTTACTTCTATTTACCAGAATAATGTTAGCATATTGACAGCAGGGATAGGAACATTCTCTAGCCTAGGCGTACTTAACTCTTTTCCTCCTCTTTCTTGGGCCATGAAAAGGGGCTTTGAATTTGGAGTAATAAGACCTAGATCAGGGCTAAGAGAGTCAGAATACCCATGAAGCTTCTGGGACTTCTTCTTCCTCTCTTATTGTTCTGTGGGTCTACTGTATCTCGCCTGGGGCCCCCCCCCATGAATATAACCCTGGACTCTCCTGGTCACCTGAATAGAGGGTTCTCAGGGTTTACATGGAAGAATACCCCTAGGTTTCTCACACCCTGTTAAGATGGTCACCGCCTTCTGCTGCTTTCAGGGTTTACCTGTTAATTCCTGGTTCAGCGGTTCTTACTCTTGCATCAACCTGTGTTTCCATGTTGATCCAGGATGCCTCGGCTACATACTCCCTGGCTGCGGGACCCGTAGCACGTCTCAACGCTAAGGTATTCCTTGCTGTTTCCTTAGCTCAGCGCTTCCTTGGTTTCCTTGTTATTTGTGCTTTCTAGTGTACCTCTGTTTCCCTCCTAGCTTCCTTGCTCTCTATCCTTACTCTATCCCTTTCTCACAGACCCTTCTTGTTCCCCTCCTGTCTGTCGCTTCCTTCTCTGCTTAATTCCCGCTCCAGGATCGCACGTTGCTGTGCTTACCTACCGGACCTTTCATTTCGCTGCCTGCTCTACTTACACTCTTGTTTATGGACCCTGGAAATCCCACTTTTGTATGCTTTTTTACCTGGGGTTATCTTTGGATATATTCTTCCTTGCTGCCACTACGCAGTGAATCACATCTATCTGAGCTTTTAGCTGATTCTGGACATTTTCTCTGTATCATTAGCTGGAGTTGAAGACAGACACAGAATCATCACTTCTGTTTTGCCTTACAATTGGAAGCTTAACCACTGCATGCTACTGTGTTTTTCTTTCCCTAAAAGGGATTTTTCTCCCACTTCTGCACAGAGCCGTCCTCCAGATGTCATACAACCCAGCTTCTACTATACAGGGCAGTGTGGCATCAGGAGAGAGGTGTCCATTTTTTCAGGACTGTAAATTCCATCAAAAACACTGTCAGAAGCACATTTCTTCCTCCCCTTCTCCCGCCTTGACTCAGGTGAGCAAAAAACCTTACATTATGGGGCGAGGGATGACATTTTAGGGAGAACACAGTATGTATCTATCTCTTCACAACCGCCTTCACCCTCTTACCCTATAACAGGGTTCCCTACACTTCCATGTACCTGTGTAAGGTAGACACTTCCATCTCCTTAACAAGTCCTGGGACGAGGAAGAGTAGGAACTATCCATGTGAATCATGTACGAAAATTGAGACGAGGACAAAGATCAGGAACCCAATGAATAAGCACTATGTTGGGACCGAGTCGAAGAAGAGGAATGGAGTGCCAAGAGCAGTCTAGTCAATCTGGGCAATTGATTACAATATGTGCTTTAAAAGGAGAGGACCAACTAGTCTTTTCAACAAGTCCTCCCTGGAGGAACTGCGAAGTTCAAGGAAGCTCGAGAAGGAGAATGGACCGAGATGTCACGAGAAGGGAACGTGAGTCCAGAGTTGTGTGAGAAACCTGAAGGTGTCTCCCAATCTAGTCCCTGGAGATCTGTCATCGAGGTGGCCAGGACACGGCCATTGCTATTGGATCCAGTTCCTGGGGATGGACTAGTGCGGGAGGATCACCTGGATGGGGGGGTCCTCGGGCAGTGGAACGGGAACACTGACGGGTGAGACGCGGTATTTCCCTTCTGTCAAACTTTCTTCCCTATCCCACTATACAGGACATTCAATCTCTCTACCCAACCCCCCTTTCTCACACAAACACTTTTGCATAGCACGAAAGACAACGGACTAACACCAGAGCCGTTTACCTGACATGTCCCAATACAAGGGTCAGGCAAAGTCAGGCAATTGACCATAATCGCACACACCTGACGGCTCTTGCCCTTCTCCACAGGGATAAAAGATGGAGCCCGACAGCACAGTACGAGCATGGCAGACCGCACGACGTGAGAGCTAACTCCGCCTGGCAGTTCAAGAAGAGGTGAAAGACGGCGAGAGTCAAGAGGAGACCAAGGGGAGAAGTGACCTTGCCCTTATCGACAGAGATCCATGAAGCCTCAAGAGAAGGAAACGTAAGGCCAGGAACAATAGTCTGCGTGTGTAGCAAAAGATGTCCACGGTACATCCGACAGCCAAGCTGGGGAGAGATGCATGGCCCAATGGAACAGGCCTTGACTCTACAGATAAGAAAGCAAAGCTGTACATCACAATCAGTGAGTCGAGGGGAGAGCCGATAAAGAAACAGAACTGTGTTGAACGAAAGTAGCAAGTGGCTAATTGAACTTTGAAAACAAAGAACTGTTACAGAACAGGGGAAAACCAGCAGAGCAGAGTCAGGCACCACGTGGGTGCGCGCTCATGGAGATTACCCCATTATTGAACTACAGTAACCAAAAGGCCTTAGGAAAAGGTAAAAGGGTGTCAAAGTGGTCATACGGGGGTCTTGTCAAATCCTCTGTACCATTGCAAGTCTTTGACCGGCAGATGATTATGAGGCTAGGGGAAGTGAAGCCTGCATCATAGAAGTTTGAACAGAGAAAAGATTGCAACTGAGAAGATTGGCAAGAGTGAACCCGAACGAGGGAGCCAAAGAAGAAGGGGTGGAGTCTGAAGCCAAGAAATAACAGTGTGTTGACAAGAGTGAACCCGGCAGAGGGATGTCTAAAAGTGAACTGTGTTATAAAAAACATTAACATTTGGGGAATGGCACAGATATGATTGTGTTGAGATTCATGAACTAAAGAAAAGTCATTGTGAACCCGAACAAGGGAGGCTGACAAAGGTTGGCAGGAGTGAACCTGGCGGAGGGATGCTAACGAGAAAGGGAGAGGCCTGAAGTCCCTGTAAACGGTGTGCTGACAGGAGTGAACCTACCGAGGAACACCTAGAGTGAACTGTTGTGCAGAAGGTGGCCACAGTAAACCCAGATGAGGGAGGCGGACCAGCAGGGGTGAACCCTGAAGAGTTACTCAAAAGGACATTAAGATTCATGAGAATGAGAAGGATTGCAAGACAATGAGATGTGAACTGTTCTCCTTGTAAATTGGGGTCCGAGCTCGGCCGAGTTCATTGAGAAAAAACTGTAAAGTTGGTTTATTGAGAATATCTTATGAGGGGTTGGCGCCCAGAAGAGGGGGATCCTTGGGTGAAGCCATCACCCAAAGCATTCGTAGAAGGGAACTGTGTGTTTGTTTGTTGAAACTATCAGGCCCTAGAGGGCAAGAGAGTTTTTTATTGCAATGAGACTTTAAGCCATCACAGAACCTGATAGCTGGATCGGAACTGCCGGCTCGTGCTGGGAAAGTTTGAGTGTGTGCTGTGCTCATGAGACCCACCTTGTCCTGTGCTGAAAATGTGGGGAAGGGAGACCCCTGGCAATCACATCCTGACTTATTCTTTTGAGAACACTTCTTTCTTTATTGAAACACTTCTTTTGTATTTAGCGTAAGGATTGGTAATAGTTTTTATTTCTTAGTATAGGACCTTTTATTTTGACACAACACCACTAGGACTGCCTTATTTTCATTTGATGGTCGATGCTTGCTCCCAACTTAGATTTAGGTTTAGTTCAGGCATTATTCCACCCTGCATTTACAGTTTAATAAACACTCTTGAACTGTGATCACTTGTGTCTGTCTTTACTGTTGCCACCATGAGGTCCTTACAGGTGGCCCGTTGTTGAACGGACACAAAGCCAAGAGCAAAGCAGAAACTCCTGGCGAACCGGGATGCCTAGGAGCAGGGGAAGTAGAAGTTCAGCCGCCAGGAGAGACGCTATCTCTGCGCAGCTGCCACAGACAAAAGGCAATTGAGCAGCGGCAGGGAAACGACATGGCTGACAGCTGGTGTCCGAAGAGCCCCGACGCTGCCGCAGACCAGAGAAAAAGGTACATGTGCAGCAGGGGAGGCGCAGAGGGCCAGTGGGACAAAAGTTGGCAGACAAAGAAAAGCTCCACATATAGGGTCTGGGACCCAGCGCATGAACTATATCAGACTGCAGGGGAATCAGGAGTGCTCATCATAGTCATAGTACCTGGCAGGAGAGTTCACCAGGTAGACTACACAAAGCATCAGAACATGCAAGTCTGGGACCCGCACCCATAAAACAATACCAAGGCATCAAGAGTGCTCATCATAGTTACAGTACCGGGCAGAAGATTATACTAGGTGGAGCAAGCAGAGAAATAGTTGTTCATCATTGCAATACCTGGTAGTGAACCCACCCAGGCAGTCAATCGCCAGAATGAGCAAAGAAGCAAGAGAAGCCCAAATACCTCTTCTTCGGCGCAGTTCCTGAATAGAAGAATAAAACAGGTGGAGGGTGTCATCCCCTCTGATATTTGTGTACAGAAGGAAGAAGAAAAAACCAGTGGGAGGGAGTCATCCCCTCTGGTAGTTGCGACCACTGATATCTAATGACAATGGATTAGACCCCCTTTTACCTTTTCCTGAGGCCTTCTGGTTACGGCAACGAATATCTAATGACTTTAAGCATAGCCCTAATTACAACACAATTCAAACAAACATTCTATCACACTTACACTCGCACAATATATCCATGCTACCATGCTACCAGACACATACACTTCAATTATATAATTCCACCATATTATAATATACTCCCACTATAGTACCTCTAATTACAAAACAAAGGAATCACCCACGACAATCACTCTGACTCTCTGTATCTCTGCCATCTTCATTGTACATAGCAATGGAAAAAAGTATTACCGCCCCTTCCTGTTAAGCACACCCTCAACAGCTGATTTGATAATCCCCACAGTCCCATACCAGGCATGCTGAGAAGGGCAGGATGTGGCATGTGCAATCCCCCAACTGCCGCAGTGTTCGCGGACCCCATAAAGCAGGGGCAATCCTTCTTCCCTTTCCACTACTCTCTTTGCATCACTCCCTCACTGGGTAGTGTTAAGCAGTCACACACACATCCTACAATCACATCCAAGACCTCTGCATCTAACTCTATCATCTCTCTATCATCTCTGTTCAACACTCCATATTTACCGTTAAACACTCAGAGTACAAGCCTCCTGTGATTCAAAAGCACCTCTAGTAAAAAGTACTGTAAAACTATCCAAGATTTCTGCATCCAGATTCATTCACACCGTCATCCATCAACACAAACTATAGGTATCAATATTTTTTATACAGTACATTTGCAACTCTGTTATAAGTGCCTCTCAACAGGGTACCTGCCACTTAACTTTCATAACGTACGCAAAAAGCAAACTGTAATTTCTCCCATCACCTATGATCAAATGCCACGTACAATGCTATGTGCTTTGAAAGTTTTCATTTACCCATATCACCCATTGTAATGTTCAATCTGTTACTCTCTTCTTTCCCTCTGTCATTTTTACGACCTTTTCCCCCGCTAACACACCTCCTATGAAATTCGTAATATGCTCACAGAAAAGGATCACTGAATGTATCCTGCCAAAGTAAACCAAGTACATGCATTGCATGCATAGCAACAGGGTGCCTGCCACTTACCTTGCACACTGCACAGAATGCACCATTACTTAAAAAACTAAAATAATGTATGTGTTCATTGAGAACAGTACCATTTATAAATGTGGATAAATAAATCAAACAACTGAAATGATTGCTCCACTCATGTGGCAAGCATATATCTGCAGAAAAGGTTATGCGTTGCACACACAAAAACATTCTCCTTTACAATCTGTACATCTTTCCGAACCTTTTTCTCATCCTTCTACCATAGGACTAATCCATTTACAAACTAAATAGTCCTACACCAATACACACACTTGCCAAAGTGCATGTCATATGGTGCACTTACAAATAAGTAATTCATTAAATTTTTAATATTCAAAACTATTAGTAAAAGCTAGTCTATACAGACAGCAGCTTTAATCTATGCAAATTTAACTAGCAGGTCCAAGTAGACACATAGAAGTATTTACTGTGGACCTAGAGGACTAAACCTGCATACAACAGGAATCCCTCTGACTCAGAATCACTCGCCCCCAACGTGACTAGGTAATTACTCTACTTAGCCCGTTTAGATAAATCGATTTTATCATAAAAGAATCATTAGCAATACAAGCTTATATCTTTTTATTCTGTCTTGTAATCAACAGCTACAGCAAGAACACTCAAGTTCAATATTAAACACTGGCAACTGAATTCCATCACCTAAGAGAAGCGCAATTATAGCATGCTCTTAGTTTGTTGTCTGAATTGTTGTTTTCTAGAATATGACACTACTCCTGAAGAAAGTTCTATAAATTGTTACAAGAACTGAAACATGTCGAGTTTGAGTTTAACCATCTAGAATTTACATGAGTATGATGATTAAACAACCTGAACCGAGGTCCCGTGAACAGTCTGAGACAGCAACTGCCCCCCAGACTGATCACTGAACCAAAGACCTGCCACCGAGACGGAAGTTACCACTTCCCTATGGCCCAGTTTAAGTGTCAAAACAAAAACTGTTTGTAATTTTAAACAACATACTATTGTTTTATGTCAAGTGAATGGGATATACCCACCGCTTTTTAAAGCTATTATGTGTTTTTCTAATAGTTTTGAATATTAAAAATTGAATGAATTACTTGTTTTACAGCACCATTTAATGAAATATGTCTGTAATTTGTTGATTATTACTATCTACCTCTCACGTCTAACAAGATTGTATCCCCGATATAAGGTAGAGTAACTACTCTAGTAGTGAAAATTGGGATTCCCCCTCTATAGTATATTGGCACTTACAAATAAACTACTTATCTGCTTACCAAAAATGCTGATGCTCCCAAGTCCCCATTCATATACAAAGCCATCCAATTATACACACACACACTAACTCTTCCTGCCAAGACATACCCCTACACTTTTAAATAATGTATTCTGCAAATGCAATCACTATGCCATTAACAAAGATATTTTCTTCATTGACAGTGGCAGTAACAATCTCTGTCCCGAAAGCCAGTGGCGTGTCAACTTGACAATACAACTTAGAAGAAACCTACTCTCAACAGTCAACAAAATCAGTGCAATACTATTGTAGTGTTCTACCTCTTACTGAGACAGTGCAGTGTTCTTGTATTGTAAGATATACAATTCCATCAACCCAACGGTATTTGCTTCATTCTTACTCATTACACCTCAACAGTTGCTCACTTTATATTATCATCTCACCACCATTATAGTAACACCCAGATACCTATATAGCCTTTCCAACCTAAAGTAACAGACCATTACACAATCACACACCTCTATCTATATTCCTACCCTCATATTCAACCATTCATGCACAGTGGACACATATACATTACAAAATCTGCACACCACACTTTCCTTTTTTCTCCAACAGATACTACAGAATGCCTACCAAAAATCCACTCCGTAGAAAACAATACAGAAATAGAGCACATCAACCTAAAAGCATACAAAATAGACATCCACCTATTGCAGAATTTGTACAGAAAGTTCAAACACAGCAGCCAATAGAGTCACTAACGAAAACAAAAGCACCTACCAGTAAGCACATGTTAACTCCTCTTTCAAAATGTAGAAATAAAATTTTAAGAAATGTAGTAAAAAGAATGCAACTATCACTACTGCTAACAGAGCACGTACAAATGGTAACGTAGCCACAAGGAAGCATTCCAAAATCTTTTTTTTACTAAAAACTTTCCACCACAGAGTCCTTCAGAACCTTATAAAGATGGGAGAAATCACGCTCAAGCCTTAAAACTTACTACAGAAAGGTAATCCTGGAAGCACTTGTAGACAGTGCAATTCTCCTCAAAAGGAAATTCTTTATATAATAATTTTAAACAGAATGAAACCACTAACAAAATTAATTAGTAAACTACAACCAGAACTTCACAACAAATGCAACATCAGCACAGATACCTTTGGCAACATCTGTACAGGTGAGTGGAGTCACACCACCAGCACAGAGCCATACGTCAATGAAAAATCATACAAACAACAGCAAACAAACCAAATTGCCATACATAGCAGTGGCCGAGGGTTTGAAAAGGTAGGCAATACCATAATGGAAGAAGAAACACTGCTTTCACAAATATCCCATCCAAACTTAGATTCAACACTCCATTCCACCGAACCATTAAGCCCCATCTACAAATGGCCATGCACATCAATGTGTAATGTTCGCCAAAAGTCTATCAAATCTTTGCAGCAGTTTCTCAATCACTATGTGAAAGACAACAACAAAGGGAAAATGAAAATACTACAAACTATGGACTCCTGTCAGGTGCGCAAATAGACAGGACTACGAGGACATTCATTAGCCTTCATTTCAGGCCCTGCTTGCAAAATATCAAAATGTTAGCAACACACCATTCTACTGTACAAAATCTTGTTCTGTTCATAAAACTGTACTATGCAAAAAGTCCAGCTTTAGCACTGGAGCATTTAAATGAAATTCTTCGACACAGTACAGCCAAACAGCTCCTCGAACAATTAGACCACATCCAAAACAAATATTTTTGAACTGAAGAGCACTTACAACCTCCAGTACCTTCAGAAAACAGTAACGAAAACCTTGCAGTTGGTAACTTTTTATTTCACACATACAAAAAAGAAATATTTCACACATACAAAAAAGAAATTTGCAAGTTCAAAAGCACATCTGCTGAAATACCAAAGCAAGTATGTGTGTGTTATCACATAACTTTTTATACAAAGACCACAAAACGTATAGATATGATGTACAAAATAGAAAACAATGAGGAATCGCAATGGTTCCAATTAGCTCTCTACCTCATAGCAGAAAACAATTACAAAATTACTAACACCTCCATCCTGTGCACATACTGCACTCAAAACTTGACAATAACCAAATGCCTTCACGGGCTGTCAGTAATGATTTGGAAATACTCCCACTGCCAAACGCACTCCAACAGCTTAATTTGTATGACAGCATTATAATCCAAACAGTACACCCATTTCAAGCAATAATACGACTGCAACCAAAAACTGCAAAATTGCCTCCCACTGAATCTCTAAGAGGCATTTGTGGCAAAGTAGTTTATTTACCATTAGATCTCAAAGACAATGTAGACACTCTATGAGTGCAACGGCCAAAAGAATAATCTTTGATTATCCTGGTGAATGGTGTACCTACAAAAGACAAAAACATTTGGCAGCAACTAGTGGACTTAAACAAGGTTAACGGAAGCCTTGCAATATCTTAAAGGCAACAATGAATACTACAAATAAATAAATGTTGAAGAAAACCTGAGAGAAAGCACCAAAATAATTCAGGACTTCTCAACAACTGGCCAATTTGAACTTCTAGAACCTACTGCAGCCTCCAATATTTGAGATCACTATACATTTCAGCCTCTGCACTCCAAAGACACCATAGACGATGCACTAGAAACATACCAAATGCGGCAAGAAAAGGATCGCCAATCAGTATATGGGAAAAAAGTGTGGAAGCACGCACCTTTCCTCAACTCTTTCCGACTGGAAAAGGTGGAAGACACAATGAAAGATGCACACAAATAACAGCATCAGAATACTGATCTATACAAATGTGTTCTGAAGACCCTAGATTCAGACAAAACATGGAATACATATTCCCCCTCCTCTTTGAAAGTGTACTAGCAACTCTATGTTATGGAGTTGCACACACATTGAAAATAGGTTCCCATTTTCAAAACATGTCTGCTACACAGCTATTTCAAAAGGTGCAAGACAAAGATGAAGTTTTACAGTCTAGTATTACAAATCTCTTGGTAAACATGCGTGGTATGAAAGAATACTGGTTCCGACGGAACGCAGATGTACGGTGTATGCTACGCAACCTTGGCCCACCCACATGGTTTGTCACTTTAAGTTGTGCAGAGTATGCATGGGAAGACTTTCAGACTTTCCTATGCATAGCAAACAAAAACAAAACAGGTATAGACATGAAAACACCAGAAGTACTCTGTTCTCTTAATCCTGTAAATGTATCAAGGTACTTCCATCATCGCTTTATTGCCATGCTGCACTTCATTTGTAATAAAACACTTCCTCCCCTCAGAGAAGTTGAACACTTCTTTTGGAAAACAGAATATCAAGCCAGAGGAGCACCACACATCCACATACTTTGTGGATAAAAAATGCTTCTAAATTTGGTCAGGACATTGATGCAACCATTTTGCAGTTAATTCACAAATATGTCACTGGCAAAATCCCTTCAGAAAGTAAACATAGTGACCTACATGCACAAACTTTGCAATTTCAAAGACACAAGTGTGTCAAGTATTGTCAGCGCAAATATTAAAACAAAGGCAAATACTACACCAAATTCCGCTTTGGTTTCCCTAGACCAGTTTCAGCAACAGGGCAAGTAAACAGCTTCATGTCTTTGGTTAGACACAGTGTAAAAGGCACATCTCCTGAGAGCACATACTGAATAAAAAGAAACAAAGCATCAAAGTACATCAATGATTACAATACAATAATTGCCCTCCTATGGAATGCAAATGTAGATGTGCAGTACATTGCAGATACTTTCACTGCAGTTGCACGATATGTCACAGCCTACTCAACCAAAGCAGAGAAAACACAGCTCAAAGACTTCTGGGATGACATATCATCTGACAAAACACTGTCACAGACATTGTACAGCTTCGGCATAAAAATGCTCTCCCATAGAGAATGTGGCTACTACGAAGCCACAGACCGTTCAACCGGCACCGCTTTATATGGGATATCTGAAAACATAGTGTGGCTAAGCCTTGGTCCTGCTGCATCCAGAAAAAGAGTTCTGAAATCGTACACAGACATAGAAACAATAGCCAAAAACGATCCCAACAGCCAGGACATTTTGAAAAACAACTTATTGGACACATACTACCCAAACAGGAGTATTGCTTTAGAAACTATTGCCTATACCACATAGCCCACTACTTCTCATACAAAAATAACATTAAAACAGATGAGAAAAAAGGTAAATATAGAGTCAAAAGTTGTTAAAGGCAGCCTGATGAAACTTACCAAACACAGCCTGATTAATCATATGAAGCTGTCATTAAAAGCTCCTCAACACAAAGAACTGTACTACATGGCTTTACTGCAACTTTTTAAACCATGGAGAAAAGAAGATGATGTATTAGACACCCATGCCTCCTATGAAGATGCTTTCAATGCCTCCTATGAAGATGCTTTCAATGCATGTGAAAGTACCATAACAGAGATAAACCTTACGCGGTACAAAAACATATTGGCCAATAAACACCAACAAGAAGAAGATCTTCACGCACAACTAAATGTAGACACTCCTGAGAGCAGTGAACCTTCTGTGACAGGAAACCAAGAACCACTTGGACAGCCACTCATAGCAAATGAGGCAAATTAGCTATGATGGAAGTAGAGAACACCATGTGTCAGTATGAGCAATCTGCAGAAGACTTTGCTGTACTAAAATCACAACTAAACAATGGGCAGCGTACCCTTTTCCTAGAAGTAACTAAAGAAATTGAACATGGTGTACAGCACAAAACTAAAACTTGTACCTGTGAACACTACAAACCTGTACTGCTATATGTAAGTGGTGAAGATGTTTCAGGCATAACATTCTTAATAGAAATGATCAGTAAATTCCTGCAACCATTAACAAACAACAAGCTTTCAGCTGTTGTAACCACCCTCACAATTTTAGCTGCCTACAACATTGGTGGTGTCCATTTACACTGATTGCTGCTCCTTCCATTAGAACACCAAAACAAATTAGACTACTACAAACTTTCAACAGAAGCTGCTATGGAGCTACACAGAGTTTTGAAACAAATGAAAATGCTCCTAATAGATGAGGTGAGCATGGTCTCCAAACTAATGTTAGCTTTGATTCATCTCAGATTGCAAGAGGCCCTCAAAACAGACAATGTAGAACTCTTTGGAGGGAAACATGTGATTGTTTTCTGAGATCTCCTTCAATTAACACCAGTGAAAGGTGAACTTATCTTTAAAACCTTAGGGCACAAACTATGCCGTAAATCTCGTGGAAACGTAGGGAATGTAAATCTCTGGCAACATTTCCAATACAGAGAACTAACAGAAAACATGCATCAGTCTACAGACCTCACCTACGCCAACATTTCAAAAAGCATTTGGATTGTGTACTATCGAAGGAAGCGCAGTCTACCCTAAATACCAGACACATCCATGAGCTATACGGCTATAACACATGTGCTACTGATGTCATGGAACAATTAGCACACAAATATGTCAACTGTATGTCCTTAATGCCAACTCTAGCACGCTGTGCTCAATTCAATGAAACAATGCTGAAAAAAGAAATGCAACCACTAATGCAAATTTACTCCACAGACAAACTGGACAATAAGTGTACAAATATCACGCTAATATTGTTTCCTACATGGCGCTAAAAAAAAACTACTAAGTATGAGAGTTTAAAACTATTCTCAGTATCCTATGAAACCACCAACTGCTCAAATAAGGCAACAACTGTCTTACAAGGCCCATACCAATGCAACAGATATGCAAATATCATTAAGTCAAACCATAGTGATGCACAAGCACTTCAGAATGTTGAAAGATGTGAAAGTACCAACGAGAATAAACAAGCTTCTAAGCATACCCTATAAAAATGGGAAACTGTAAACAGTTACAATACGCCGACTGGTATCTAACTGCAACCATAATACTTCAATATTGCTGTAGCATTCAAACTGCCAAACTGAACCTTCAGCAACCACAGTGCTACCAACATATCATCAAAAACATCCACACTATCACCAGTTACTAAACACCAACAGGTATCTAACTGCCCCCACAATTCTGCAATATCACAGTGCAATGCCACAATACCTACTCTGTGTTCCCGGCCTCGTGTAGGCACAACCTGCAGTACCTTCTACCTGTGCTGTGTATGCGCACTGTAGCTCATGTTCTTTATACAGAGCCTGGCCAGCGCTATGTAGCTCCTTTGTGAACTGGGTTAAGTGTGTTTGACCAGTCTGGACTGAGATCAGTCGCATTTAGCTTCTGGGAGTACATTTATTTTCATAGCAAGAGTTGCACACTGAATTGCTTTTATGGGCTCTCAAAGTTGGTACATAAACCATGATCAGATTGCATGATTTGCCCAGGATTACTCACTTTGTTTAAATAGCAAAAGCAGGGTTTTGTTCCAAGTGAACATGTAAGAACGTGAGTACATATCTTCACAGATATACTTCATATCAGTATGCGCCAATAGTTGGGAGGCAAACTGGTAAATAAATGGTTTTCAAGAAGAAAACATAATACAAAAATTTGACAGTATGTACGTTGTTGTATACATTGGTATAGAAAAAGGTGAAGGAAAACAATGTGAGTATGCATTTATTGTGGGCATGCTGCATAGAGGTTTTCCAGTGTAAAGAGAATTCTGTAGTGTAGTATATGAATGGACACTGTATTATTAATATGTAACAACAGTATATTGTGCACACACTCCTTTAATTACATCTGTGCTTTCTCAGGTGAGCATCTGCTTTCGAGAAACTGTCAATGTTCAGATCACTTTTTGGAATCACCAGTGCTGGGACATGGACATTTACTAATGTACATATACCTCCCCAATTCTTCGGCAGTCTGATGTATGCTTTGGATCCACATGCCCAATAATGATCCATGATTACTGCTGTTCCATGTATCATTCCTGGAGCGTTGAATACTTCTCCAGAGTTCTGATTCTATCCCATTTTCCTTGTGCCATTATTCCTGAAGCAGAATTTTGGACTCTCCAATGGCACTATCTGCAAGGGTCCTCCTCTGTCTTTGACCCATGTCAATAGTTTAGCAAGTCTTGGCCATAATGGCTTTCATCCATCTTGTACTATGTCAATGGTAGCCTGGCAAAGATTGCTGACCATCCATGTTCTGCAGATGACTACTCCTTTCTCCATCCATCAGGTGAAAGCACTGTTCCCAGATTTGCATTTGGCCTCTGTTCTTCCAACTCCGAGCTTCTTCTGGAGTTTTTCCTTGAATGTTCAGTCTTTGGTTTGTCTCTCTTCTGATCTCTGCTCCTTTAACTCCAGGCTTCTCATGTTTTTCCATTGTTTCTTGTCTTTATGTCCTGGGCATAATCGTCTTCATTTGGATCAGTTGCTTCAGTTGCCCATTTGAGTGAAGCATCACTTCCCATGAACTGGCTGCTAGTCTTGCACATTGCTATGTGTGATAGACAGTGTGCTGTCTGTACGTCTTTTTCGACAGATATTAAGATATTTGACTTCCCCATGCTGTAAGGTAGGAGTGCACAAACAAAGCATTCTTCCTCAGAGTTTCATCGTCCAACTTCTTTCATATGTTGGTACCAGATGTTATTTCCCAAGTGTGGTGTGCTGTCCAGGTAGTCGTTTAGTTTGTTATTGTCTTCTTGTGTGCTTCTTTTGATCCTTAAGGTCTTCATGTAGTTTGCTATCATCACATCCTTAATCAGATCTATATAGCTTTTTCTTGCTGGAGTATTCTTAGGCATCTCCATCCGAGGTTCTTGCATAGTAGAAAGCTCTTTCATTCCTTCCTTATCTCTTTGCCTTCTCCTAGCTTTGGCTATGAAAGGCCAAATTGATTCTGCTATCATCTCTGCATGTGATAGTTTTGTGGGACTTGTACTTGTCACTTTCATTGTTGGATTGAGAGTGCTTGTCAATGATGTCTCTGTTTATTCTCCAACTCCTTTTGTCTCTTTTTTAAAAGTTCAGCTTTTTCCATTTGTCTTTTGACTTCACTTATAGTGGAACTTCTCATCGTTGGTTGTCCAACCTTCTCCCATTCTTTGGCTTACGGTTCTGCAGTTATTGACACTAGACCAGGTGTATGTGCACTCATCGTTTGCGTGTGTGTGTTTTTCATTAACCCCCTCTCATGTTTGCTCTGCCGACCCTGTCTCCGGCGGTTCAATCTATTTGTTACCACAAGTGTGTGTGTGTCATTGCTAATCACATCCATCTCAAGTTCACTCATTCCGCTATCAGACCTTCTAGGGACTGGAATGATTATGTAAGGTCTGGGTACCTTCGTGGGTTTCATGCTTACATCATTAGGTGGTTGCACTGGAATCAGAATGCTTTGTGCATCAATATAAAATGCAATTCTAATCGTTAGTGACAGTAAGACAATGATGAATACAATGCATAGGTACTTGATTCCTCTATAGGTTAGCCTACAACACTTAGTTCCGGGACAATACAAGCGCCTCTCCTCCTGAGGGATGACAAGATTACTATTTTGGTAGCCCATCTCGATCATCTAAGGAAAGAAAAATAACTCTTTAATACATTCTAGGTAATGTTATATCTGGGTTCTGCTGTTTCTGCTTGTAGATTGCAGATACTGGAACAAATAATCTATTGTCTCTTGTCTCTGAAAACAGTTCTCTTTTCTGTGTACGAAAATGTCAAAATAAGGTAATAAGTTCAGCAAGTCTTTAGTGTGCGTGTTCAAAATAAACAAGCTCCCAGTTAATGCCTCTTATCTGTTTCACTCCAGAAGACATGTCGTGTCCTTGTTAGCAAGAGCAGGAGTGAATTTCTCTGGCAACACTTTTGTGATCCGTCCCTCAACGGAAAGTTTACACTCTTCTGTGATTTTGATGAGCTTGAAGAGCAACCTGAATTATGATTCCGTTCAGGATTATACTCAAATGTTCTGTGTTTGCTGGATCTCGAAGAAATGTCAAGACGTCAGCGTTTCTCCAGACAAGAACAGGGCAGTCATCAATTAAGTGAAAGAAGAGCATGCTGACAAGCCTATTCGCTGCTTCTTCTGCTTGGGACATTTGTCTCGTCCTCACTGTAATCCTGAATCAAAAGGAACTACTCGGCAATCACAATGAGCAGCCTCCTTATTGTCTTTTTGTTTTCAGGATCTTGAAGAAATTCGGTGATGTTAGTGAGCCTTCCCACTAACGACGGGTACGATCTCAATACTAACTCAAAATATATCAAAACGTCCTTAGTGATGTCACTACTGTGGGACAGCATAAGTGAGTCCAAATAAGGCTTCTGTATTAAAAGAGTCGGGATACTGTATTTTCTTCCAATTTATGTGTCCTCAATCAAAATTTGGCATATTCTTTTTCTTATCAAGGCTTCAGTGTGCCTCAGTCCAAAGTTCAAAGTCAACAGATTATGTTGTAGCTTATATGTGAAATTTTCTTCTTTACCCTGCAACTAGGATGCACAGAGTGTCCGTGTTTATGTCCTTATCCCTTTATTTTGCTCAGAGGAAATGTCCAAAATTAAGCCAAAACTTTGCACAAACGTTCTTTGCCTCTGCTTTGCTGGTCATGCGTCCTTCTTCCTCGTCATGGATCTCGTCTGCACGTGCTGTGGTTCTTCCCCATTGTCTGTAGTCTCTACGCGTTGGGTTGCGGGCAGAGGGTCTTCTCCGATGTATGGCTTGATGTCAGCCAAAAAGATCCAGGCTCTTCTTCCCTGTAACTTGACTGCAGAGGGAGTGACGTCCTCCACTCTGAATGGTCAGTTGAACCTTGGCTCGTCCCACTTTTTTCTCGTGTGGTTTCTCACCAGGACCGTGTCCCCAGGGAACAGTTGTGAAAAACGTAAACCCTGAACTTCGTCTGTTGTAGTATCTCCTTCTGTGTTCTGTGCTGCCCTGCACCATTTTTGTCGTTGCTGCAGCTGACCTGAAATTACAGTAAGACAAGTTGTCATGCAATTCAAGTAATTTTGCATTTCTGATCCTAACACTTCCCCTGCTGGCAGAGCATCACATCTAGCTCTATCTCGGGGTGTCAGTGGCGTGTGCATCCTTCTGCCTGTCACTATTTCGTGCGGCATAAGATGGTTGTCAGAACCAGGCTGGTTTCTGAGCGCATACAGTGCTAGTGGAAGGCAGTGTAGCCATCCCTTCTTTAGAGTAAGCTTCAACTTGGCTACCCTTTCCTTTAACAAGCCGTTGAGCTCCTCGCATATTCAATTACCTTGAGGATGATACGCCGAAGAAAACATGTGCTTTATACCAAGCAGATCTGTTTAAATACTGCATTAACAAAGTGAGGACCATTATCTGACCTCATGACCTCACATACCCCCATCTGGGAAATACCTCCCTCACCAGAAATTTGGCTGCACAGGTAGAGTCTGGATGTGTATATGGACCTGCTTCTAGCCAACTAGGGAATGGACACACCACAACAATTAGGTACCTGCACCCGTTACATACTTGAATCATATCAACATAATCGACATGCAAGTGCTGAAAAGGTCCATTGAGCCTTGGGATGACTCCTCTAATTACACGTAGTGTATGCCCAGCTGTGAACTGTTGGCAGATTATACAGTTCACCATAAAAAATTCAATGTGCTCTGCCAAGTTTGGTATAAACCAGTCTTGAGCAATCGTCACTGCTAGATTCTCTGGCTTCTGTCTTGATGGCTGGACTTTGGTTCAGTGATCAGTCCGGGGAGCAGTAGCTGTCTCAAACTGTTCACGGGACCTTGGTTCAGGTTGTTAAATCATCATGCTAGTATAAATTCTAGATGGTAAAACTCCATCTAGAATTTATACTAAAGTCCAGCCATCAAGACGGAAGCCACCACTTCCCTATGGCCCAGTTTAAGTGTCACAACAAAAACTGTTTGTATTTTTAAACAACGTACAATTGTTTTATGTCAAGTGAATGGGATGTACCCACCGCTTTTTTAAGCTATTATGTGTTTTTCTAATAGATTTCAATATTAAAAACTGAATGAATTACTTGTTTTACAGCACCATTTAATGAAATATGTCTGTAATTTGTTGATAATTACTATCTACCTCTCACATCTAACAACTGTATTTCAGACCACGGTTTGGCCTCAATTCCTACCAATTTCTTGAGCTGCTTCTGTACCTGATCTGGCAGCCCTTGACTTAATATATGGTAGAACACGAGTATGGACTTCCCCCAAGATTCGCAAGTTTCCAGCACCCATGCGTCTTGGAAATTCTGAATGTGAAGCAAAGGATCCTCTGACTCCTTCATTTTACGTGTCATTATAGCTCCCATGTCAGAAGTATCTGGGTATAGCAATTGTAATTCTTTCCATACCACGGCTCTGCAATTGTTAAACGGCGCTCCATCATGCGCAGTATTAAGTGTAGTTACGCCAGGGTAACCTGCACGTGTCCACACATCATCAGCTCTATCACCAAGTATGGCGATTAGAAGACCCTTAATATCCCTGATAGCTAACCTGTTCCCTCCCGTCATCTTTTCTAACTCATGTATCCATTTTCTGGCTCCTGATGTAACAATGGAAGCTTATTTTTCAGATTTTCTCGATCCATGTGTGGCCAGGGTATATACTGTGGCCTTGTTCCTCCCTTTTCGAGTAACGGGAATTTTGACACATGGTACTCCTTATCCTCTCTCATCATTTTTCTATCCACTGCAGGGGTAATATTCCTGCATCTCTGTATACCTGGCAATGTCCTTAGTCTGCTCACATAGGGTGGTGGAGACACCCCCCTCTGACCGTAAGATACTTCTTCGTGTCGGTCTGACTGTGTGGCTGACTCTGATGCCTTAGGTGCAGATCCACTAGAATCTGACCATTTTATTCCTTTTCCTCTAGAGAAATGTTTTTCGTGTCTTCTCTCATTTTCTTTTTCCTCACATTCCTCTCTTTCCACGTCTGATATTGTCTGTGCCCAACTCGTGTAACTCCTCTCATCTTCCTCGTTCCTGTTTAGTGTCAACCTATCTAGCGACAGCTCTCCATTTCTGCTACTTCAGGAGGCGTCCTCAGTGTCGTACAACTGAGTGCTCTCCAGATGCTCATCCTCTCCTTTCCCTTGGGGTACCTGTTCTAGCCCCATTTCATCATATATTCTATCGATCGTCTCTCCGATGCTTCTGGTGTCGAAGTCGTCTTCGATATTTGCCCTAGACGTGCCTGGTACTAAATCATACTCAGGAAAGAATTCTTCTATTTCTTCCCAGTCTACTACTGGATCGGGTTTTTTAACCTCTCTTTCCAGATATTCAAGATCCTGTGCTCTCTGTCTTCGCTTGCGTTCTATGTCGTCATCGAACTATCTGCGCTTCCTTGCTTCCTCTCTGACCCTATTTTCTTTTTGTTTCCTCGCATCTCTACGTTCATTTGCCCTTCGTATTTTCTCATCCTTTTGTCTTTTTATTCTCTTCTCCTGAATTTTTTGTTCTTCTTCCTTTATTCTCCTTTGTTCCTGCCTGTCCTGATCATTAGCTGCTCTTGGCTTATGATCGTATTTCCTTTCTTGCTCTTCATGATACAACTGCTCTCGTCTCTGTCTATCTTTTTTTTTGATTCTTTCATCTCTCAATCCTTTTTCCTTCTACTTCTCTTTCCTTCTTGAATCGTGTGGCTCTCACTTTTGCCTCACGTCCTTAATGCCTTTACCATTGAGTTTCAATAAAATCTTTCCTCCCATCCATTCGTTCTGTGTGAATGCCATCTCATCAGTCCTGTCCTCATCTCCTTTCCATCTCTTTCCCTCTATACCTGTATTTTGAGATGTACTTGCTTGTGTCTGGTCTCCTTTTTCCTTTTCGCGTCTCTCCTTGTCCTTCGGTACGCTGGAGGTGATATCTCTGTCTCTGCCCTTGTCTGGGTTTTCATCACTACTTTGCGTAGGTGACTCATATGATGGGTTGCTATATCCCGTGGCTGCTTTAAGCTCCCTCAATGGATATAATCCTTCGTCTTTACTGGCTTTGTTTTTTGTTTCAGACAGGCAATTCACCCCACTCTGTGCATATGTTAAGTATCCAATCTAACGGTGGCTCCTCCTCCTTTTCCTCTTGGTACATCTTCCAAAGCTATAAACTAGCTAGGCGTTTATATAACTTTTTGCCAGTATATGTGGCGTGCAAATATGTCGTCATGTGTTGCAGGATTGTCTCAGATAGCGATCCACCTTGGGGCCATAGCATAAACATTTTGTTGGCGGTTCCTTTAACCCATTCTACACTGTACTTCTTCAGCTTAGGTGGATGTTTTGGCAACTGTTTGCACAAGTGTACTAACAGTGTATTGTCTTCCACGCTTAAATCTGTTTATCTTCTCCTCATATAACACTTTGTTATGCTTTACGTTTCTCAAACAAAATCAACAATATGAGCGAGCACCAATCGTCGCACGCTCCAATCCCGTTTTTTCACAAAAAATGTACTTTGACTTTTTCAAACAACAACCATCAATTCATGTCATATAACATTTTATTTATTCAATCACACAATTTTCATGCTATTCCCCCCAAAAATGTTCTTACCTCGTGACGTCAGAAAAAAGAAAAAAAACAAGACAGACACGACAGACTAGACAGAATCCGGCCGGCAACATAAATCTCATTCCCCTATCATTATTCCGACATGGAATATAGGCCCATTTTATTTAGATCGCCTTTTTAATCTATTCTGGTTGTCTACGTCGTCCTATTAATTCAGGACTTTAAATGCAGACTTTTTCTAGTGCTATATTAAAACTTAGGTATCTGGGAATATCCTCCTTTCTCTATCTCTCGGGTATCCTCCTGGTATCTCTCTCTATTCTCTGGTATCCTACAGGTATCTCTCTCTATTCTCAGGTATCATCCCGGTATCTCTCTCTATTGCTCGGCCACCCTTGAGTCAATATTTTCCCCTTATATGTATATTATACTCTTACTCTGTCGTTATTTTTGTCCCACCTCCCTCCGTTACCTTCCCTTACTTGTTCTAAGGCATGCAACTTTTTGCCAAAGCATTTAGTCTTTTTCACTCACCATTCTCATTTTTTTCCTCTTTGGATGCTCGGGATCACCGCCTTTGTTACCGCCTCTCCGTGCCGTTCGTCCGATTAGCTGCTCGTAGAAGTGGGAAGGGGTTTTTGGGGGAAAGCACAGGTTCTTTCAGACCTAACCTGCAGGGTTTTCACTTAGACTAACCACTATCTACGGGGAGCCTCTCGTTCTACTTAGCCAGATGGCAAAGGACTTGTGATATTGCCGAGCGGCTAGAGTTACTTATGTTGAGGCTAACGGGTATCTTATCTAATCGATTCTAATCGAACCATCAATCTCTGCTACCAAGTGTGCATAGGGATCTTAGCCGGCCCATAGGACTGGGGGTTTCCGAAAAGCACTTTAAGATGAGTAGCAGCACCCTTGAGATGGATGGGGATGCAGATTAATACTCTCGCATCAAATCATTAGCGAGAACTCAATAGTTTGGCAAATGGAGTCCATTTAATGACAAGTACAAAATATGGGGAGTTCATGAATATCAGCAATCACTCGATTTTCCTTCTCGCTTCAACCCAGAAAAAACAGAACATTTATATCAAAAACTTGTCATCACTGACATGTAACACTTAAAACTTAGCATGCAACTTGATTGGTTCTAGGAAGGTAACTTTAATTTAGGTATTATATCTGTATATGGTAACTGGGAAAGGGGATTGGATAAACAATGTCAGGTGGGGCATCAAAGCCCTTCCTTCAAAATGGCTACTGTAGATGTCACTAAAAGTACAACTTCTCATTGGTTCTTCTAACTAGATTACACGGTCCACTATGATTGGGTTGGCATCAACCCCATTCATACTTTTCCACTTGCTCTTAGCACAGAATAGCCGGTATCAGGTAATGTTATCGCCACCAAAAATATCGCCGTACATATGGTCGTCGGGAACGGCCATAGGTGATATTTTTGGTGGGGATAATTTATGGGGTAAATGGATGCAGGGGTTGCGGGGGTATCCCCCACTCCCTTTTAAAATATATGGGGGTTGCGGGTTTGTCCCCCGCAGGTTCCAATGGGTAATATCGCTGCAAAAAATATGGCGAAATTTTTGTACGGCGATATTTTTGCGGCAATATTATCACATGGAACCGAATAGCCAGCCAGGTGCAGGGAGTCTCCCCTCCAATTATTGTTACAATCAATCATCACCTCAGTGGTCATGTGTCAATTATTTCTTTGTGGTTGGCCTAGAGTCTGCTTCTTGGTCTGGGAAAGTTAAGGCGTCTGGGCATGGCAAAGGTCCATGCGTAGATGTGAAAGTTTCATCCCTTCCTGCTGGTCTGGTCACGTGATTCAGACACCGTGAAATCGTCTTATTCTTCATGCAATTTCTTGTATTTGATTTAATTCTGCCAGTCGTCTGTCATCTATGGCTTATCTTGACCTTTCTGAACAGGATACTCTGTTCTTCTTATCATTAATGTATCCATTGTTGGTCTATTTAAGACAATAAGACCTTGGCTTCTTGGCATGGTTATCTTCGTCTGAGTTTCTCTCCGTCTTTAATTCTTGATTTGTTTGCTGTGAAACTCTCCTCTTGAGACCTTTAATAACCTTTGGCTGATTCTGCTCTTGTGCATAGTGGAATTATACTTATATAAAGTGCTCCTTTTGAGGTAGATATGTATAGGTGGTGCTTGCCGCAATCTATCTTACTACTAAGCATAAGCAAGCTTCACGAGTTCTGTGCTTCTTGCGATTACTTTGTATATGTACACGTTTGAACTAACTGAATATCTTCATTGTGCATATGGCACAAGTTTCTGACATCTTGACATCAATTGTTTCACTTTAGGCTTAGGATGTCACGTATCCATGGTGTTTTGTCTCTTTTCATCATTCTCAGGTCTTATGTCTTCTATATGTGAGTCAGTCTGGGTTCTTATGATGTCATCATTCGTCTTCCTTCAGCATCTTCTTAGCTTCTTCAGGTATTACATTCTGACAATCGTCATTCTGTCTCACTTGTCGATATGGTTTTCTCAATGGGTACCTTACTGTCCAGGTTTTCTTAGGTGTCGGTACTTCAATAGGTGCTGTTATTCTTATAGGTACTGGACAGAGCCCCACTGCGGCTCTCTGCTGGTTTATTTGCTCATCATACGTCACATATTTTGGTGTGAATGTTCCTGGTACTTCAAAATGGGCATTTGGAGTGTGAATCGTGCTTGGTACCTCCTCTGCACAAGTCTAAATTGTCCTGCAGAACCATTCTGTAAAGGTGACCACCCTAGGTAAGATGCATTTGAAAAAGGGTCGCGATCGAGCAACTTATGGTTATAACTACTTACCCAAAGGAACGGTACAATACAAATGCACTCTGTACACATATTTGCCGAATCCATATAGCAGTATGACAGTGTTTGCATGCATGGCTGTCTTACGTTGCAGTGGTTGTGGCCAGGGCCTAGACACTTTGGTTCATGGCTGACGGCCTACCATGCAACCAAGTGTCTAGGCCCTGGCCACAACCACTGCAGCCGTGCATGCAAACATCTGCCCAGTTACCACAACCCACAAACATAACATAGGCACCCGCGGCCCTACCCACTTCAGTTCACATACTATTGTACTACCTCCACCCAAAGCACACAATCTTCAGAACATAGACTCTGCACCCAAGACTACTAAGTGCTCGCAACCATTACATCATAATACAGTAAACTACTCAGGAATCTGGCCAGTGGGCACAACCCAAACACAAACACCATCCACTCGAACCCTGTCCACTTCTGTACAGACAGTATTACAACACTTCACCCAATGGACACACTCCAGGACTGTTCACTCCATCGCCTGCAGCCATGCACCCAAAATTGTAGTATGTGCTCACAATCACCACACCATAACACACCCATGCAACCAACAATCTGTACACTACTCACAAACCATACACACAAGCCAACAGGAAACTTATTTGCAACTGGTGGGCAGACTCTTGGGTGCATGGCCTGAATAGGCCAATATACAAATAATAATACACCATATACAAATATCCTCATATCATCTGCAATGCACCCCCCTTCCCCAATTAAGCCTGCCTGCAGTCACCACAGAAAGTGCTTGCCTCAGGACCTATGCTACCCTAACGAAGGCTGCCTGCAGTCACCACAGAAGTTACTTGCCTGAGGAGTTACCCGGGTACTGCCGTATGATTCACAGACACCCGTGAATCCCCGTCTTCTTCCATCTACACAAATACAACATGCAAACCATTTTTCACTCCCCCACCCTTTCCAACCCTTCTTCCCACCACCAGATGCTGCAAAGCATGTTTCAAGCCCCTTTCGCTGTGCACTATCCTCAGATACAACATGGCGATTATTCAGAGATATAGTAAAAGTGGTGGTAATTCCATTACTGCTAATTTTACCATATACCACGGAATTCATAATGAGCCCCAGTTTGTGCACAATAAAGGGCACAAGGGCATACCATGCACACCAAGAGGCCTGCAGCCATGTAAAGGGACAAGAGACTTGATGTAAATGACAGAGCTGATGAAGACATTGTTTCCTAATCTGCCACCTTTGGGAGAAGGAGCAGACCCACGAGGGCGGAGGCCCTGCACAGCGGCCCACAGTTCCATAGCAGGCCAGTCCCAGAGGTCAACATGCATGGACCCCTAGCCACACTGGGTCCCAAGTGGACACTCTAGGTAGAAGGTCTGGAGATGTTCTTGGACCGAGCAAGGATGCTGGATGACGCACAAAAGAAGTTGCTGCTCTATTATATGCGGGCAGTGAGGTGTACAAACTCTTCAAAACACTTCCACAGGGGATGGGTCATACTAAGATGCATGCGGGGCACTAAACAACAACTTCACCCTGATTGTGAACATAGACTATGAACGATTTCAACTATGGCAAGCGGTGCAAGGACCTAATGAGTCACTTGATGGCTTCTATATCCAACGACGGCAACTGGTGGCAATGTGCACATTCCCTGACAGGAAGGGGAATTGTGCGGGCAAATTATACAGAAATGCAGCTCCAGCCAACTGGGCAAACAAATCCTCAAGGAGCCGAGAATCGAGATTGCCGCTGATGAGAATTTTGGAGCTAAGGAGAGCACACAAGCTGCCCACATGGAGAGGCACCCAAACGGAGGAGGCAATGGAAGATTTTAAAATCGAGGAAGTGCAGGCCATCAGGACATCATGACAGAAAAATCTGAAGTACACAAAAGGGAAACCACAACTTACACACCTTACGCAAAGGAGAGATGCTGCTGTGAGTTCTGTGGTGGGAAGCTACTGCATTGCAAGGGGTGCCCGCATCCGGCCGCCAGTGTGGAAACCTAAGAGACTTTGCAAATGTCTGCAGGGCCCCATGGCCCCATAGCCAACATGGACAGCTGCAAATGCTCAGCTACATTTGCAATATAGGGGGGGTATGTAGCCCTCTTTTTTGATGAGGGGGGCCTATGTCGTGAGGGGATTTAACAATTTTAGAGAAACAGGGACATAGGCTACCCCACCTGTCTGGCAATTGCCGGGGATGGATCCAGCACGCGTTTAACAAATCACAGCATGTGGTCTGTACATCAGAGAGCACCCAATTTGCATGTAGCACAATAACAATATTTATTATTCAAGTGATTTAAGAAATATAGCATGACAGGGCTATAATCAAAACCTTTTTCTGGGTAGTGTCACCGATGTGCCAGAAACACTATTTAGTGTCGACTAGACAGATGTTAGGTCATCACAACCACATTCTAAGTCACTATATGTATTAACCCACACAGTACAAAACTGAATGCAAAACGTCAATGTATGAGGTTTTTTGAGATGCCTTAAACAGTGCATATCCCCGGTAACCACGGACAAGAAAAAGGTTTTGATTATAGCCCTGTCATGCTATATTTTTTAAATCACTTGAATAATAAATATTGTTATTGTGCTACATACAAATTGGGTGCTCTCTGATGTACAGACCACATGCTGGGATTTGTTATACGTGTGCTGGATTCATCCCCGGCAAGTGCCAGACAGGTGGGGTAGCTTATGTCCCCGTTTCTCTAAAAATGCCCAGCTACAGCAAGAGGCAGAGTGGCAAAGCTGGCCGCCCTTTCGGAAGACACAGCGTCAGTGGCGTATTACTTATACAGAGGTACAAATTGCCTCGATAGCCACCAGCGATGTCGAGGAAATATTCTTTATCTCAACGATAGCTCTTGGCACCCAGCAGAGACGACGTAAGCCACAATGTGAGGTGACGATTCTGCCCATTCAAGTGCCAATACTGATCAACATAGGTGCAGCTGTTAATGTCATGCCTGTGGCCCAATACACCTTACTGTGACCTGCACCAAGACTTGCACCACCAAAAATAAGGATATTCACCTATGGTTACAGAACACCCATCATGCTGGAGAGGGCATTTCAGGCAACGGTGGTACACAGTAGCCAATGCACGCTGGCGACGTACTATGTAACTATGGAGGCAAAGTGCACACTCCTGAGCTGTACCACTGCAAAGATACTGAGTATAGTCCACTTTGCTTTCAAGATCTACCTTACAGACATCAAAAAGCTATGCAACGAATACGACAACCTGTAGAGGTGGAGGCGCTAGTAAACATGGTGACCCAGATGGCAGTACCAAAATCCACGACACTACCACAGAACGCAGATGCTACCAAACAGCACGGAGGGATGATGCACATCATCGAGTGATTCAATGGGGGCCAATGGAGGTCACTACCAGCTGACCAGCAGTAATTTACGGTAGGGACTAAGGCGTTCATGGCAGAACTGTCTAGAGTGAGGGCAGACTTGTTGGTGGGCGAGGAAGATGTCCTAATGCGAGGGTCCAGAATAGTACTGCCACCCGTGTTGATATCCCGAGTACTGGAAATAGTGCACACAGGCTATCAAGGTGCAACAAAATCCAAGGCACGGATAATGGATAAGATCTGGTTCCCGGACCTGGAGAAGCAAGTGGACGAGTTCCTGGCCAGGTGCACGTGCTGCGAGGTGGCGAACTCTCCAGTGAAAGCCCAGCCCATCGAAGCGCCGGTGGGGGATGACACCATGGTAGGCCGTGAGTCTGGACTTTGGTACAATACAACAGGTCAAACACTTCATGGTGCTAGTAGACACATTTTCTAGGTTTCCAGAGGTGCAGTTCAAAGGGTCCACGGCACAGAGTTCGCCATTCTGGTGCTGCAAGACATATTTGCCAGCATGGGCTGCATGCTGGCAAATATCAGATAACTGTGCACCGCTCCGGGGACTACCATTTAAAATGTTTATGCAGGCCCAAGGGATCAAACACGCCCCAACTACGCCCTGCTGGACAAGAGCGAATGGAGATGTGGAACTCTTTATTAGGAACCTCAACAAGGTGTTTCCGCATCGCCCAGAAAGAAGGGGAGGATCTGAAGGTGGCTATGGCGACATTATTAATATGCTACCTGAACTACGCTGTGCAGTAGCACCTTTGAGCGTTCTTATGCGCAGAATGGGATTAACATATTGAATGATCTCGGACCCAAATAACCGGACAGACTCAAAGAATATGGCAAAATAAAGTAGGGAAAGCTGGCGAACAACAAATCGTAGTCCACACACTATCAATTACATTTCAGTTACACAAAGGCTTTATAGCTCGATATGCGTCAGCCATGACATGATCCTACGTGACAAATAATAAAACCTATCAGATGGAGGGATTGGTTAGGGGAACATATTCACTTATAGTTTCTATAAGTGTTAGTAACATCATTGGCTGCCCCTCATGTGGCAGGCATACCTTGAACCTCCTTCTAACTATGTATAATACAGATTATAACAGCATAACAACAGCAGATTGGCCTCTGTAACAATGTATGCTCATCATTGCATAGGCCCTGATGATTGGTTGGCATGGTCTCCCAACTTTGGACACTCTGCTCGTTAGAAGCACGTACCCAGGTGCAGAGAACAACGTCAGACAACTGCCCACTTGCCCAATTAGTCTACCATCTCTAATAAGCCAACCCTTCAGACAAGACTTCTTCTTTGTACTTGACCTCTCTGGATGTTCTCTTCCCTGGAACTTTAAGAGGAGTTAAGTTAGATTGTTAGCTTTGTCTGGAGCTTATGAATAGGCCTTATTTTCTGGTCTTGCACCACGTGTGAACAGACTATGATTTTTTCCATCTCACCTTTCAATGTAATGCAATTTGATTCAATTATTTCAGGTGTCATTACTCTCTTCGGCCTCTGGAGACTTGGTTGCTTCATTTCACATATATTTTCTGCATCTTTAATTGTCAATACTTGGATTTCACAATTGTTCACTCATTTACTTTATCTAAAAGAAATATGTCCTGCATACATTGCTTATCCTTGCTGACCCCCTTTGTACCTGACAATTGCTTCTTGCTGAGCATCCTTGATCTCTGGCCAACAGCAATTCTTTGTTCTTGCACACATTTGTATTTCCAGCGTCTGTTAGCTATGCAACCCAGGTCTCTCTCCTTTAAGCTTTTTGCTTACTATTATTCAGAGCCGACGTCTATCTTTTCAAAATGGCCGCTTTTCCCTTGTTATATTTTCTACTGCAGAAAGGTTCTATGTGACTCATCTACCTTGTGTTTCTGCGTATATACATTCACTACTCATCTGGCTACTTTTCCTCTTTGTATATATGGTTTCTTCTCATGTGTATGTAGGCTTACTCTTGTTTCTTCCCTTATATCTTCATTCTTTAAGTATTCTCATATAGTTTCAGTGCATCATAATGTCTTCTCCTTATGACATCTGTCCGATTTTCTTTACAGTTCTTCGATATTCAGTGGTGTCTGCAAATCTGCTGTTACCAACTCAGTTCAAGGGTACAATCGGTACGGTTGTCTGAGTGCATAACATCTCTCATACACCTGATGCAGTATTGGAATGATACCTGGTGTCATGCACAGTGTCTTCTTGCTCTTCATCCAATATGTCGGAGGTGAGGTGTCTGGGTTTATCAATGACATACACTTCTGCTTCTCTACAACCCCATATTCAGCGACAGGTGTGTCACCTGCCGAAGCACTCATGGGTCACAAGATTCGGTCAGTCATCCCGGAAAATTGCTCCGAGGAGCTCCTGGTGGTGGATACAGAGAAGGTGATGGCTGCCTAAAAGGTAAACAATTATAGAGAAACAACATGGGGGAGACTGGTAGAGTTGCAAGTTCAAGTATGTAAAAAAACATCACGTCGCGCACAAGCTTTGACTATCCTACGAAGCATCTCGGTGGACTGTAACACACAGAAAAGGATCAATGGTGATTGCCAGAAGGGGCACAGAAAGTGTAACAAGAAACTGTAGCTGGTTTAGGTGGGTAGAGCCACAGGGAGGCCAGATCCCGAGCCAGGGGTCAATGAACGTCAGGGAGCACGATGAAGAAGAAGAGGAAGGACGAAACACAACGAGACCGTTCAGCCCAAGCATGGCGAGACCAGAGGAATACGAGCAGAATAGCCTGGCTTAAGAGACACTATACTCCACCAGGACGACAAGAAGGCTGCTGGCGAGAATACACAGAATAACCCAGTATTATGCCAGTATCTTTTTACATAACTAAGTTAATGTTAATGGTGTTACATTGTGTTATGGTTAAGGAGGGATCTGGTGACGTGACCGCGGTAGCCACGTGGGGCAGGTCACGTCACCAGCAGGTTCGATAAAGATGGCCAGGGGTGTCCAAGGCATTCGACTCGAGCTCCTGTGTCAGGTACTTATTTGCACAAAGCTTCGGGCCCCCGGGCCAAATGCGCTACACAATAATGGCTACTTCTGTAACTATGTGCACTAAATGTTGAGATGTAATGATCTATCCTAAAGCAACTGATTGCAGTTAAATAATGCATTAATTACACAAATTCTTGTGTATCGAGGTATGCCTTTATAGGCACACAAGACTACAACATTCAGAATTTTAAAAATACGTGTTTGATTTCACTAATCTGTATCAGGTTCAAATAAAGTGGATATTATTTTTAAGTTCTACAAGACAGGTCTGCCTCAACAAATGAGCACTTGCCAATTTTAATTTCATTCTGTTTTAACGTCTCCAATACGCTCAAACAAAAAAATGAGGAGCACTTACAAGTCAGCAAGATGGGCTCAGCGAGTTTAGTGCTCGACTCAGACATCTGTTTTCACCTTGTCAGACATAGGTTTACATAATGGTATGGCCAACTCAGCCCTCGATACTTCTGAGGTTGAAAAGTTGAGTACGATTACATTGGTATGCAATAACACCTAATAATACACCCCCTAGAAGCATAAACATTACATCTTCTCTCTATGTATACAATTGAAATGTGTTCATATGTGTGTGTGTGTCTGTTTGAAATGTTCACCATACTTCCCAACCTGCTGCAAACCTGATATTTGGCATGTGGTTAGGTTCCATGGTGTAGACAGTGTAAAAAGGTATATACATTTTTCTCATTTTTATTTTTATTTTAAGAGGTCTGCAATTCTTATCCGTGCCATATGTGAATCTGTGTGTGTGTCTGTTCAAAATGTTCAGCATACTTCCCAACATGCTACAGGTCTGAACTTTAGCATGTGGGCAGGTTCCATGGTGTAGACAATGTAAAAAGTATAAAATATACATTTTACCAATGTCTTTGTTTTTTTCAGCGGTCTGCAATGCTTACCCCTGCCATATGGCTCTTCGTGCCGTAGTTCTGCCATAGTTCTATGTAAACTTCAGCAGTTCATTGTGCCTGAACTTTCCACACGATCAGCATTCTAGCCGACAATAGAGGCACTCACTTCTGAAGTCATGCGGATAACAGAAAATGGTGCGTTTGTAGTAATGTAGGTGACAGGAAACGGTGCATGCCTCTTCAATAGTGTCCGCAATTACGTTGTCCATCACACCGTGGAAAATCTCTCATGATAATTACAGGAACTTAATTTCCCATGGCAGTTGATGAATGTATGCCATCTCCACAGTACAAAGCTTTCACTCTTCAGCCGTACATCTAGGGGTGCGGCACTTCAAGCTTACACGCTTCAGCCCTACAAGTACGACACTTGTGTTGAGGTCGCTGCTGCCTTGGATGTAGATCAGGACACCTATAATGTTGCTACGTAATCTCAACGCTCCAACTCAAAGTAGCTGCAATTGATTGCATTGTTATTCGGGTAACGCAAACAACCATGCAACATCATCATCTATATTCGTTCATTGAATGAACTTCAAACTAGGACATGCAGCATGACTGTGCTGGTCTGCAGAGGAAACGCACACAACTCGGCAAAGCACTTCAAACCAAACTAGGCTCCATCATGGGAGGGGTGTCACACGGCACACTGCAAGCAATGCCCCTGCTCATTGTGCCTACTATGTGCCTAATACCCTGCCCCTTTGCAGCTACACTGCCACACAAGGGATGCAGTGACGACTAGGGGTGGGCGTAATTACTGCTGACGAAGGGAAGCAGGTGAAATGCGCCTCTATTTTTGCTCCGGCAGTGGTGGTGCACATTTGTTCGCTGTTTTGCTATGTTTGGGTGAATTCTATTTGATGCAGTAAAATGGCAAAGTGGGAGGATTTTGCTCAGAATTTGACATTTTGTCCATGGAGTGAAATTTTATTCTCTTTCGCCCACCCCTTGATGACATTAACACTGCCCCTTGATCGGAGCACACCTCTAGTATCCACCCTATATAGAACCACACCGCTCAACATTTCGAGCCCCACAGACGGGTGAAAACACACTATTTCCTTTTTTTTCGGGTGAGACTCCATTGACATGAATGGCGAGAGAGATAAGAGACTTGGCAGTTGAGTAAGTTAATTCTCTGTCGGGTGAACCGGCCAAAAGTGAGTTGAGAGGTATGCCACCCTCCGGACCCTTTTCCACCGAGGATCTCTACCTCATGCGCCTGCACAAGCCAACAGCCCTACACGGCCACAGTGCCGATAGGTGTTGGGGCACCATCCAGAGGTGTAGACAGGGCCTGAGCAGGAAAGGCCCACCCAAAATCTGTCAATTCCCACTCAGCAGCACTGTGTGGGCATTTACACCAGGGCAGCACTTAAATTATTGGATGGTACGCATCCTGGTTCCCGAAAACGAGGAAAAGAGTCCTTTTTGAAGTGTAAAACACAGAGGTTTGCCTCAGTGAAATCAAGAGAAAGGGTTGTTTTTTTGTGTGCATATTTCTTTGAAGTCTTATCTTTTATTACCAGGCTGGGGCAGACACAAGTGTAAAATGGAAAATGGTAATGGCGCCTATCACGTTGACAAGTATGTTCCGGGTCGTGGGCGGGAAGGGGTGAGGCAGGAGACAGAGAGGGAAGTGACACAGGGTGGGACGGAGAGGGCAGTCTGTGTTGGAAGCCAGAAGAATAAAGACGTGTTTGCAGAGCACCCTTGGCTCTGTCTATTTCTTAATGCGCAGCGTGGTGCGCAACACTGGTACAGGCCGTCTCTCACTTGGGACCACCTCACAGTGCCTTTCCCGGAAAAGTCATAGCTCACTGGGAAAGTGCCATTAGCGCCCTTCATGCTGTGTATACTCCACAGTAAATGCCTGCACCACATAAGCCTGATTTTTGTCTAGCTAGTTTGCAATGTGTCTAAATTGACATGAAAACAGTGAGGTAATAATGCATACAAACTTGCACAGTGTATTCAGAAGATGCTTGTGTGAAATAATTCTATGAGTGAAGATAAGTAGGGCAATACACAGAGATGTATGGTTGTCTTGTGCAGGTTGGAAAATGTCAAGGTTCAGGGTGTTGTAATTCTTTTATGGACTCCTATACTTCGGGACTAAAGGGTGTTTAAAATGAATCTTGAAAACAAGGAAAGGGGGTGTTTTAAAAAATTGGAGACAAGCATGGGTACAACTTTAGACTGAGAGTGCAACCACCGGGGAATTTACAGATATTATTGTCACTGTGGTGGGCCCAACTACATTAGCTTCAGGCGCCGCTTGTTAGGCAATCCTGGCTACGCCTCTAGCAACCCGCCCCCTCTCCAATCACCAATGGTGGGAAGATGGCATAATGTTGGCGTGATGACACTATCCGTCTGTTACTGAAAGTGATCTGCAGGGTTTCAAGTCCCGGGGCAGCAAGGGCTGAAAAGGACCTGCTCCCACTTGCTCAACCTCTTTTGCATTGAGCAGGTGCGGATGCCACCACCGACACCTGAAACTGGTGGTCGAGGCGGATGTTGGCAAAAAACGAGTGCACAGTTTAGAAGATGAGGCTGAGACTGACAGCTCGGGAATGTCCCCTGAAAGGTGCGGAAGTGGGGGGGTAAGGAAGCTAGCATGGTGAAAGAAGCCCCCCTGCACGAGAATTTGGTATGTGGACAAGTGTAGCATTCGTCATCTTTGGAATCCTACACAAGCTACTATTCTTCTGTGCCCAGGAGCGTGCTTCGGAACCGAGTTACATCAAGGCGAATCTCGCATGCGATTCAAGGAATAACAGCTGCGAGCCACAGCAGCTGTTGACACTGCTCCCTCCTATTACCTATGTATATATATATATATATATATATATATATATATATATATATATATATATATATGCAGAAAAAAAGGACTGGGAACCAATCCGGATTACATCGGCACTCCGGCTGTGATCGAAGTGAAAGGCTGGATGTCTTCAATAAATCCACACGCAGACTTGTATTCCGTGCAGTCAAAGTGTCCTTTATTGTTTAAGATACATGGACAAAGGAGGCAGCAACGGTCCTAGGTGCAAGAAGGAACGACGCGTTTCACCCTACTCGGGCTTCGTCAGGTAAGTGACATAGAGAGAGGACTCTGGTATTATATAGACAAGTATATGAGTCCTTTTTCAATGTTTTGCACTAAGATAAGGTAACAAGTGGTAGGCAAAAATGCAGCCATGTTGGAACCTACATAACAACACAGTTCAGTGCATTTAAAAGAGACACGGCATTTTCATAGACAGCGTAGCGGTTTGAAACATGTTTGTTTAATCACACCAAATGTCCCAAGTGGGTAAGGGATGGACAGAAAGCCTGAGATTGCTGATATTGAATCACTGATATTAAATCATGTGGTTTCATCTAGGTATTTGCCAATGTCAATAAAATTGGGTAAGACAATCGTACACCGTTTTCTATTGTGCTGGGTATGTTGAATTCGGCCCAAGTGGGCTGACACATTGTCTCAACATGGATTGAAGTGTGCTCTCAAAAGATTGTATTCCAACATATATGTTGCAGATATCAAAATTGAGATATGCAGGTGTTGTATAGCTAATAAAGTGCTGCATGCTTTGTAAACATTGAAAAACGGTTGTTTGATAAAGTGCTGAGTGCTATCAATAAAGTGCATAGTATAAAGTGCATATTGCAAAATCACAAGTGATAGGGAATTAAATCTAGAGGCGGTACTTAACCCTTGCGGGTGCCTCTAATATGTATTCTATCCTACTCTGATCTCTGTATATCATAAGTTTCAAAAAATGTTGATATTAATGGGCAGTGTGTTACCCTCGCGGGCGCCCAGATGCTGTGACATGAGGCTGTGTATAACCCTTGCGGGTGCCTCACATATTGGTCGAATCACTATGCATAACTATACATTGGAAGAGACATACAATCCATGGTATATATTATGAATGTTCTTAATGAAACATATAGGTGGTCTAATATGTACATGTAGGCAGTGTGTTACCCTTGCGGGCGCCTATATGTTGTGACTATACCAACCTGTCTATTAAGCAAGGTAGTAAAAAGTAATTAATGCAAATGCAAGAATAAATATTACCTTCTAAAATTGTTGTACGAACATATTATGAAAAGAGTTTTGAAACATTTTTTTAAAAAAAGAGTTAAGTTGCTTGATGTTATATGTTAAAATTACTCCTTATAATTCAAGTGCAAACAATTTAAGGTGCATAGTGTTGGATGTCACATTCATGTGTTGGTGTTTTATGCTAGAAAGTTTTTTTAGTGGATGTGGGGTATGAGGCATAATATTTTTAACATTTGAATTATTGCCTTCTCCCATACTTCAAATCCATCGATTACATTTAAAACAATTCTGTGATTAATGCACATTGTTTTCAGGGAACCTGCAATACATTTGACAACTAAATGATAAATGCACTTTACATATTGATAAAAACAGCACTAGATAGAACTAAAGATAAAACATCCTCTCCCTGAACTAAGTTGCTAATTTAAAATGATTGGTGATATGAAACAACACACAATCAAAGTGAAAAACTACTTGCATGAAAGACCGTGTGGGGATGCATAGGCGTCCAAATTAAACTCAATTTTCTAAGAACCTTTTTTCATTGTACATATCTACCAAATAGACAAGATATACAAAAAATGCAAATAATATATATCGAATTTTCAGAAATGCAGAAATGTGGGAAAAATTGGAAAAATTAGAAAAATTACAAAAATTGGAAAAATTAGAAAAATTGAAAAAATTCGGAAGAGCTTAGGTCTATAAGTGATCGAGATTTGAAGTCTTTAAATGTTTAGGATCCCAAAAATACATATAATTCCTCGTCACGATTGTGACCTCCCGGATACTTGGTGTTAAAATCTACTATATATCTGGATTCCATTTGTCTAAGTGTTCGTAGTCTGTCCCCTCCTCTTGGGTGGCTTGTGGCTGAGTCAATAACGAAATACTTGAAAGAACTGGTGTCATTTTGATGTACTTCTTTAAAATGTTTAGCAAGTGCATAAGACATATCATGATTTTTGATTGCACGTAGATGTTGCAATATTCTTAGCCTGGCTTCTAGTTTGGTGCTACCTACATACCATAAATTGCAGGAACAAATAATCACATAGATGGCAAATTGTGTAAAACATCTCAGATCTTGTTTGATTTTAACTTCTTTTTTGGTCCGAGGATGTAGGAATATTTTCATATTTATCCCATGACGACATGCTTTACATTTGGCACAAGTAAAAAAAAACGAAATTTCGGTGGGTAGCCAGGTGTTGGTACTTTGTTTGGGCGATCGGAACATACTCGGTGATAGTTTACTTTGTATCGAAGGTGGTTTTCTGTAGGTCATGGTGGCATGTGTTGGCAAGTATGGAGTAATGTCCTGGTCTCTTTTCAAGAGATGCCAGTGTTTCTTTAAAATTTGTTTGATTTCTTTTGCTCCAGAATTGAAAGTAGTAATGAATCTGAGTGCGCAATCTTCATGTGATTGATCCTTTATTGAATTTTTGATTGTATTTCTTTTGGCTAGAATCATCTCTCGGGTTTTCTTGCAGGTTTGATCGTAGGCTTTGTTGATAACTGTTTTCTTATAGCCTCGATTTAAGAATCTAGCCGCAGTTTTTTTGGCATTTTTTTCCCATGTTTCATTCTCACTACAGTTTCTTTTTACCCGCAAGAACTCTCCGTATGGAATACTGTTTTTGAGACTTTGTGGATGCGCACTGGTTGCATGTAATAGTGTATTAGTACTTGTTTCTTTTCTGTGCAGTTCTGTACTTATGCTGTTTCCAACAATTTTCACTTTAATATCTAAATAGACTATTTCTGTTTTACTATGATGTTCTGTAAATTGTAGATTCTGCTGATTTTGATTCAGAGTATGAAAGAAAGTTATCCATTCAGTGTTCGTCCCGCTCCAAATAATAAAAAGATCATCAATGTATCTTTGCCACATGATTACTTTATCTGTATGTTCTTTATAGTTGTCATTATGAAAAAGGTCTTCTTCCCATGCACCCATCTATAGATTAGCAAAGGTAGGAGCCACTGCTGTAACCATTGCCGTACCACAGATTTGTTTGTAATATTTGGAATCAAACATAAAGGTGTTGTGTGTTAAAATGAAAGAAAGCATATCCAAGAGCATAATCGAGTGTTCTCGATAACTTAACGATCTGGTTGACAGGAATCTTTTAACTGCTTGCAAACCTTTTGAATGAGTGATGCATGTATAAAGGGAAACAACATCTAATGTGACCAAAAGATAGTTGGATTGCCAAGGAATATGTGCAATTTGGTTCAGAAAAGATGTGGTATCCTTTGTATATGAAGGTAACGTTTCCACAAAGGGAAACAAGAAGTTGTCAACAAATTTGGAGGTATTTTCAAATAAGGAGTCTATTGATGCCACAATTGGTCTTCCAGGTGGTCTAATCAGAGATTTGTGAATTTTCGGTATAAAGTGTATGATTGGTGTTTTGGGATGGTCTTTGGTTAGATATTGTTTCTCTTTAGTAGTGATAAGTTCCAAACCATGCCATTGGTCCAACATAATATCATATTGTACTTTGTACTCTGGATAGGGGTTACAGGGCAGTTTGACATAATTACTAGTGTCATTTAACTGCCGAGCTGCTTCTGCTTGGTAGTCTTTGGTGTTAAGGACTACCACATTTCCACCTTTGTCCGAAGATCTAATAATGCGATTCAAGGAATAACAGCTGCGAGCCACAGCAGCTGTTGACACTGCTCCCTCCTATTACTTATGTATATATATATATATATGGAAAGAGAGGAGGAGAAGGCGAATCGCACTCCCGCAGGCACAAACATGAATGCCAGGTTCAAAAGGTTCGGAAAAAAACAAACAGACACAGTGTAAGAATTACTGATGTCTTTAATGTTTTCATAAGGTAAAAACAAAACGCATCGTGCAAAAAGCAAGTACACGATACATCACATAGAAGACAGAACAACAACAGGACGCCTAGGGGCAGCAGCCTGCAAACAACGCATTTCGCGCTATACTAAGCGCTTGATCACGTACGGGGGAGAAGGTTGGACAGTGTAAATACATTTTCAATAGTGGTCCTTCAACTATGTCAGTGGCAATGGCTATTACCAGTTTCAAGGGGACAGGGGCGGCCATGTTGGAGGGGAGTGTGCATGTATACATATATATATACAGCTGGTATTAATAAATATTAATACTTATACCACATAGACACTTTGTAATCATTAATTCCATTTTGTCCCTGTATTACAATTGGCGACAAGGATTCTCTTACCCACGTACGTGCCCAACGGTCATCTGAAGCTGAGGCCGCTCCGCTCATGCCCGAGCGTTGTAGCAGCCCCATAAACTAAGAATCCTGCTGAAGGTACGTGGAGTTTGCCAGACCGCTCCGCATTTGTCCGAGCGTTGCAGCGGCCCCAGATGTCCAATATCTGGGTTTGGGACTGCCTTCTGCTGCCGTTATGGATCGCCACCATCACACACGGCTGTTTTCCATTTGTTTTCTATGTATGCGCATGCGCGTTACTTCGTATTTTGCTGGGCATGTGCTTCCGTGTTTGAAGCCGTTTTCCTTGTTATAGCTGCACGCGCTCAAATCTTATCTATTCCTGAGCGTGCATATGGCAGATAACTGTCATTGGAAGCTGCACGTATATATTTTACTTGTCAAGGAGCTCCGATTTTTTTTCACAGCGGTCTGTTTTAACCATTCAGCTGCTGCATTGGAATATACGTGTTTTTGACTGCTGCTTTTACATTGTATGCTCTAAAGTGACTACTGCAAGTATTTTTTTCACATATTGCTCTCCATGAAAGTTTTCATTCTACTGAAAAGCAAATAAGCAGTAAACACCTCATCACAAGTGAGCATCACAGCAAATATGGCATTTATCAGTGTTCCTCCACCAATGTTCTTCATGCCTGATACAAATGAGCCCAGCATACCATGGAAGAGATGGATCAGGTCCTTTGAACACTACGCAGGTGTGGTTTGTGGCCCGAATTGCAGCGCAGAAAAGAGAAAATCATTATTATTGCACTGTTTAGGTCTGGCTGGTCAGGAAAAATATGAAACACTACCAGAACTTCCGGCAGATGAAGATGTTGATATTAATGAATATGAACGTGCAGTCAGAAAAATTGATAAACATTACGAGAAGAAAGTGAGCATAATACTAGAAAGATATAAGTTCGGCAAGAAAACGCAAGAGGAGGGAGAAAGTGCCGAGAAATGTATTACTGCATTGAGAAAACTTGCCAAAACATGCAACTTTAACGATCAACTAGATGAAAGGCTAAGAGATCAGTTTATGTTGGAGTGCAGGAGTGCCAAAGTAAGAGAAAAACTGTGGTCAGAAAATGATCCTTCGTTGGATACTGTGCTGAGAGTGGCGAAGGAAGTTGAACACACTGAAGAATGTGTAAAAGAATTAGAGAATAAAGTGAAATCTATTCAGATTGAAACCAATAACATGAGATCGGCTAAGATTTCTAGCAATGCCACTGGATATAATGAGTCAATATCTATTGTTAATAATACTTCTGTCAGACGGAAAACTATTAGTAGTCAATATAAACCCCCACTGACTGACAAAAAAAGTATAGAACCAATCAGCAAGGGAATTCACATAACTATAATAGAAGAGAAAGTCCAGAGAAACAACCTGCAAATTCAAGGAAAAGACGCCAAGGGAGATGTTACAGGTGTGACAGCGCTAATCATTGGGCTGACAACTCAGAGTGCCCAGCAATAAAAATCTTATGCAGCAGATGCAAAGGGAAGGGCCATTATTCCAAGTGCTGTAGATATCGTATTACGTCCACCAATTGGATAGGGGGCAATTCAGACAGTGACCACAATGATAGAGGAGAAGGTGAAGAGTGTGTATTCATCATAATGGATGATGATGATGAAGAAGTGTTAGAGTCCCAAAGCTACAGTTTATGTTGATGGAGTAGAAATGAACATGATGATAGACACTGGCGCGAAGTACACATTGATACCACAACAACTGTGGAATAAAGAGAAACATGAATATTTACATGAGACCAATATCAACCCCAGGGCATATGGTGGTGTAAGGATTGATACGATAGGCTGGTTTTGGGGTAAGTTGAAATTCAAAGATAGGAAAGCTAAAGGAAAAATTTACATTACCAGCGTAGGCAAGGCACCCCTTTTGAGTTGGACTCATCAGAGTAAATTACAAGTGAAAGTAGATTCTACGTTGAAAGAGTCTGTTTTAGCTATTAGTAATGATATGAATAAGCCTGAGAGTAGTCCCAATACAGTAAAATGTGACACAAATGATGTCATGGAAGCAGTGTTTCGTGAGGGTATTGGATGTCTTCGTGGTTATGTGCATGAAATACGATTAAAATCCAATCATACCCCAGTAGCCCAGAAATTAAGGAATATACCTTTGTCCATGCGAGATGAAGTTAGAAAGGAGATCAAAGTAATGGAATATCATGGAATTATTTAAGGTACAGATGCCAGTGAATGGGTTTCGCCATTAGTAGTTCTCAGGAAGAAGTCAGGCAAACTCCGGATATGTGTGGATATGCGGGAGCTTAACAAGTGTGTTGTTCCTGATAGACATCCTCTCCTCAATATACAGGAGTTGATTTCTACAATTGGGCCATCAAGTTTCTTTTCTACCCTGGATTTGACATCGGCGTACCACCAAGTGAAATTACACAGACAATCCAGACATCTTACTGCTTTTATTACGGCTGATGGTCTATTTCAATTCAAGAGGATGCCATTTGGACTGGTTTCCGCTGCATCAGTGTTTCAAAAGATAATGCACAATTTATTTGGGAGAGTACCTGGAGTGATATGTTTTCAAGACGATGGGCCTCATTACGAGTCCGGCGGTAACCGAGGTGGTAAAACCGCCTTGTTACCGCCGGACTCGTATTACCATTCCGCCTCCGTGATTCCCGGAATTACAGGGCATTACAACCCCGGTTTCCCGGGAATCACGGAGGCGGAATGGTGTTAATCCCCATTCCCATTGGTACTCAATGGGAATGGGGATCATGGAAACACCGGCAGCATCTCGTGATGCTGCCGGTGTTTCCTCGTCCGCCTGCAGGCGGGCGGTGTTAAACCCGCCAGGTCAAACCTGGCGGGAACATCACCTCCCGCCTGCAGGAGTCGGGATCAGGCGGTCCGGAAACAACGGTGGCGGCGGGTTTACCGCCACCGTTATTTCCGGACCGCCTGATTTGTAATGAGGCCCGATATCTTAATATATGCTGACAGTTAAAAACACCATGATGAGAAATTGAGATATGTGTGTGAGAAATGATACAAAGAGGGAATGACTTTGAGCAAGGACACTTGCAAAATTAATTGCTCAAAGATTGAATACCTTGGACACAAGATTTCTGCAGATGGCATATCACCAAAAGCACAATTAGTGAACACCATAAAGAGAATGCCAAGACCATGTAATAAAGAAGAAGTTCGCACATTCATCGGAATGGCTGAATATTATTCAAAATGTGTTCGTTGCTGTACACACTGTCCCCTTGCGAGAATTACTCAAAAAGAAAATATATGAGTGGAATGAGGATTGTGAGGAAGAATTCGAATTTATAAAATCTGCTATAGACAAGGCCCCAGCTTTAAAGAATTTCAGCAGGGATAAGAAAACCATCATTACTACCGATGCCAGTAATATAGGTCTTGGAGCTGTTATCACGCAAGAAAATAAGGGACGAGAAGTATTAATTGCATTTGCATTGAGATTACTGAAAGGGCAGAAAGATCGTATGCTGCCATTGAGAAAGAGGCATTAGCAATAAAATGGGTGACGGAAAAGTTCAGGAGCTTCATTTGGGGTAGTGAAGTGGAATTCTGCATGGATCATAAGCCCCTGATAAATGTCATCATGTCTAAAGGGTTAGACAAAGGGCCTCATCACGACTTGGGCGGTAGCGGTAACTCTATTAGCGTGGGCGGTATTAGCCCTACCGCCGAACTCCCCGGCGCTAATAGCGCCGGATCACGAGTTCGGCGGTAATGTCAATCCCCATTCCCCATTGAGCCCATTCGGGAATGCCCCATTCCCCATTGGGCTCAATGGGAAAATTTTGCACTAATACCGCCGGCGGATTTCCCGCCGGCGGTAATAGCGCGAATTTTCGGCGGATTTCCCCCCAGCTCAGAGCTGGGGAGAAATCCGCCGAAGTCCTGCTTTGGCAGACCCTTAAATCCGGCGGTAATAGCGCTACCGCCGGATTTAAGGGTTACCGCCAAAGTCGTGATGAGGCCCAAAGTATCTAATCGAATTAGGAGATCGGTGATGCTTCTTCAAGAATATAATTGCACTGGGCCTCATTACGACCCAGGCGGTAAGTTACCGCCTGGGTCGTACCTTTACCACCATGGCGTAAACTGCGTTTATGCCATGGTGGTTGGCGGACTTACCGCCCCATTCCGAGGTTGGCGGGCGGTAAGTCCCCAATCCCCATTTACCCTTCCCCATTCCCATTTTTGCCCCATAGGGCATAATGGGAGTGGGGAAGGCGTTAATTACGCCACTGTAAATTACGGTGGCGTAATTAACAACAAGGTCCCTTAGCGCCATGGATTTTAACACCTGCTAAAAGGAGGTGTTAAATCCTCCATGGCGCTAAGGGACCTCGGAATCAGGCGGTAAGGGTCGGCGCTGTTTACGCCGCCGTAAACCCCTTACCGCCTGGGTCCTAATGAGGCCCACTGTGTTTTATGTACCTGGTGTTAAGAACATCACTGCCGACTGTTTGTCGCGCCTTAGCAATATATCTGAAATTGCAGATGTTGATGATGATATGGAAGTTTTTTTAAACATAGAGACAGCATCCATCTCAAGGATAGAATGGAATAATGCCGAAAAGGATGTCAAAGTGCTATAACGATTGAAGAAACTGGTCAATAGTCAAGGTTCATGGAACAAAGCGAGATTCGAAGAAGCAAATCTTATGGACTATTGGTTCGTTGCTGACGAATTACATGTACACAACAGTATCATCATGAGGGGAAATAAAATAATTTGACCTTCAAGTCTACACCGAAGAGTGATTGAACTTGATCATGAAGGTCACCAGGGAATAATAAAAACCAAGCAGAGAATAGAAAATGACTTTTGGTGGCCTGGATGCGATCTGCAAATAGAATGCTACAATCGAGATTGTATCCTTTGCAGTAGCAGTGAAAATAGTTGTGTGGGTGTGAAACAATCTATGGTGGTTACTGAAATTCCGAGTAAAGCATGGAAGGATTTGGGCACGGATGTGTTAGGCCCTGTGAACAGCAATGGTGCACAGAAATTCTGCCTAGTGGTAATTGATCTCCTCACTAGATGGGTACAAGTGTCAATAGCTTCAAGTATCACTGGTAAAACAGTGGTTGAATTTTTGTCTGACATTTGTGAGAGAGAGGGATACCCAGGGAGTATCATGACTGACAATGGTACCCAATTCAGATCTAAAGAGATGGCGGAATTCTGCAGTAAGTATTCCATTGTACACAAAAAAAGTGCCATATACCACCCCCAGACTAATGGAACAGTAGAACGCTTTAACAAAGTGTTGAAAGAGACCATTAGGTGGGCATGGTCCAATGGGATAAATTGGGAGGAGGCTGTCAAGGAAAGGATTGTTGCACATCGTTTTACGCCGCATTCCACAACTGGTCTTTCTCCCTTTGAGTTAAGCAGAGGGAGGTAGGCTAACACATAACTAGCACCGTTGTGGTTGGAAAATAAAGATAATGGAATGGGGAAAGATTTCGGAACTGTATGTGACAAGATCAGAAATATTCAAGTGAAAAACAAATCAGTGTATGATAAGAAAAGGCCTGTGAATAAGTATGACAGAGATAATGTTGTGGGAAAAATGGTTAGAGTCAATCTTCCCCCTGCTCTTAGAGAAGGCCCGTGCAAATGGTCTAGACCAATTAGAGTTGTGGAGGCATTCAAGCATGCTGTCAGAACGGAAGATGGAAGGATATGGAATGTCGAGAGAGTATGGGTCTGTGAGGACAGCAAATATTTGAATGCTAGTAGTAGTGAGGATGTTGATGGATGTATGAGTGAGACAAATGAGAGAGCAAGTTTGCGTAGGAAAGTATCAAAAGCGAATATTCTGAAAAAAGATCATTTTAACAAATCAGAGGTAATTTCCTTGCCAGCTCTCATCATAGACATGTCTTGCAAGTCCAGGTGGGGAAGAGCTTATCGCAAACCAAGGTGTATGGAGGACTATGTGTGAACTTTCTTCCATTTCCAAATTCAGCAATTTAGTTATTTGTTTTGTGACATTATAAAGGAAGGGAGATGTGTAGCATTCGTCATCTTTGGAATCCTACACAAGCTACTATTCTGTGCCCAGGAGCGTGCTTCGGAACCGAGTTACATCAAGGCGAATCTCGCATGCGATTCGAGGAATAACAGCTGCGAGCCACAGTAGCTGTTGACACTGCTCCCTCCTATTACTTATGTATATATATATATATATATATATATATATATATATATGGCTGGTATTAATAAATATTAATACTTATACCACATAGAAACTTTGTAATCATTAATTCCATTGTGCCCCTGTATTACAACAAGTAGTCAAAAGTTATTTCTGGTTCTTCATATAGGGTGTGGTGATCACCCCTATTACTTGAATTTTCAATTTTTGCACGCAATTCATTTTTTTAGTAAAACCGGCGGTTTGTGTGCCAAAGATGGTGACAGTGACCTATTAGTAGTGGGTTGTGACGGGTGGGGGTGCAGTGTATCGATAGCCTACGGAGGATGTATTAAATTCAGTAGGGTCCACAAGTGTGGCTGAGGCTGTGTGAGTTGTGAGCCTTTAACCTTATCAATGACATTTGAGCTGTCCGGGGGCTCAACTGCAAGCGGCGTGAGTAACAGGTGAGATGGCATCAGAATGGTTGAGACAAGTGATTTTGGTCATGAACAAGAGTCTTCTGGCCAGGGACGTCATTTCACCAAAATGCCAGGGGTAGCAGAAGTGAAATCACATGATCCTTGGCCTCTGATGCCATCTCTGGAAGTGATGTAATTTGACCCCACCCTGAAGTGACATCACAGGAAACAATGGAACACAACCTTTCACCCCTTGACAAAACAGGAAGTGACATCACATAGCATTGTTCGTAAGTACACTGCGTAAAATATGGTTACTATATCACTATAATTTGATATATCTTCCATACAAGAATGGATCACCATATGTATCGTTAATATCAGTGTTTATAGGCCCATATTACCAAATTACTGTAAATTCAAGCAGTCGCCCAAGGCCAAATGATAACGATGTGGTTGGCAAAATAAATACCATTGGGAGGGTTCATAACTGTGTATTAAAGAATTTAGAGTAGCACAGGGAAAGCAGCGCACTCACACGTCATCCCGTACTCTGGGCACTCGTTACCTCATACATGTGAACAAACATCCTGAACAGCATGCCATGGAGATAGGAAGGATAGACACATTACAACAAAGCATTAATTGTGGCACAATGAAATCAAGGGCCACTTTATGTGCTGTGGTGAAACGTTTCTACACTGTACACAAGCTTTTAGGCACAAAGATTTTGTTAAGTGACCGAGGACACCGAGATGGAATGTCTTGTGATGATCGCAACAGAGACAATGGCAGAAAAAATACATAGTCCGAAATGGATGCTTATTCTACTCTAAATGCTTTTTGGACGTTTTTGAATGTATTGTGAATTTTAGGTGTTTAAGAACAGACTAAATCAGTGACTCACCCCCTGAAGTGTGCCTAAAATAGACCTTAAATGAGTCTAGCAATTATTATATACAATTCCACAAAGACACATTATTTGCTATTTCTATTCTTTCCAGGGTCATTGCTCAAAGTGTTACACTTGTGGAACCCCCTTTTTTTAAGAGGCCTGAACAAGAAAGCCAACCACTCCAGAAACAAAGAGCCACATGGCTTTTTTAGGGGTACCAAGGGAATCCACAGAGGTAGCAAGGGAGACCACAGTGGTCACAGGCGCAATCCCTGGCGACCCTCAAATGACATCCATGCTTCTGGCTGCGAGCCATGCTGTGGAGCGTGACTAAGACACAACTCAAGTGTAAGAAGCCAGTGATGTGGATGACAACTGACCCTCCACTCAAGGCGGGTAGGAGGCCCAAAGTCTTGGGAATTAGCTGACTGAAAGATGGATTATACTGAAAGTTTTCCCAGTTCAAAGTGGAATTTCTGGCTTATATTTGAAGACCTCTGTCACACACCTACCACAGCTTTCTTAAGACAACAGTAACCTAGCTGGACCAGTTTGCAGATTGTGTTATTGGCCCAACCGTGTCCCTGTTCCCTTCCAGACCTTAGAGTTTGCAGAAATGTGTAATGTTCACATACATGCCAATGTGCCCCATCTCATTAGGAAGATGCTCTATCAGTCCTCTTGATTTTGTTGCATTGTGGGACAAGCAGTCCCAGAATTGTAATGGCAAAAGCAAAATTACAAGCCCCAGTATGCAAATAAAAAAACAGAACTACAATCCCCAGAATGCAACGAACAAACATGCCTTGATAAGCATCAACAAATGATGTGAGGCATTTTGGCATGAATGCAGACAGTCTTCCACCTGCATCCTGGCTGTTAGCTTCACTCTTCAAGTAAACTAAAATCAATTGAAGGCGCCTGAGAATAAAACCTGTGTTGGGGGTGGTTTCTTGCTTCCTGATGATACCGCCTGGGCCTTGCTTCTGTAGAGGATAGTATTGAGTTGTATATGCTGTTGCAGGGTGTTGGGCCACCACGGAACCTGCTGCTGACTTGGCTGGTGTAAGAATTTAGGCCGCTTTGGAGCACATGGAGAGGTAGATTTTCTTCTTTGATCTTCATGCTTTCCCATGACGCCCAACCACTACCACAGGACAACATGGATGGTCTAAAATATAAGTTCTTCTTTTAGGTTTAGTCCAAGTAGGCCTGCTCAAAGACCTTCTCCAGCCTCTACCTGCGGCCTACAGGCCACTCGGGGCCTAGAGCACCCACTTTCTGAGCCATCTAGAGCTCTTTTGTGTCACAGATGACATCACAAAGGTAGACTGCAAAACTATTCCAATCTCCAGGCATGCCTGGCAACACAGCACATTATAAGAGGCAGCCAGGGCAAGGTTATGTACCATTCTGGCCTAAAGTACAGACATCTCATTGTCTAGCCATATCCCTTGCCTCTCTTCCTCCGCCTCAGCTAAGGAAAGACAAATGTGTGCTCCCCTTGTCCCATTCTCTCTCCCTCGTGTCCAAAGACCATATGCAGCACATGTTGGGTTAAAAAGAGACTTTGCCCTAAAGAGCCATATCTGCAGTAGTAGCACAGAATCGAGGTAAAACTAAAGGATTGTGAAATTTGCGCTTTAGGTCTGTCGGCAGCAGGTGGCATTACCAGTCTCTCAAGATGGTGGGCCTCATTACGACCCTGGCGCTAAGGGGTCTGCGCCAGCGTTAGCTGCGCGGACCCCTTACCGCCAACTACGAGTTCCTGGAGTGCCATGGTCATTTTTCCGCCCGCTTTTTGCGGACGGAAAAATCCATGGCGCTCTGGGACCTTGGTGTTAATTACGCCACCGTATTTTACGGTGGCGTAATTAACTCCTTCCCCACTCCCATTGAGCCCTATGGGGCCGAAATGGGAATGGGGAAGGGTAAATGGGTCAATGGGGACTTACCGCCCCGCCGACCTCGGAATGGGGCGGTAAGTCCGCCATCCGCCATGGCGTAAAGGGACTTTGCGCCATGGCCGGAAAGTCCGTCGATGGCGGAAAAAATCCGCCAGGGTCGTAATGAGGGCCGGTGAAGCCAAGAAGATTTGCACAGAGATGCCATTAAGTCCTTAGACCTTTTTTAGAGTTTGATGAGGTGGTTAAGGTAGTGAAAATTAGAAGGTTAGGGTAGGATCCCCAAAGACTTCTAGGGAAAAAGAAACAAGGTTATAGTAACTGGCGCACAAAACGAAAGGTGGTCAAAGGAATGCTGGGGTACGGGTCTTTTAGTTGTTATATGCACACGTTTGCTCTTCTGGTACACCAGCAAGGTTTTAAAAGTAAAAAACAAATTGAAAAAAAAGAAAACACAAGAAACTATATACAAATCAAACTAATTCTAGCAGATGCGTATATAAAAACGAAAAGAAATATAAAGAACACTTTCCAATATTAACAATATAAAAGAGTGTTTAAAAAAATATAGACAAAGTCCATACAATGCACTGTACAAAAAATAAATATAAAACAACCATACTTCTGAGAAAACCTGGCGAGGGCTGTTTCAAGGTCTCTGCGGCTGCTCTTTCCTGATGTTTTCTGCGTCTTTATGGATTTCCATCATTGGGCAGCAGCTGCAGCAATGGTGTGGAGTGTCCCAAAGTATTTCTTTGGGCTGGGTTGCATGTGTAAGGTGCGCCCCAGCAATCGGGTGGAACATGGGGTGCCCCCCTAGAACTTTCTTACACCAGGGCCACGTCTACCCAGTGTGGGTCAGGTATGGGTGGGCCACCTGTCGAGGGGAGGTGGCCCCTTTATTTCTATTCAGCCCAGAAGGGCTGGAAACATTGGGCTTGGGCCGGTGGTAATTGATGGCCTCCTGGGAGTGGCGGTGCGCATGGCACTACTCTGCCTGTCAGCCTGAGCAGCGGCGGTGTACCGGGCACTGAGCGGAGCACCTGACAACCCTTAGAGGTTTGAAAACCGCTAAGAGACAGTGCTCTGCTCACGCGTGCAACAGTTTTTCTTTTTTCTATAGTAATGGGATCCTCATGTGATCATCCTTTACTCTAACCATTTTCCCATTTACTGGTCCCCGCTGCACCTCTCGTGCCGGGGGTTTGTTTCTTTATTTTTTATTTCAGGATCCCCGGCACAGCTTCATGTTCCGGGGATCCTTTCTTTTATCCCCTGCATGGGGTTTACATACTCTCCTTGGCCCTGAGGGTAGCCTTGGCCTGTTCTATAAACGTATCAAGCCATGATTTAGATTGACAGGCCACTGGTTGCCACCCAGTACCCTGAATCTCAGCACCTCCCACAGTACCACTGAACTCGCAGGAACCTGCTCTAGAGAAGGAGGAACTGAAAACTGATAGGAACAGGCAATGGAAACCTCACACTGGACTCCTGGTGAAATCATAAGTTAATTTCATAACAGGTCTGCTCTCAATATAAGTCACTATTCATAATGAATCAGAACTCAGTGGTTAGGGCTTTCTTGAAAAATGCACTTTGACCTCTAAACAGGTTTTTCAGACGGTAGAAGGCAGGTAAATGGGTAATCTCAACCTTTGTGCAGCTGCAGAAATAGCCTTGAGTTTTATGGTCTAAGTCTCGTAGATAGTAGATATAATCTCCTGCTGTTTAAGAGCATGACCAAAAGAGTTTTGTTATTTATTCTGGTCAGTAGTAAAACACGGGGTAAGGTAAGTGCCTAAAGCTATTTAGGAGCTTCAATTGTGCAATAAAATGGAAGCCTTGGAGATTGGAATGTTTCAATGGAACATTGATCTGGGAAATGAGATGGCATCACGAATGAAGGGAAATCATTCACCCAGCCTCCTCATATTGCGGGGAATGTCCATATGAGGACCATGTGCAATCATACTTCAAGTTAAAGGTCTTAGGCCAGTTATTGCTAGCAATGAATTATGTTTGCAACACAAATGTTTAACCATGTACTGACGTCAGGACCTACTACAACAAATCGCAAGAAGAGGTGTGTTTTGAATATGATCTGAAGATAATAATAAAGAAAAGCCTGACCAATGAAAATGGAAGAATTGGGGAAAGATGAGATTTCTTCAAAGAAGTTTTGCCCAATCATATTTGGGGGGTGGGTGTTAATAAAAGTATCTGGGAGTGTTTTAAATTGTTGCAAAAAGTATATAAACTGCCTACTGATGCTGTATTGTTGAGACTTGTTTTAGTTTGCTTCTGCAACACCATCTAACTGCGGTATCAGGTATTATTGTCCTCATATATAATGTTGCCATACATATAGTCACCAGGAAACGACATAGACAACATTATATATGGGGACAATACATGGAGTAAATGGGAGCGCAGGTTGCAGGGGTGTCCCCTGCTCCTTTAAAAAAAAAATGTGAAGGTTGCAGGGGTGTCCAATGCAGGTTCTATACGATAATGTTGCCGCAAAAAAACAGTTCCATTCTTGCAGGCGACATGTTTGTGGGGACATTATCACATGGAACCCTAACTATTCCCCAGAGTTTTTGTACAATAAACTTGCTTTATCTACAACTGTGTACTCGCTTATTAAAGGCATGGGGCCTCACTACGAGTCCGGCGGTAACCGTGGCGGTAAAACTGCCTGGTTACCGCCGGACTCGTATTACCATTCCGCCTCCGTGATTCCCGGAATTACCGGGGCATTACAACCCCGGTTTTCCGGGAATCACAGAGGCGGAATGGTGTTAATCCCCATTCCCATTGAGTCCTATGGGACTTGATGGGAATGGGGATCATGGAAACACCGGCAGCATCTCGTAATGCTGCCGGTGTTTCCTCGTCCGCCTGCAGGCGGGCGGTGTTAAACCCGCGAGGTCAGACCTGGCGGGAACATCACCTCCCGCCTGCAGGGGTCGGACTCAGGCGGTCCGGAAACAACGGTGGCGGCAGGTTTACCGCCACCGTTATTTCCGGACCGCCTGGGTCGTAATGAGGCCCATGGTCTAGTAAAAATTGTTATTGTCCCTACGGGTCGGCCATGTTTTTTTAAGCCTAAGTGGCTCAATTTTAGAAAACTTTCCTATGGACCTTACCCGAGTTTTCGTCCATTAAACGCATGCGAAAACAAGCACTAGGGAGCCGCCATTTTCTGATAATCCTATCTTTTCCCCCATCGCCCTGGCTGACCTGCTTTTGCGGCACTAAATCAATTCCCCCGCCCCTGAGCCTGTCATTAGCAGACTCGTGCCGCCCATTTCCCAACGCCAAAGCACGTCTCGTGTCAACATTCGCTGCGCTTCAGCTAATGACGTGTCGCCATGGAAATGGCAGGACGCCTCTTTCCTCAATAAGTATAAACAGACGGTTTCACAACACACAGCAGCAGATTTTCCATTCCATTCCTCTCTCTGTGTTACTTTGAGTATTCTGTGACTCGTTTCAGTGCTCTGGTCAGCTACCTTCGCCGCTTGTAGCCCGTGTGAACACCTGTACCATCTCGGTAAATTATTTTACTCTGTTTACCACACAATGGCTACAATAATGCCCTACATGTACGAGCCCGAGTATACCGAGGAGGAACTACTGGAAAGGGAAGCACGCGAAAACGATGGGGATTCGGACGGCAGTTGGCAGGACGAATCAACAGATGAAGAGCCTGGGCCTAGTCGAATGGACGGCGTCTCCACCTGGTGCACATGCAATCGGTGCGAGCTAATGCCAACTGAGGACGAGAACTGCTGCTGCCGAGAAAACTCGGGATGCCTGGCCTGCATTTCGGAAGGCGAGCCACGACCGCAATGCATCACCGAGCTGCCAGACTTCAGGGCAGCCTTCCTCAAAGGGGCCGTGTTGAGAATAATGATGGTGCTTATGCACGAACATCGCGCAACTGTTCGTCCTCGTAATCCGAGTAACGAGTAAGTATACTCTGCTTGTCATGCCACTCCTATTTCATGTTCTTCTACTATATCCAAAATTACATCTACATATCATTGTAACACATGTAAGTCGTTCAATAGTGTGCATTGTCTAGATAGCATTTGTCCGTGCAGAAGGCCATTGTTACAAGAATTGTCATTGACAACAAACGTTTATTAAACTTATCTTGGTCATTTAAAAACAGTTTGTTTCATTCCTTTTCACAGGTGGTACAGGCTGGTGGCCTATCGTTCCTTTACATGGTGGCCTCACAGGAGGCTTGGGCACCGCGTTCGAAGAGTGATACCCGCCTGTGCCGTTCGTGCCATAAGAGAAACGTTCCCGAGTGACAGCGGTCAGTACAGGGGATTTTCTCTTGCTGTGCTGCAACCTGACCTGTATAATCTTTAAAGTCTTGTATTTTTGTGTCATGAAAATAAGATACAAAATAAAACACCACATATATTTTAACAACATTTGTTTCGATTTTTGAAATGAATCAAGTGTGTCTCCATTCAAGGATGGACGTCAGACATCTGTGCTCCGAATGGGTGAAGGTCTGGTCGCTGTGAAGCAGGGTGGTCACTATCTATCTAAGCTAACCTAACATATTCTCGATAATGCATGCACTAAATAACACTTGTTCAAAGTCTTTCAGTGGGTTATGTCTCTATAAAAGTCACACATATATCTATACTAACAATTACCATTGGATTATACAGGCCTTAGGGTCTTGACCACTATAATACACCGGTTGAAGTGTGGGTCTGTGCTCACAAGAATCTCCGGTATGTGGCATTTGTTATTGGTAAGCAACGATATACTATCATTGATATAAAGGCGATATACTATATATTGATATAAAGGCGGTTCGCGCCAGTGGGTGAGCGCTGGCATGGGGGGCTGTCAGGGGCGCGAAAGGCCAAGGTGCCAAACTACATGTACCCTTCAAAAGGTGTCCCACGCCAAGGGGCCATTGTTCACATGGTCTCCTCAGACCCCGTGTCTACAGGCAGGCCTCCCCTGAGGCAGGCCGCCCCCCTGCAATCCACATAAGTGTGTCTCCATTCAGCAGTCTTCCTGTGCCTTATCTGCACGCCCCAGGGCCATCCATCCCACCCCCCTGTATCAAAGGCGGTTCGCGCTGGTGGATGCGCGCTGGCATGGGGGGCTGTGACGGGCGCAAACGGCCAAGGTGCCAAACTACATGTACACTTCAAAAGGTGTCCCACACCAAGGGGCCATTGTTCACATGGTCTCCTCAGACCCCGTGTCTCCAGGCAGGCCTCCCCTGAGGCAGGCCGCCCCCCTGCAATCCACATAAGTGTGTCTCCATTCAGCAGTCTTCCTGTGCCTTATCTGCACGCCCCAGGCCCAACCATCGCACCCCCCTGTATCAAAGGCGGTTCGCGCCGGTGGATGCGCGCTGGCATGGGGGGCTGTCAGGGGCGCGAAAGGCCAAGGTGCCAAACTACATGTACACTTCAAAAGGTGTCCCACGCCAAGGGGCCATCGGTCACATGGCCTCCTCAGACCCCATGTCTCCAGCCAGGCCTCCCCTTGAAGCAGGCCGACCCCCTGCAATCCACATAAGTGTGTCTCCATTCAGCAGTCTTCCTGTGCCTTATCTGCACGCCCCAGGGCCATCCATCCCACCCCCCTGTATCAAAGGCGGTTCGCGCCGGTGGATGCGCGCTGGCATGGGGGGCTGTCAGGGGCGCGAAAGGCCAAGGTGCCAAACTACATGTACACTTCAAAAGGTGTCCCACGCCAAGGGGCCATCGGTCACATGGCCTCCTCAGACCCCGTGTCTCCATGCAGGCCTCCCCTTCAAGCAGGCCGCCCCCCTAATACCACGACATACATACGTCATTCATTCACAAACACACCCGAGTTTCTAATACTTTAAAAACCACTCGATATGTCTCATGAGAACATCTTTGTGCTTTGCAAGTCAACTCCTGAACGTGCTACCTGGGAACCACTGAGATCTATGCTAATCTGCTCGTCGTCGTGCTATCCGTGAACTTCTGTGACCGCTTCGAGCATACCCATCAGTGCGCTACCTGTGGCCATCCACCTATTCTCCCGCAACATACTGCTCTGCTTGCTGAATCCAACTGTTTGTTGGTCAAGGTAAGGCCATGTATCCTGGTCTTATTTTGCAGATTTTAAAATTTCTATCTATTTGCGAGTAGAGTACCCAATAGTGCTATGTTCATTGGTCTCATTGCTATTGACTTGAATTTCCATTGCTATGCTATCAATAGATCTATTTATTTTCATCTCTGTCAATTGTCATCGAATTGCATCCTTCGGGGGTCCAGTCTATGATGTAAGCATGTTTCCTTCTCGTGCAATACAGAACATCCAAGGGATGAGTCACATGTTCAGTTTTTAGTCACATCATTTATACATTTCTGCAATTTATGCAAATACTAAGCCGCACATAATGAACTGGTATAGTTCCTGCGACCAAAACAAACGTTGCATTGATCATTGTATGATTAATTTACTTTTGTATCAAATCTTTATTCTTGAAGATTGTATAATAATGTTGATATTTACTTTTCAGATTTATCAACAATGCCTGCCTGTTCGATTAGCGGTTGCCCTTCGAAAACCCATGCGAAATCTGAAGGCACTACAATGCATGTATTCCCGAAAACTGTTGATCGAATAAGAGAATGGGTCAGACATTGCGGATATCCACTGGATGAGCTGGAAAGTAGACTCCAACAAGTCTTTTAGGACAAGAGGGGTGATGGATACCGCATCTGCAGCCGGCACTTTTCCTTGGACATGTACACAACATCTTGGGTAAAAAAGAAGAATAAACGGCGAACGACACGGAAATTGCTCGAAAACGCTATTCCCACTCTATTCGTCCACATTCCGCCACCGGTGAGTCAAGTGTCCGGATTTAGCTTTAGGACTTGCGGTAGTGTGTAGGTATCCGAACGGATTAATTGATATTGTAGGTGTTCTATCCCTTGTAATAATTTCGATATTGATATGATTGTATAGTTTTTTGAATAATGACATTTACCAATATATTCTTTTTCGATTTCATAACCCACAAACGCAATGTATATATATGGGAACAGGGAACTGTGCTGTATTGAGCATTTTACAAGTATTCTGTCGCCTTACATGGCTATTTTTAATATTGGCATTTCATTATCAATCATTAATTTACCTTTACAACTTCTTGACTATCCCTTGAATCTGAAGCAAGAACATTCTACATCCTTGACGTGGTCGCAGTTATCAACCACTTCTAGCGCGTATCAGTTAATCTTACTAGGCTAATTCGCTACAGACCTGTTTTATGCATGTCAAGTAATATTTTTATTTTATCGTGTAATCATTTTACCGAATGTTTGGTTAGTGCTTTCCAATTGATATACACATTAGTTATCGTCCACTGGTGTTTGTTTTCGGTTATAATTAGTGTTATCCATACTAATGCAAGAACTGTCTTTCAGGGAGATGCTGAAGCGTCCGCCACATCTACAACATTTCTAGATGTTCTTCAATAGCAGGAGGTATGGATACTGACAGCTCCATCGAGCGTCATCATCAGAGCTGGAATTCTTGTCGTTTGATTGTTCTACACAATGTTTCATTCATGGTTAGCCGTTGATATGTACCTGTGCTGTCGACCCCAGGTGTGTGTTTTCACTATTGTAATCCTCACTAATGCAAGTACTATGTTTCAGGCAGTTGACGGAGCGTCAACCCCTGCACTTGATGCAGAGCCTGACATTCAAGTAATTCCAGGGGAAGTAGAAGCGGGACCATGCGTATACGAATCGGTGCAACAGCTTTCGGAAGTGCGCACTACATTTGCAACATCCATAGATATTCTTCAGCAGCACGAGGTATGGATAATGACAGCTCCATCATGCGTGATCATATAACGTGATTCCATTTGCTATACTTTCTTCCCTATTAACGCAAGTGCTGTGTTTCAGGGAGACGACGAAGCTTCCACTACAATCACAACATCCAATTTAGATGATGCAGATGTAAATAAATCGGAGAAATAAGTCAATGAAATGTGATCATATTTAGATTTTCCTTGATTCTTTTGGACAATGCATCATTTGCGGTTATCTCTTTATATGTACCTGTGCGTTCGACCCCAAGTGTGTGTTATGTTTCCAATATTGAAAACCATACTAATCCAAGTACTGTGTTTCAGGGAGACGACGGAGCTTCCACCACAATCACAACATCTCATTTAGATGATGCAGATGGAAAGGAATCGTTGAAATAAGTCGATGAAATGTGATCATATTTGGATTTTCCTTGATTCTTTTGGACAATGCATCATTTGTGGTTATCTCTTTATATGTACCTGTGCCATCGACCCCAAGTGTGTGTTGTGTTTCCAATATTGAATAGCATACTAATGCAAGTACTGTGTTTCAGGGAGATGCGGATGCCTCCTCTCCAATACAACCATTCATGGCAGTCCATGCAGAGCCAGAGGTATGGATACTGACAGTTCCATCGAAATAGATCATCACTGGTCGAATACTTGTCCTTTGATTGTTGCACACAATGTTTAAATCGTGTTTGGCTATTGAGATGTACCTGTGTGTTCGTCCTGACGTGTGTTTTATGCTAACAATATTTTGATACATAGTAATGAAAGTACTATGTTTCAGGGAGACGATGGAGCCTCATTCCGTGCTGTCTATGCGGATACAGAAAATATAGTCGTTGCAGCGCAAGAGGAAGGGAGGACATGCGGAAACGAATCGGAGCTACAGCGTGCAGATGTTGAAGGTCGAGTCAAAAAAGTTGCGAAGAAAAAAAAACAAAAAAAGGTTAGTTACAAACAGTTCATAACTTTAAAAAAATGTTTGTGCTGGGGACTATTTTATGTTTTTTTCCAGTCAATTCTACTACACTCCATCTTGTGTTTAAACTGAACATCCCTTTTCCAATCTCTCCTCCAGTTACCCGTGGGTGTCAGAACTATACACACACAGACAGTGAAGCGAATGAGAGATGTGGCTTGCCAGACCGTGTACACTATGGAGGAACTATTAATTGAGGCGAGGCTTGTTCAGGCTCGAGATGCTCATGTCCAATGGCCAGAACATGAATTAACTGTGTTTGGAGACTACAGCAAAGTTGCATTGGACCATAGCTACAGTGCGACCGCACCACCACAAGAAGATGTTATTGAATGTATTGAAGATAGCTCTGAAGTAGTTGCAGATCAATTTACACAATCTACACACGCCAAAAATTTGCCACCAAAAAACCTGTCGACATTGTTGTGTTCTCCCATCAATGTTGAAGTAATAGATGTCGAAATGACAGAGAATGAACCAGCCGCAGCATCCATAGACGCATCAGAACTTGATATCAGCGATATTACTTTCCAATGTGTTGAAATCTCCACAACGTCACAGGCCGAAACAACGTTGACGCAGGATGACAGTCTAATGAGAGAGAGCAAATACATTGTATTCGACAGTTGTTTGATGGAAATTATAAGTGTGCTGAAATGTGTGCATTCCATTAGAGGGAAAGTATGTGGGAAGCCATTGATTAATGTGACTCGTCAAATAAAAGGCAGTAACGTCAAAATGAATGCCGCCTGTAGATTAAATCATAGGTTCTCATGGTCTGCACAACCGATGCTGGGGAAACTGCCAGCAGGCAATCTACTGTGTGCAGCTGCATCACTTTTTAGTGGCTCCAGTTTTAGAAAGTTAGAGGCTTTCTTTCAGTTTGTGGGACTCCATTTCATTTCTAAAGCGCTGTGCTACATATACCAACGTGATTATCTGTTTCCGGCCATTAGTGATGCTTGGAAAATTGAACAATTGTCTCTAGCAAGTACATTCGAAGGCAAACGATTCAGGCTAGCCGGCGATGGACAGTGCGACAGCCCTGGATTTTCTGCCAAGTACTGCACCTACCACTTTCAGGACATGGATAGTAAGAAAATTGTGAGCTCAGTGGTCGTGCAGGTTACACAATGTACATCGTCAGTGGCCATGGAGAAACTAGGATTTATAAAATCAGTGGACTATCTACAATCAAGGGGAATGCACATCGACCTCATAGCCACGGATAGACACGTTTCAATTGCCAAGACAATGAGAGAGCAGTTCCCACATATTAAACATCAATTTGACGTATGGCATCTTGCTAAATCATTCAATAAGAAAATCTCGGCTGCAGGGAAATAAAAAGGTTTTGAAAGTATTTTGCAGTGGTCACATTCTATCACCAACCATCTTTGGTGGAGCTCAAAAACTTGTGAGGGGTCAGTGGAAATACTGATGCACCACTGTACCAACGTTCACCGCTGGACAGCAAATGAACATTTCCACCAATGTGAACATGGCCCTTTGTCTCCAGAGGAGGCACGGAAGAAGAAGTGGTTGATTCCATCTTCACCGACACACAAAGCCATTGAGAAGATTGTTTTTGACAAAACTCTATCAAGAGATTTGAGAGGACTGACAGAATTCTGTCACACAGGAGATTTGGAGGTGTTGCACAATATGTGCCTAAAAAACAGGCCAAAGCGCTTGCATTTTAGCTTTCGGGGCATGAAACATCGCACTCTACTAGCGGTCTTGGCCCATAACAGCAATGTCGGACATGAACAATCTAGGACTAGGGGTAAAGTAAGGATGCCTCGCTACACTAAGGTGTTTTCAAAACGAAGTAAGCAATGGGTGATCAAACCAGTCTATGATGAAATGCAGTTCGACTTTGTGAAAGGCCTTATTGTTGCTGTGTTAGAGAAGCACAGATATGGAATTTTGGACGTTTCTGTGCAGAGCAGTGATCCATTGCCACCGAACATTGCGAATGTGCCATGCCCACCCGAAGCACAGCTGATTGTGAAGTACAAATCCCGGTTTAAATAATTGCAATACTATTGTCTTTTTGTAAATAAATGTTATTGTACAGTGTACCTGTAAACCTAACCCCTACCTTCACAATCATGGGTGGCGAACAAGCTGGGTGTCATCTTTGAATTCTCTCTATTCACCTCACATATGTGTATGTATATATTTTTCTCATGTCTCATCTCATGTAAATGTAAATGCTGTGCACTGTTAACGGAGGGGAGGCTTGCGTATTGCAAATAATAAAAAAACAAACAAACAATCAATCTCACTTTTAACTCAACTCCTGTGGTACTTTAGACTTTCCCTGACCTTCCGCAAAAAATAAATGTCTCAATTTGGGCTGCAAAGCTCGCAGACAACGGGGACAAAATTGGGGCACTTAGAACGCGCCAGCCAAGCGAGCCGTGGCATTTGGGAGAGAAGCCAGTTCGCATTTGCACATTGAGGCGCACTACATAGACGGATTCTAAACTTCAAGTTCTCACAGATGCCTATACTACGTGATGTTGCAAATAAAGAATGCGAAGGACAGCGCCCAGATGAGGCCCACAAGTCGCACTGGAAGTATAAGGGTCTATTGTTTTTTGACCTTGAGACAGGGACCATGCCGAAAGAACTACATTTGAAGGGAGTGCGCAATAACGTAAGAGACGATAAGGCAGAAAATTCAGAAACTAGACCGAGTTTCATTTTGGTTCAGTATACGAAAAATCGTTGTCAAGAGCACGGTCCGTTTTACAGACTGCATTACGAAGAGACACAATGGAAATTTCAAATATAATGTAAGTAAATCTTTACACGCTTTTATACCGGAATGAAGATTTAATGAATGGATGCATGAATAAATGAATGAATGAAGAGCTAGGACAAGCAAGTAAGACATGTTCGTAGTGGGCACATGGGCATGCAGGTCCACTGGTCTCACCGATCTCGGTCCTTGGCCCAGCCACTTTTCCCTGCACTGCCTACCTGCACTACGGGACTGTCTCTGTATCCTTCAGCCCCTTCTCCCGGCATTTACCTTGCACTTGCCACCAGCTGGCCCTATTATTTAATTTGTATTCAACTAACCATGTACAGCCCTTCCCCATGCGCGATCAGAAAGACACCTGGCCTAGTAGGATCGTTGTCTGTCTGCCCTTGTTCCCCACCTGCCTCGTCACACCTAGAAACACTTGAGTATAGGCGCGTTACAAATGCCATATCATATATCATATCATTCCTCACGCATGTAGACTAACTGTCGTTTATCATTGTGTGTTTGCCTCGATTTACCTTGTTACTTTTCGCATTGATTTTAGAGACGAACATACTCCATTGAACTATCCTTGCAAGCAAATAGTTTCTGATCGGCCGTAATAAATAAAATGAGTAATATCAATGAAGTTCGGCTAGCGAGACTAATTATAATTGTTTTGTATTCATAACAGGTATTTGATCCCATTCTGCCACTGCCATCTGTTTGAGACACTGGCGGATGGATTCTTCAGCAGACACCTGCAGCTTCGTGTCAACAACTGGAGCACGATCACCATATTATGGGACGATCGCCAAGGGCCCACATGCCCTTACGCTGTACTAGTGGCTAGAAGCAACATATCAACCTTTAGGCTGGACTAGTGCCTAGTTGATGGAACAGCCTTGCGGTTCACCGTGCTTCCAAAGTGATTCTTTTTACGAAAATGAACACCCTGTGTACCATAAAGGAACAGCGCGTGACTCAAGATGAAACGGAACAGTTATTGCGGATACAGATAAAAGAAAATAAATGGCTTTCGGAGTTCATATGGCAATTGCTGAATATTCTCTAAACATTGAATGTCAAATAAATGTACTTTACCAAATGTACCATGTTGCTGTTTCATTTTAAAGTACAGTTTCATATTCCGAATTGTGGCGCGCTGTGTTGTGAGTTGATCTGTGTTGGTTTCCGGGTTCTGTGTGGAGTCGCGCAGAAGACGACTGGGCGCGTTTGCGTACGCAGCACAGTAACGTCACGGAGAGAGGCAGGGAATATGAATGTTTTGATAATGTCAGGCTCAGGGGCGGGGGAATTGATTTAGTGCCGCAAAAGCAGGTCAGCCAGGGCGATGGGGGAAAAGATAGGATTATCAGAAAATGGCGGCTCCCTGGCGCTTGTTTTCGCGTGCGTTTAATGGATGAAAACTCGGGTAAGGTCCATAGGAAAGTTTTCTAAAATCGAGCCACTTAGGCTTAAAAAAACATGGCCGACCCGTAGGGACAATAAAACATTTTACTAGACCATGCCTTTAAGTGGTGGGCCTGTCTTGGGTTAAGGTGATTAAAGGTCCTCCCGTACACATACTCTCTTCATCAGACCGCGTATCAACACACAATTGCCAGGTTGGAGAGCATGAAACCTTACCTTTGTGTCATAGCAGCATTTGTTTCTTTCCGCTGGCTTCTACACAGTAGCCAGTGCGAGTTGATATGATTGCTCTAGTTGATGCTTGAACTGTTTTACATGGCTGGTGTAATTCTCACTGCATGTTCCATCCAGGGCCTTACACTCCTGCGTCCTCTTACACAGACCCAAAGCAAGTTTTTGGACTTGGCAATAAACCACACTGGCTGGACTACTGGTTAGAAAGAAATAACTGACTCATAGGCCCTTTATTCACACTCCATATGCATAACTAAAATATAACATATAGTTGATTATTCATAAACATAGAAAAAGAGCTTCACCGGTTGCAGAAGACACCTTCATCTTGGCTACCACAAAACTGCTTAGTCCAAAAGCAGGGAGGCAGAGAGATCACTTGTGCTAATGGGGTCTGGAGCGGAGCGTCTTCCCTCTCAGAGAGACTGGATCACCTGGGGTCCAATTCTCTGTCTGACTCTTCCCTGCGGAATACCTCTACTCTTTATGGGGAAATCCCCACCCCTTCATGGTTACCAGACTGCCATCGGCCGAAGAGCAGACAGCAAGCATTGGGAGCAAAGAGTGGAAAAATCAGCCAGAAGTGGAAAAACCCAGCTTCGTTCACGGCACCCCTTATCATTGCACCTGCAAAAGCTCTGACTCCCTTCTTAGCTCCTCCTTCAGCGGACAATACAACTATCCTCCACAGTTAGCTCATCTGACATCATTATGTGACCTTGCCACTGTTGCAGAATTTACATTTGCTTACTGAGCCCACAAAACCTTAATCTTTCATTGCGGTAACGGAAGTGAATGTCCAAAATGGCCGCTCATCGGCGCCATGTTGTTTAGCTCATTTTCACACACGCACTACAACTCCTCTCCTGTCCATCTCCAGCTGGAGGACGTCAATGCAGATTAGATCCATGCGCCCGGAACTCTGCAGATGATGAAGATAGGCTGCAGGACGAGCCACAGTCTACCTGGTGACATACCTGGCACAGTGCTGGCAATCATACTCGATAGCAGCCGCTACTCTGGTCCAGAAAACCCTTGAGCGGACCAACTCAAAGGTTTTGCCCATGCCAAGATGTCTGTGCTGGTCGTGGATTGTATACAAAACAACTCATCAGAATCTCTGTGGCAAAACCAGGCGATGTAGTAGCCAGTCTCCAACTTTGCTTTCCTTGTACAAGATTCCACCCTTCTGCATGAGCGTCTTCCACTCCTTCAGCCTCGCAGCTTGCTAAGGGTCATGAGGGACATCTTTGGACACATACTCTCCCATGGCATTGGCTTTCAGGAACGGAACAATGCCAGGATCCGCTAGCAGTGACATACAGACCTCATCTCAAGTCAGACACAGCAGCTCAGATACCTTCCAGACTAGTGATGTTGCAGTAGATGGCGGGTACCGCCTCAGCTGAGGATCCCAAGCAATCCATGCTCTTGGCTCTGTCTGACTCCTGCTGACTTGCAGCCCTGGCAGATAGCTCTGACGCCTGCTGAAGACAACTCCTTCTACAAGGTGGATCCAGCATGTACTCGGGCTGAGCATGAGGCCTCTGTGAGAGAGCATCAGCATTGATGTTAATGCGCCCAGGTTGGTATTGTAGATTGAAATTGAATATGGACAGTGTAAGGTCCCAGCTCACCATTCCTGCAGAGGCAGAATTATGAATCCACTAGACCCCTTAGTATGGCATCGCCAGCAATCTTTAAATTATGATTGCTGAGTTGACCACCCCAGGGGGAAAGGTGAAGTGGATGAAACAACAAAAGATCAGGTCACTGCTGATTGCCTTCTTTCTGTCTTCCGGACTCTTGCTGTATCAGGAGACCTTCAATTAAATACATATCATGGTTACAATTATCTTCTTTTCCTTCTACTTGCACTCTAATATTTACACCGCCTCTCAGCTTTACCCGATAACCTCAGCCTAAAGATTGGAGGCTCACTTATTTAATTAGTAGCATGATGTCTCTTCTTCTTTTTAAGAAAAATAACTCAATACTTGTGCTTTTATTCGCTCTTATTTCAGTCATTAGATCTTTTTCCTTTCTGAAGGAGTGAAAGAACATGCTTGGGTGCTCACTCTTGTCACTGTGTCTTTGTTTTCTCTTTATTGAAGAATTAAAATGGTTATACTTTTATCTTTTCTTTAAAAGCACTGTGCCTATGTTTTCTATGTTAAAAGACTCAGGAAGTAATGCTTTTACATTCTCATTGTTTTTTCACCAAATGCAGCAGTTGCGCGCTATTGCTCCTTTTAAACTTTTTTCCGACTTGGTCTCTGTGCGAACCAGAAATCGCTGCTGTGACCGATACTTCAAACACTTCCTCGCGCGCCTTAACATTCATGTGCGTCTCTTCCTGGTAGTCACGTAAACCATTGCAGTGGAGTTCAGCAGATCCATAAACCTCTTCCTGGAGATGCACGTTAGATGCGCGCACAGGTTCTCAGGTTCTTTACTCGAAAGCGCTTGCAGCGGCTTTCTCTGTATGCACGCAATCTACTCAGCGAAAACAAACGCTTATTAATCCTTGCACTCACCAGTTCACTGCAAGCTGCCCTAAACAAAGAGTCACTGCATTAACAACTTTGTACCGATATAAATAGCTTCCTTGAAGTTTCCTCAAGTACATTCCTCATTACTTTGGGTTTGTATTAGAAATTGATATAACCTAAAACTGGCTAACAGTTAAATGCTAAATGAAACTAAATATATTTATATTACAACTGGAGACCAGCACTTATCTCTGTCCTTCTGGTATCTTCTGGTGTCTTACTGAGTTCTGATCTTTAATCACTGTCTCTCGAGATGCTTTCCTCTGCTTTTCTCTACTTTTTCTCTGGACCTCGTTACAGTGACACTCTCGGTTCATAGCTGGAATGAAAGGCAGTTTAGAATCTGTTTCAAGATTCCAAACTACCTCACAGTAACTTCCTAGCCAATCAACACCAACTGGCATCCCCACCATCTTGGATAGAGACTACTCCAGCATTCCACATAATCAATTCTAAGGAAAATAATGTTTGCAAAGAGCCCACAATCAACCTCAGCACCTCTCCTTTGCCTCACACATTCCTTGTTTACCCAGACCCTCCTATTAGCCGGAATACTCAGTGGGAAACTGACAGACAGAGTGATGAGCCACCAGTGTCCAGTAGCATCCAGCTTCACTGACTTCAGCACATATGCAATGGGGTTGTTGACCATCCTCACTTTGAAGGTGACGCTGTAGAGGTAATCTTGGAACTTCTCTGCAGTGGCCCACTTCAATGCCAAAAATTCAAACTTGTGGACTGAGTAGTCCTCTGCTGCATGCAGGTCTTGGCTGGCAAAAGCCACTGATCTCATCTCACTGTTGGTCTCCTAGTAGAGGACAACTTCCAATCCCTTCAAACTTGTGTCCATATGCAGGATGTAAGGGAACTGCAGATCTGTATAGGCCAGGACTGGTGCTATGGTGAGGGTCTGCTTGGTCTCCTCGAAGGCTTGCTGGCATCAGTCCACCGCTCACCAATGGGCTTCCGTGGATGATACAGATGGTCCACAGAGTTGATGGTATTCTGTTAGCTCCTGTGTATCCTTTGGTGAGGTGCACAAGGGTTTGGGCAATGTTGGGATATCCCACAATGAACCGTCTACAGTAGTTACAGAATCCCAGGAAACTCTGTAACTCCTTGAGGATCTGAGGTCTTGGCCAGGTGAGGAGGGTGTCCATCTTTGCAGGATCCACGCCAATGCCATCCGCACAGATGATGTGTCCGATGTACTTGACACTTGTCTGGCAAAACTGGCACTTGCCCACACTGACTTTTAGCCCTTGCTCGTGCAGGCAATCTAGCCCTTTCATGAGCCTCCTCTTGTGTTCTTCAAGGGTCCTCCGAACACAATAATGTCACCCAGATAAACCAGTACATCAAGGAAGTTCATGTTGCCGACAGTCTTTTCCATGAGACGCTGGAAAGTCGCTTGCGCACCAGAGATCCCGTGAGGCATCCTGATGAAACTCGTAAAATCCTAATGGACAGATGAAAGCTGTCTTCTCATGATCTGCCAGATGCATCAGAATCTGGCAATAGCCACTCCTCAAGTGAAGGACCGAAAACCACTTACCCGCTGTCAGGCAGTCCAATGCCTCATCCACCCGGGGCGTAGTCTACTGGTATGGAACAGTGCAGTGTTAAGTCGACTTGAGTCGATGAACATCCAGACATCCCTGTTTTTCTTCTGGGCCACTACGATGGGAGAAGCATAGGGGCTACAGGACTCCTGGATAATCCATGCCTGCCGAAGATCATCCAGATAGTGGTGTACATCCTCCATGTCTCCTGGGGCCAGGCGTTGCGACCGTTCCCTGAAGGGAGGGTCATCAGACACCCAGATCCGATGTTCCACTCCGTGGGCCTTGCCAATGTCCCAGGGACTTGTGGAGAATGCCTTGGCATGCCGGGGAGCTGCTTCCTGAAGTGGTCCTTGTCCATCTCCAAGACCAGGGAGTCTCCAAAGACCAAGGTTTTTGGATCCAATGCTGTCTCGGATGAGCTGGACGCAACACTCATTGGGGTTACAGATGTGGTCAGGTGTAAATGTGTGATGATGGTGCAACCTGGTACTTGGATGGACCTATTGGTCACATTAATGACCGTTACCTTGATGGACTTCAGGTCCATTCCATCCGTTGTCTCCAGGGTATGCTGTACCAGTAAACCCCCTGGGATCTCCCCATGTTCTGGTGCTTCCAACACCAGACAACTTGTTTGTTGCTTCCCGCTGAGTCGCACTCTGCCAGGAACCATCACTGTGGCATGTGCCGGGATTGTGATCTGACCAGACCGGGTGGTGCATACATCTCCAATGGGTCCATCAGGTGGCGTTCTGAACCGTATGTCTCTCTGCAGGTACACCTGTTGGCACATGGGGTGCATGGCCAAAGTGCTGGAATATCGTGGTCCAGCCCTCTCCTGACATAATGCCCCATTGCATTGAACATCGAGGAATTAGTTTCAATTACCACCAGTGTTGTGGGATATTCACTCTGACTGCTGCAGACCAGAGCCAGGGTGTCGATTGGAGTGCTGACTCCAGCTTCATTCTGTGAAAACTGCAGTGCAACCTGGATGTACCCCAGATATTTTCAAGGGTTGTCTTCGAAGCCGAGAAGGTTCAGTCCAGCTAAGGGCTCCAATGGAATATGCGCCAGGTATTTTTGGTTGAACGGCTCATAGACGATGGTCACCTGTGAGCTACTATCCAGAAGCACTTGTGCCTGTCATCCAGCAATGGCAATTGTCATGGTGGCTGGTGGTCAAATGAGCCCCTCATGTATTGCCACGATGTTCAGGTGCTGTTTGACTTCAGGTGATCTTTCTCTCAGAAGGACAAGCTGATTTGGGTGGATGCTGGTTCCCAGATGATTTGCCCACCGATGTCGCAGGTCATACTCCGGGCAGTGTATGGAGACACCTGTTGACTGGCAGACTGTTGACTGTGTCCTCCATCTCACCTTCCGGAGTATGCACTTCTCGGACCAGTTCAACAAAGGGTGGTGGTGTCTGGGTCTGTTCTCATAGTTGTAGCTGCAGTAGCATCAGTGGCTGCGATTTGGCTCCACGCGTGACCTGTTGCAGCCTGACCAGGTTTAGGCTTTTTCGGCTCAATCCCCTTTTGTCATAAAGCCAGCTGTAGAATCGGCAGTCCTGGCCAGATATTCAGAGAGACGCTCGCCCTGTGGGAGGCAGATGCCGTAGTACTTCACCATCAGCTCCACACCGGACTCAGTGGCTACAAACACTCCATCCAACATGTACGTGGGGCCTGAATGCATGGCAAGGAGCTCCTGGATGACTCTCAACGCAGAACCGCACAGACTCTCATTGCTGCAACATCTCTTCTCCCGGCCTGCAGCTCCCCAGTCGTGTATCATCTGGTTGGTCTGGTCCGCCCAAAGTTGGTATTCTTCACCCCACTGGGTTGGTTTCTCCACAGAGAAGGGTCTCAGGCAGGCATAGTGGCCATGCTTAGATGGTATCACGATGGCCTCATGTAACAAGACCTTGAAGGCATCTGGGATGGGGGAAACAATCAGTTTGGCTCCTCTATCCTCTGGTGTAGCACTGGCGCACGCTCTAGCCCCTGGTAAAATAGAAGTGCTTACGGGCACAGCAATGATGGCAGCTACACTGGGCATTGCAGGATTTCTGGACGCAGTCCTGGGCAAGGCAGGATTGTGGCTAAGTATAGGTGGTGTGACTGGTTCAATAGCCTGTGACCCTGTCCAAGTGGTCAATGCCTAAGGAGGATATGACACTATAGGGTCTCCTCCATGGATTGTAATGGGTAAAGTCTCACAGCTGACATCCTTAGGCCCATAGAAGTATAAGATACTGGTTCTTAATAGACCAGGCACTTTGCCCAGTCATTTGACATGGCCGGTGGGGAACTCTAGGGTCTCTTCAACCTGAGGACTTGGTGTAGAGGTGTGCTCCAAGGGACGTCACCAATGTTTATCAAAGATGGCTTGAAAAGTAAGCAAATCATATTAAGGAGCACACACAAATATATAAATGCTTACATTTATATATTTGTTAGCGTGCTTCAAGATGGCTTGAAAAGTACAAAAATCATAGTAAGTTATTTATACTTGGTTTGCAATCACTATTGGCTTAATTCCCTTGGGCGATTCCTTTTTGGGTGTTTTAGTTTCTTGCTGTGATCAGCACTGTTGGTACATATATTGTGACTGCAGCAATACTTGGATTTGGTTTTTTATCAGTTTAGTGCCAGTTGTGCGCTCACAGTCCTTCAGAAAAGAACCAATTTCACTTACAGATTTGATTGAGGTATTTAAATTAGGTTTATTCCTTGTGTTGTACAGATTCGTTGTATTATATTCCATACAGTCTTCTGTTATTCACACAAACCAAAGTTGGTCTTACACATAGATTGTGTTTCATACATTTTATAATATCATCAATCTCACCACGTGTTTCCCCATGGTTTATACCATGGTTCATCAGGAGAAAAAAAGCTGAAAAGTAAACAGAAAGATAAACGAAAACAAGTTTTTATGGAGGAAAATAGGTGATCTCTTATAGCAAGGTGAAAGAGGACACTTGGTTCTTAACAGCTAACAATTGAAATAAGCATAATGAGCATTACCTTATGGTTTGATGTGGGTATACACCCCTTGTTATTGTTAAATCAACTTATATGAAAAGGGTTTTTGTCTTCCTTCAAGGCTCAGTCAAAGGATCCCATCAGTGGGTACTCTGCGCAATGTAGACCTGCATGAGTGAATGAGATTAACCGCTAGTGGCGAGATTTCCATAGTGTTAAGTTCAACCGATTCCTACAGGAACCTACAAATGTGGACACTGCAAAACGTGCACTCAAATTGCTAATGGAACAAAGGAACAACTCTTACCTAATGGTAAGATATAAACGATAAAACAATTCATCAACTGTAATAGCAAATATGTTATATACAGCATTATCTGTGTGTGCAATAAAATATACATAGGCAGTACCATTAGGATTTTGAAAATAAGACTTATGGAACATTTGAGAGCCATCAAAAACGGAGATCTGAGGTACCCTATTTCAATCCACTTCATTTCGGAACACCAACCAACTCAAATCAAAAACATAACATTTCTAGGACCAGAAAAAGTAAAATTACCAGAACGTGGGGGAAACAGAGAATTGCACCTCCACAGGAAAGAAGCCAAATGGATTTGCATCATGGACACCTGCAACACTGGCTTAAACTCGGGCAATGAGAAGTTCCATTGGCTATAAAAAGACCATGGCCAATGGCACTGTAATACTATTTATACCAACACATTCCCATCATTTGGACTTGCTAACAACAACCCAATGCTACTATTGCCAATAAATGTGTCATGAAAGACCAACAAAAAAAAACGGAAGTCTCTCAGAGTCACAACACAACGCTGATCCTGCCGCTGTGTGGGAGACAACTGTATCTCCCTGCTCCACCTCAAAAACAAGAATAAAGCCACAATAGGTAAGTTAGACTTGACATAATTTTGCAGCTATCTTTAAATGCTATGTTCAGCAGAAACGCTAACAAATCAGCATTTCAACTACAAGCTAAACTTATGAAGGACATTTTTATTTTCCTATTTTTAATAGCTTAGCATATAAAGATTTTTGCCTTTAAGAACAGTAACAAGTGGTTAGAAAAATGAGCAAACTTCTTAAAATTCTAAACCTAAACAGCACACCATCGCATTCATTCATGCAGGCCTACATTGCGCAGAGGACCCACTGATAGGATCCTTTGACTGAGCCTTGAAGGAAGACAAAAACCCTTTTCAAATAAGTTGATTTAACAACAACAAGGGGTGTATACCCACATCAAGCCATAAGGTAATGCTCTTTATCCTTATTTCAATTATTAGCTATGAAGAACGAAGTCACCTCTTTCACCTTGCTATAAGAGATCACCTATTTTCCTCCATAAAAGAAAACTTTTTTTCATTTATCTTTCTGTTTACTTTTCAGCTTTTTTTTTTACTCCTGATGAACCATGGTATAAACCATGGGGAAACACGTGTTCAGAGTGATGATATTATAAAATATATGAAAAACAATCTACGTGGTAGACCGACTTTGATTTGTTTGAATAACAGAATACTGTATGGAATACAATACAACAAATCTGTACAACATAAGGAATAAACCTAATTTAAATACCTTAATCAAATCTGTAAGTGACATTTTTCTTTTCTGAAGGACTATGAGCACACAATTGGCACTAAACAAACCATAGTAAGGTACGAACAAAAATATATAAATGGTTACATTTATATATTCGTGTGTGAACCTTACTATGGTTTGTGTACTTTTCAAGCCATCTTTTATAAACACAGAAATATATAACATATTTCTATGTTTATAAAATATGGATTAAAAAGTGCACAATTTAATCCATCTTTTATAAAGCTTTGCCGACGGACAAAGCCTGAAGCGTCTTTTCCGACAAAGCTTTAGAAAATATGGCTTGGATTGTATAGTTTCAAGTCATCTTTATAAACATAGAAATATGTAAAGATGGCTTGAAAAGTACACCATTGACCCTCAGCGAACCTGGGGGCTCCGTGGGCCCCCAGGTTTGCTGACGGTCAAAGAAGCCTCATTGACCTGGGGAGGGGTGGGACAACAAAGGCACAGTAACTTCCTCTTGTGACCACAAGAGGTCACGAGAGGAAGTTGCAGTGACTGAGACGTGCCAGCCAGCCACAGCATTGCTGAATTTGAGCTACGCTGTGGCTGGCTGGCACTTCTGTCAGTCAGCTTGTCTGACTTGAAAAGGGCGGCACGCACCTCCAGTCGCGGCGGCGGCTGTGGCGGGATAATGTCTCCCGCCTTGGCATGGTGGTCCGGGGGCCTTGGCAGGGGGCCCCTCAGCCCCACTTTTTGGAGACTGCCAGGGCCCTGCCCCGGCTAGCCCCGGTCCACTTAAGCACTGGTTGTGCTGATCACTTATATACAATGAACTCTCACGTATACCTGTCTAATGTATCACACTCTTACCTGTATATATTCTACTGTGTTCAGTTGTTATCCTCTGTCATTTGTTATCCTTTGTAAAATGCATCACACTCTTACCTGTTTATATTCTACTGTGTTTAATTGTTTTCCTCTGTAAATTACCTACTGTATGACTATGTAATTACTTATGCTATACCAATGCAAGAAATATGCCCAGATGGTCAAGGGCTTGGCGCCCTATACAAATAAAATACAATACAATACTTCAGCTTTATGCTGCCAATCTTTGTTGACAAAGTTAATAGTTTGTTTTGCTAAACAAATGATATATATATTTTTCTGCCACCAGGTGGCGATATTGCGCCTTGCTGTGGTTCTTTTCTCTCTTCCGAGAGATAATTGATAGGTTGGCTCTGTAGCCGTGTCTCTGGAACTCCTGACGAGTGTTCGTTATCTGCCTTTTGAATTGCGTGTGATCATTATTGGTGCTCCCTGGACCACTCACCTCACGGAAATGAACTCGGGTTGACGCCGGAAAGAGATCCAGTCGAGCCTCGCCCTCTTCCATGTGAGAGCGCCCCCTTCTCCTCACTTACTGCGGTGCCTGGCCTTCTCAATGCCCGCCACGCCTTCCCCAAGTGTTTCACATGGAAACGTTCCATCGTAAAAATCCTTTAGGTTTAGTTGAGCACGCGCAACCATAAATCATTAAACTAAATCAAAAAATAATTACCATTCCCCTTTCACAGTCATACCACAAGATATTATTATAATGAAAAGAGTACTTAACTGCTGCCCGAGCAGCAAAGAAAGAGGCAGGACAAGGAGTGGGAGAGGAGGTCATGTGACTGGCAGAGAGAGGGTTAGCTGGACATGCGACGTGGTTCGATTTAAACATATCAAAAATGGACTACTAAATGGACAATTTCTTGGGAAATATAGTTCTTTATTGTGTGGAATGTTTAATATATTGTTTGATGTTTAATGCTGCTCGAGTTTTTCAGTCAAGAGAGAAAGCATAATTCGAGCCTCTGGTCTTGACATAGAATTAGTGTGAGCGGCCAGGGTTAGAGTAAAGAACCCTTTAGCATGAGCGGCATGAGATTAGTAGATGAGGGAAGCGTTTGTTTCCATGGAAACCGCCTGCCACTGCAGATGCGGGTAGAGCGGTGACAATATGGGAGAGTAATTGTGCGCAGAAGCCCAGTGAAACTTCATATTAAAAGAAACAGTGAGAACAGAGATTGGGGAGGCTCATTTCAGGCGCGGGATGCATAATGAGAAGGGCACACAAGAAACGTTTTACATAGTACTGGTCCGCAGTGACATAGACACAGAGGAAGTTTTACGGAGCGCAGGTGCGCACTGAAAAGACACTAAAGAAAATGTAAAGAGCGTCGGTGCATAGTGATTAAACAAAGCCACTAAAGAAGACATACACATTAAGGGAGACATTTCTAGTATTCAAAGATTTCTTTCAGAAGAAAAAAAGATAAACTACCTAAATACACTATTACTGTTCAGCAAGGAAAGTCAGAAGAGAGAATTCAGTGCAAGTGTTTCTAAGAGGAAAAGAGAACCAAAGAACGTTTTAAGTCGGCCTTCCAGGTAATGAGTCAAGAGAGTAATTAAATAAGAAACAGATCATAGAAAATCATCACAACCAGCCGTTAACCAATTGTGTATGTGTGCTGTAGATTTGGCCTTAGAGAACAGTGCCACCAGAAGCTAAGAGCAGGGTGCAGAGACCTGTGGGTGCTGAGCAGAGACCTGTCAGTTTGTTGTGTTGTCCCATTCCCCTTTCCCCTCAGGGTTGTTGAGTTGTCAAGTACCTCTTTTCTCCCTTCACAGGCCCTCTGCGCGGCCCTGGATTCTCATTTCATCTCTAAAAATCAGGACATCTCTCTCATCCTCTCCCCATGGCCCCTCTACTCCCTGCTCTTCCTCTGGCCCTTCTTCGGCCAACTCTCCTCGCTCCTTCTCTGCCTTTTCCCTGTTTTCCCCAGAAAAGGTTTCTAGACAAGTCTGATCTATGAAAGTCTCATCAAAATAGGTTCACCCCTGTTCCTCCAAAACCATCAAGGACCACATTGACACCTTGACCCCTGCTCTGGATGACTTCTGCAACCACTCCTTCACCACTAGAGTCTTCCCTTCCCCCATGAAGCACTCCTTTGTGCACCCTCCTCTTAAGAAACCCACAGCCGACCCCTCCTGCCCGGCTAACTATCGCCCAATCTCCATCACTCCTTTCTTGGGCAAACTCCTGGAAAAACTGGCCATCTCCAAGCTTAATCTTCACACTGAATCTGTTGGTTGTCTCCATGACCACCAGTCTGGCTTCAGAGCAGCCAGAAGCACGGAAACTGCTCTCCTGCACATCCGTGAAGACCTGCTCTCCAACCTTGATTTCAACACCCCATGTGTCCTCATCTTATTGATCTCTCTTCTGCCTTTGACACGGTCAACCATGCCATTCTGCTCAACCGTCTCTGTGATAACCTGGGGATCACGATCAGGCCCTGGCTTGTCTGACCTCTTTCCTCTCCGATCAACCCTCCCAGGTCCAACTTGGATGCTTCCTCTCCTTTATCTCTATCTCTACCCGTGGTGTTCCCTAGGGGTCTAACCTCTCTCACTGGCTGTTTAACCAATACCTGGCACTTCTTGCCCACCACATTGCTGCTCTCTGCCCCAACTTCCAGTGCTATGTGGATGACACTCAACTCATTTTCAGGCTCCCTTTTGCCACTTCTTCTCCTTCTCTCATCTCTGACTGTCTGTCTACTATCCAGGAGTGGTGTGGCGCCAATGATCTCTGCCTTAATACCAGTAAGACCGAGATTCTCCTCATCAGCACACCTGCTCCCTCCTTTCCTGTCACTCTCTGGCTGGCCTCTCTTGGCCTTTTTCCTGCTCCCAACTGTGAGGCTAAAAACCTCGGGGTCATCTTTTACTCCACACTCTCCTTCTCTCCTCACACCTCGGACATCTCTAAGAAGTCACACTACCAGCTGCACCTCCTCAGAGGGATTCTTCCTTTCCTTTCCTTCCCCCAGAAGCTCACTGTCTCCAGAGCTCTGGCTCTCTCTAGGCTGGACTACTGCAACAGCCTCTTTCTAAATCTGCCTGCTTATACTCTCCGCCCTCTGCAACTCATCCAGAACAGGACTGTGAGGCTTGTCCTTGGACTCAAGCCGAGGGATTGTATCTCTCCAGGACTGAAATCTCTGCACTGGCTCCCAGTGGCTGCGAGGATTAAATTTAAAATCCTCTGCATTGTCCACAAGGCCTTCTGGGGCCTGAGGCCTCAATACCTTCAACTCTCTCTTCCTAAATATCTTCCTTCTCGAGATCTTTGCTCATCTGCCTCCAACTCCCTCAGGGTCAGTCGCTTCTCCAAGCATCGAGTTGGTGGTAGGTAGATCTCTCTCTTCAGCAGGGGCCTCCCTCTGGAACAGCCTTCCTGCCTCGCTGAAACTTGAGGAGAAACCATCTCTGGTTCAGGAAGCACTTCAAAACCCTCCTCTTTGCCTCCGCTTTCTCTCCTTCTCTCCCCTGCTGAAGTCCTGGTTGAAACTGCACTGGTTTACCTGGCCAACCCTCTCTGTTCTTGTGCCCAGGCCCTGCCAGCTGCACACCTGCACTGCCTCCCTGGCAACCCCTTGGACTGTTTCTGCATCCCTACAGTCCCCCTACCAGCACTTATGCCTGCACTTACCCCGCACTTGCCACCAGCTGCCCGTTTTATTATCTTATTTATTCTACTATCCTTGTTCTGCACTTTCCCCTCTGCCCTTCCCCATGCACTTTCCCTCTCCCTCCTTCCCTGCACTTGCGCGATTTGAATGACACCTGGCCTAGTAAGATCGTTGTCTGTCCTCCCTTGTTCCCCCTCCCTTGCCTCGTCGCGCCTTGAAACACTTGTGTATAGGCGCGTTATAAATGCCATATCATATCATATCATAACTCCCTCAGGGTTAGTTGCTTCTCCAAGCAATGAGTTGGTGGTAGATCTCTTTCTTCTGCTGGGGCCTCCCTCTGGAACAGCCTCCCTGCCTCCCAGAAGCTTGACGAGAACCGCCTCTGGTTCCGGAAGCACCTCAAAACCTTCCACTTTGCATCTGCTTTCTCTCCTCCTCTCACCTGCTGAACTCCTGACTGAATCTGAAACTGCACTGGCCACCTGGCTACCCTCTGATCTTGGGCCAGAGTCCCCTGCCCCGCAAGTTGCACCCCTGCACTGCCTCCCTGGCATCCCCTTCACTTGGGGACTGTTTTCTGTATCCCTACAGTCCCCTACCAGCAATTGACAACTTATATCTGCACTTACCCTTGCACTTGCCACCAGCTGGCTGCACTTTTACTTATTGCTTTTATTTATTCAATTTATCTTTACTGTTGCTCCCATGTACTGCACTGCCTCCTCCCCCTTCGCCCCAGCACTTTTCCCCTTCCCCGGCACTTGCGCGATCTCAATGTCACCAGGCCTAGTACGATTGTTGTCTCTGTCTTCCCCCTCCCTTGCCTCATCGCGCCTTGAAACACATGTGTACAGGCGTGTTATGAATGCCATATCATATCATATCAAGTCTGAAGTGAGATACTATTCCTCAGGCGAGACAGTTCTCATGGGGTTAGTCACAACATCTTCAATTCCTGCAGGACATGTTAGCTGGGACTTCACACAGGGCTGCTCCTGTTAAGCAGAGCAGCACAGTAAGAGTGTGCATGAGCCATGTGGTGGTCATTAAATGTGGACCTGCCACATGTGGTGAACCTATTTCGGGAGCAACCGCAGGCCTACCAGAGTGGCGGCGATAGGGGGCGGGCGGGCGGCCCCCGGAGGCAGGCTGGGGTGGGCTCCTTGAGGATGTTTGTAGAGGGTAACAGAGATGCGCCCTGTGCCGTCAGCATGCAGCTCCCAAACTCCCTCTGCTCAGCAGAGATTGGTTGGCAGGAGGAGGAGCCGGAGTAGAATCATGCACTAGGAATTGCAAACATTTTCTCGCTCTCTCTCCCCCTCAAAGCCGGCTGAAGTTGGCTCTAGGCTGGTGGGGGCCCTGATCAGCATGCTCTTTGGTGGCCCCCCTTTTCTTTGAGCAAACGTATGCTGAGTGGAAACAATATGGTGTTACTGAGGGCAGATCTGGGTCCAGTCATGCCAACCCTGATTCCAGCGGAACGGCAGATAGCTGATTTGTTACCTTTTGAGGAAGAGTTACGGCACGCAGGCATCCGTGGCTACGATTGATCGGTGGAGTTAAGATGCCATCATTGAATCCTGTAAGGTTTAAGGGGCCCTGTTACCTGGGGGGATTCCAGAGTGATCCACAAGAGGAATGACAGATTCCTGAGCGGAACCCAGGGGTATTTATATCAGTCATTTAGCATGCTTCCACATGCATGGTCCCTAACTCATCTGTTCAACTTGACTGCTGGTGCATTCATGCATATGTATCCATGGCATTTGGGGCAAAGGTGTGGGGGTCTACAGTAAAGGTTTTTTCTGGTTATTGTGCAAACCACCGGTTTGCTTGTATGCCTTCAAATAGTAAGTACTGGGAAGAGGAAGAAGGACAGGGAGGTAATGTGAGAATTGCACACCAGTAATCTTCATTGCTCTTAGTTGTGGTTTTCCTTGTTACAGTACCTATGAGCCACAGCACCCACACAACTGACGATATTGCGTATGGAACTGTGAGGTAACCAAGGAGGCGAGACAAGCGAAAAAGAAGAAAATAGAAAAAGTGTCCTGATCAGGCAGGCAGGCTCTTCAAAGACTAAGTACTGTGACGAGGAAGAGCATGAATATGAGTAACCGAGATTACTGGGAAGTAAGAGTAGAGGTTTCCCGCTTGACTGGACGAAGTATCACTAGAGATAGTTATTTATCAACGAACAGCACATCACAGAAAAAAAGCGTCCAGAAGGGGGAATTGAACCACTGTCCTTAAACAGCTACGGGTTTGAAGCCTGCACCCCAGACCACTGAGGTTCATCTAAACAACAAAACAAGTAGCACAGCGGCATCTACATAACACAAAAAACCATCGTCTTTAACTGATATAGTGAGAATTTGTTTTTTTTGTTGATTGTTTTGGTTTCTTCTATCAGGTCTATGGACTCCTGTATTATTGATTATCTGAACGTTTAGGGTGAACATGAATACTTGAAGAATAAGAATGCTTTAAACCTAAGTAAATCAGACAGAGCATTCTGGGTAAAGCAGAGTAGCTGCCTCCTCTTTTTACAGCGCGGGGAAAGTCGACGTAACTCGATGCCTTGGCAACAAGTTCATAACAAAGGCAAAGGTAACGCCTCCGAATACACATCCTAACAATGAGCGCAGCGAACAAATGCGGAATCATGTTCTGGGCCATGTGATAATGACAGCCAATCACTGCCCGCCGTGACCATCATCAGCGACTGACAGCGAGTAAGGAAGGCGAATGCAGAGGGGAGGGCGCTGCCACCTCAAGCCCCCAGATCACGCCTTTTGCCTCACACGCGAGGTGCTTCTGGCAGACGCGCGCTCTCGCGCCCTTCTATTTCAGGGGCTTTGGGGAATTGTATATGCTTCAGGAGAGGAGGGGGCGGGGGTGTTGCACACAGAAAAGTACGCAAGGTACAGTGGAGAATGGTGTGCCTGCCTTCAGCTCTCGGTATCTGGCCATTCTAATGTAGCTTTATGATTTCAGATTCTCCCACACGGTGAAATGTGTCTTTGTGGGGAGGGGGAACGGGGAGGGCATCCTTTTCTATGTATCGAAATCCTCGAGGTTTTCAAGCACACATGGTGTGCGCAGGAGACAGGGGGCCGGCAGGTCCAAAAGCTGGGGATCTTCTTGCAAGGGCCAGTAGGCCATGAGGGCCATTCTGAAGATGGGCAGGCAGTTGGATGCGCCGAGGTTAAAGCTTCAGTTGACAGCAAAAGGCATCTGCCCGGAGTAATACTAATACCTTGTATTTCACATAGCGCTTTACATAGATAATTTTGTTATATACAATAATTACCACCCCAATCGAAATTGGTGAGCACTTTCCCAACCTCAGATGGATGAAAGGCTGTGTCAACCGTTTCTGTATTCAGATCTTACACAGTTCGCAGCAACGAGCGTTTAACCCGCTGAGTTGCCTTACCGGCTGCTGAGCTATTTCATCGGCTACAAGGAGAGGCAATATGGATGGAGACTGGTGGGCTAAAGTGAGCTTGTTTGGGCCAGTTACGAGGGCTAGTACGGGAACTGATAGTAGATCAGCTGTGAGGAATTTCTCCATTGTCAGAACCGGAGACGGGGAAGATCTCGGATTGTTGACCAAGGTCCGGGTGGCACATCCAATGGTACACATACACACATTAATTACGTCACAAGCCTACACTGCATTAACATATCTGCTGACCTATATTTTAGTGAGTGATATCATGTCAGTAGTTTAAGTTGGACAAATTGTTGTTCTATTTTGTGACATTTTTGTAACGGGATGTGACCACACTCTCTTTTGGGCTTATTTCCTGGGGGCCCTCCTACCTGTCCTTTGGTTAGGTTAAGAGGGAAGCAAGTCTTGCTTTGCTGGCGGGTGGAAGTTGCTTTTGGCGACAGTGTTAGTTTAAGAGGTCAGGTAGCTATGCCATGTACCACCTCTTGTTTCCCTTTTGAGTGTGCTTATATAATTCCCTAAAGATATTTCTGTATTGGGGGTTGGGCATGCTCCCACTGAGATCCAGCCCTTCCTCATCTAAAATTCTCCAGAAACAAGAAGCAAAGAAGCCCTTGCATCCCATTTGAGTGGCTGATGTTGCAGCCATTTTATACTTGCATCCAAACACTTACACTGTTCCAATGAGTATCTTGGTTCATGGATACAAACATTTTAATGTTACGGTGAGTGTTGTGGACTGTAATGAGAGCGCCAAGCCATGCGTCTGTTATGAATTGAGAGATTCATACAGACAATCCTTTTATCACAGACTTGTTTATCAAACATAGAGATTTCTGATCACTGCTATATTCCCGAAATGCTCTGTGATTTAAAGCAAAGCAGGAACCCTCATTGGCGCTATTTGTCCCCTATCCCACTGAAAAAAGTACAATAAGAGTGTAATAGACCGTCCATCTTGGAATGATTACCTTCTATCAGAAAATAATTCATGTGGTTACTCTAGTATTGCCCCTTGCGAAATACAAGGGAGGTGGTACGAACAGAACACCTTCAACACAGGGTCAGTGGGCCCTCAGACCCCGGCAGGCCGGTCACAAAGCAGTGTGCAGTCCGGACAGTTTGAAACTGCATTCAGGCAAGGCCTTCCATAAGAGCAGGTGACAGAAAAAACATTTACTTGGGTGGCAACAGCTGTGTTTTCACATTATATTTCTTCTGTAAATGTAATGAGATCAGCTTCATTTATATAGCAACTACTTTATTAAAATTGAGGAGGGGTTTCGTCGCACTATACAGAGATGCAGTTTGGGAGTGACGTGTGCCAACAAGTTGTGGGGGGTGGGCTTCTAGTGTTTTGCCCTGGGCACCAAGTTGGCTAGAAACTACCCTGTTTGGGAAGATACAAATTGCCAGTCCACATGAGAATTTTTCCACAGATTGGATGGCACAGCATTAGAGGCCGATGACCAGATGCAATAATTCATCCATCTTGTCTCGGGTATATAGCTCAGGGGCAATGCGCTCCCCTTGGAAACAAGACGACATGGAGCACCACAGGTTCGATCTCCGGGACCGCGCTAAGAAACCTCTGGGTATTAAGCGCGTTATAAATCACCTATCATATCATATCAAATGCTTCATTAAGGGTTTATTAGAGGGAACTGTGAGGGGAGGACCACTGATGGAGAGCTTTACATTGGGCATCCCAGTTAGGCTCTGAGTTTCACAAGCATTGTGTTCCAAGTAATCTTCCAGTCAACTTGGCATTCCCAGTAGACTCCCAGCTCCCAATAAGCTCTCAGGTTGCCATTGCCAGCCAGCTTGACATTTCAAGTATCCATGATATTGCAGGCAATTTTACAGTATGTTTGACAATTCCAGTAAGCCTCCAGTTTGACATTTCTAAATATTTCCAGTATTTTCCCATTTTGACGCTCCCAGATGACACAATTCCAGTATACTCGATGGGAAAATCCCAAATAGATTGTGGTCTCTGGAACGCTTCCCTGAAAAAACGACACACAAAAGGCAGTGTAACCCAGAAGAGGCAGTGGTAGAGGTAAGTGGTGGGGGCTGGTGAAGTGTGTCAGTGGGGCCAATCAGCTGGAAGTGAGGTGCCAGTAGACAGACCTTCCAGGGGCTGGGCTTCACAGGCTGCCTTCTGCATCGTCTGCCTTTTGTTTGCAAGGTTTAGACCCCGGGCCATTAAATTCGCCCCATGGTAATTATTGAAAGCATGGGCCATGTAAAAGCTGAGCCAGCATTAAGCCTTTAGCTGCAACATGGGGTCGGGGTCTACTGATGGCAGGCTTTTGTCCTGTGCCTCTACTTCCACTTCAATGCCTGTTTTCTCACCTCGGAGAGCAGTGCATTTGCTTAAGTAAATGCACTGCTCTTGGAGATGAGAAATGTGACAGGCTCTAGCAGTCTGAGCCCGGGCTGGGCGTAACAGCAGAGTCTTGCATGCTGCGTCAAAGCGGGGTGGCTTTCGCCCTCCCAAGCCCATGACTGGCGCTGCCCCTGCCTGCAACCCCAAATGGCATTGTAAGGAACAAGGGTTTGGGGTACACCTCCGCTACCCTTGTTCGCTACAATGGTACCGATTGGTAGATGTGTTCGAAATTTTCAGCTTATGCAGTTTTCGTAAATCCGAAATTCGGCATTACTGTTGGATCAAGGAGCGTGTGAGCAGCGAAGTACTGCATCTGAATCTGCATTTTATCTGCCAGGATCCAGGCACTGCGAGTGCTACTCTTGCCTGGCCCGGACTGCTTCCTGGAGGGGGCGGAGTCACCCGGACCACGTGTGTGATCACGTGACTGGCCGCGAGCAGAAAACTGCGCTCGAGCCGCCTGAGCGGCGCATTACTGTTGGATCAAGGAGCGTGTGAGCAGCGAAGTACTGCATCTGAATCTGCATTTTATCTGCCAGGATCCAGGCACTGCGAGTGCTACTCTTGCCTGGCCCGGACTGCTTCCTGGAGGGGGCGGAGTCACCCGGACCACGTGTGTGATCACGTGACTGGCCGCGAGCAGAAAACTGCGCTCGAGCCGCCTGAGCGGCGCATTACTGTTGGATCAAGGAGCGTGTGAGCAGCGAAGTACTGCATCTGAATCTGCATTTTATCTGCCAGGATCCAGGCACTGCGAGTGCTACTCTTGCCTGGCCCGGACTGCTTCCTGGAGGGGGCGGAGTCACCCAGACCACGTGTGTGATCACGTGACTGGCCGCGAGCAGAAAACTGCGCTCGAGCCGCCTGAGCGGCGCATTACTGTTGGATCAAGGAGCGTGTGAGCAGCGAAGTACTGCATCTGAATCTGCATTTTATCTGCCAGGATCCAGGCACTGCGAGTGCTACTCTTGCCTGGCCCGGACTGCTTCCTGGAGGGGGCGGAGTCACCCGGACCACGTGTGTGATCACGTGACTGGCCGCGAGCAGAAAACTGCGCTCGAGCCGCCTGAGCGGCGCATTACTGTTGGATCAAGGAGCGTGTGAGCAGCGAAGTACTGCATCTGAATCTGCATTTTATCTGCCAGGATCCAGGCACTGCGAGTGCTACTCTTGCCTGGCCCGGACTGCTTCCTGGAGGGGGCGGAGTCACCCAGACCACGTGTGTGATCACGTGACTGGCCGCGAGCAGAAAACTGTGCTCGAGCCGCCTGAGCGGCGCATTACTGTTGGATCAAGGAGCGTGTGAGCAGCGAAGTACTGCATCTGAATCTGCATTTTATCTGCCAGGATCCAGGCACTGCGAGTGCTACTCTTGCCTGGCCCGGACTGCTTCCTGGAGGGGGCGGAGTCACCCGGACCACGTGTGTGATCACGTGACTGGCCGCGAGCAGAAAACTACGCCCAACCCACCCTTGCGGCGTTAAGCCCGACGGTGAAAAGGCCATCAGCTGTTGTGCGGCTGTTTGGCGGCGTACATAGAAGGTAGATCGCTGTGACTAGTCTAATCACTGTCAACCCCGGAGGTTCTATTATTGAAAGTGTTAACGCTCAATTCTATGTGGAAAGGAGTGAACCTAATGAAATATTGTTAGAACTCAAGGATTTTATTACTTTTTATATGCGCTGAGGAGCGAAAGTGAGGTCTTATTGATGACATTTTATACAAAGTGCTAGATGCTTGCCATCATCTAATGTGCTAATTCGTATTTCTTTTGATTCTAGGTGTAAAGTTGGATTAGTCCCTACCCTTTATAGGTCTATACTAACTTTTAATTAGTAGGTTGAGATTTTTTGTTTCTATATTGATATTAACTATGGCTAATGGATTGCGTAGTGGGCGGTGTACAGAAGCAATACTAAAAGCTTGTACTGAAACCAACAATGACTTCCTAGGCCATAAAAGGAGTACTCCTGATAATGAAATATTGGTTAACAATACTTTAGCTGAGGAAGCTAAAGATGATAACTTAAATAGTACTGATACTCCAATACAAACTACCTACTTGGCTCAGATTCATGCCGAGCCTACTGCTAATATGTACAATTTTATAAAAGAGGAAGCTAATAATGTTGCTAGGGTGAGCTTGGCAAGTTGTATAACCCCATTATTACCTTGCACCTTGAACGAAGACCCGTTTAGAATTACTATGAGGAAAATGGCTGAACTAGATGAACAAGTTAATCAATCTATTGATATGATGACCCCACTTGTCCATAGGTCATCTAATAAGGGGATTTTTAACTCCACCTCTAGAAATCGTATTGTGGAAACTCATAACGAAATAATAGGTGACGGAGACACTGAAGTGATTTCACATGCTTTATCGTATTCCCCTGAGCAAATCAAAGCCCATAGAAGGTCTATAAATGACGATCCTGAGGGTAGCACATCCGATAAGGGAAGTGCTGAATTTCAATCTCCTAGCCCCCTTCCTGTGATCACAAAAATATTAGATCTTCTGGATAAGGGCCACGAACTTACCCACTTGCAACTAAGGGAATTAAAGGCAACTATGCATTTTCTTTGTTCCAAGATGGATAAAATTGAGGGCTTTATAACTGCAATTGATACCATGAGATATTTGCAATATGAAATAGGTGGACAAAGATCTAGAGTGGTCACAAATGATTGTCATGAGAGAAGCACGCAATGTTCGCTCCCTGATCACCCAGAACGTAGCAACTCTGGGCAAACATATGGGGTATCATCTGAGATACTGAAGTGCTCTTGTGAGAACGATTTGAGTGAGATTAAGGCTTCGATAATTGCATTAAATAATACAATAGTTTCACAACTACTTAATAAACCACAGCCTTGTGATATGCTGCGTAGTCCTATTGCTCAAGTGTTGACATTAGATCAGCCTGATAGTCCTTCAGTCTTGCTGGATGAAATTGAGAAGCAAAAAAAGGCAGGAATTGAAAATTTGCATACTGAGGTAACTTCAACTTTTATGTCTCGTCGGGCTAGAAGGATGCATATGCGTGCTGTGAAAAGACTTGCGAAAAGAAGGAGGGAGGAGAAGAGTATAAAATCAACTTCTATCCTAGAAATTGCAGATGAGGAGATCATTGATTTGGATCAGTTGTCCAAAGAGAGTCAGGATGCCCTTACATCTGCAACTGAACCAAGTGTAGAAAAAGAGGGTGGAAGCCTTGGCACCTCTGAATCATTGAAGGTAGATGCGCATACGAATATGGGAAAGAACGAAACTTATATTACAAAATTGGCAAAATTGAACTCTCAGAAAACCTTAACTTCTAAAGCTGTGATACATCAAGATGCAGTCACGATTATTCCAAAGGTCCACTTAATCCAGGGAAAGGAAAATGTAAAGCCTAACTCGGATTGCATCATTCAAAACTCACCAAAAACCACCTTAAATGAATATTTCCCTTTAGTAGGTAGATGCTGCACGTCGAAAAATCAAATTAAGCATGAGGACGGAGGAATTAGTGTCCCCCTAAAAATACCTCTGAGGAATTCATATAGTGAGATATGTACTAGCCCCTCGAATACTCAAACACATGTAAATAATGCACATAGATTGAGTAATGTAATAGAATCAGGAGTAGGAATTGGAAATGGTAACAAAATGAATGTAAGTTGTGACGATGCAATAAGGTCGGATAATTGCTTACTGGATAAAAAGGAAAATGTAGTGATGGTAAATGGCCGGGGGAAAAAAGCGGAAATCTCTGAAGTACCTTCTAAGACCCATTTTGGGAATTTATCAACAAATGAATTAAACAAGGTGAGTACCCTTTTTGCCCCGAGCCACATCTCCATCCATGGCCCTGCACTGAGTAAGTCCCTACCTGGGAATCAAATTAACATGACTAACTCAAATAGGGAATACGATCTACCTATTAGTGGGAGTACACTTCCACCTGAGCCAAATCCCTGTGTGGTTTTTACGACAATCCCACTGGCTGTATCTTTAATGAACACAGAAAAAAATACACCTGCTACTAGGCCTCATCGAAGTGAACTGGCAACGCAGTGCATTATTGGATTTGAGGGGGATGTAAAGATATTGGCGGATTATCGCATTAATCGATCCTATACATTCTCCGTATTCTCAAAAATACCTCAATTGAGAATAATTAAATCTGAGGATATTACAAGGGTTTCTCTGGCAAGTACAAATAATCACAGGGCTATATGTTATCTTGCCTCTGAGGCTATAATGAAATTTATATGGTTCAATCGTGAGGAGATAAAAAAGGAGGGTCTGACGCTGTTTACTTTTGATCATGAGTCGGAGGCTTTAATATTTTTAGAAACACCAGGCAAGGGTATTGAAAAAACTAAAATTGCAGGTGGTCCTTGCGTGCAATCTGAAACTGGGTTGGAGGGAGGAATGCTGGAAATTTTGAAACTTGCAGCCAATACAAAAGGTCTACCATGGTTGGAACCTATGCTTTCGGCAATCTTATGTCCGAATCCACCGATCCCTGCGAAATAGCTATGCATTGATACGCGCATGCAAATTATATCTTGGAATTCTTGTGGGTTTGTAAACTTGATGAAATGGCACTCTGCTTTAACCTATTTGGAACAACCAACAATAATAATGATACAAGAAACGATGAAAACTGACCGATTTGTGATTCCCGGATATTTAACTTTTACATCACCTGCAAGGAGATCTTTGTTAGGTCGTCCATCTGGGGGTTTGTTGGTTGGAGTCAAGATTTCCTTGCAGGCTCAAGCAGAATTAGCTTGGGAATCTGTCAGTATATTGGCGATTCATCTTGTAATACCCGCATCTAGGTACTCTTCTCTTACGATAATTTCCTTATATTGGAATCCAGCTGCCCTCTCAGTTGACGAAATGTTAGACGAATTAGATGCATGTTTATTAGATATATCTACCAGATACTGCACTTGTGAAATCATTATAGGCGGTGATTTTAATTGTGATTGTAGAGATTTGACTGTAATCCATAAATTTAAATCATCCACTCTTTCTCGTAGTAGAGGAATCAAATTTAGAGAACTCCTCACAGAGTGGGATATGGATTTAATGGTCAGAAACGACATGAATCTTGGTAATACATGGTCAAGAGGAACGATGCATTCAATGATAGATTATATATTTATATCTCATAATCTGTTTATGCACATGGCACCCCTAGAAATAGGACGGATTGAGATAGGCGATCACGCACAACTTTCTACCTTTTTGCAACTAAAATGTAATTCACTTATACCTAATATAACCTTGGCAGTGGTTGAAATAGATCGTCCTTTCCATTCCATCAGATGGAACCAAGGAATATGTAACCTTGTTGTTAAACACATTTCCTCAGAGATTGAGAGGATTAGAAGTGCAGGGGGAAATTATGATTATACATTGTGTATGCATTATCCAGATATAGTTGCAATAGCTCTTGAACGATTTGGCAATACACAAAGTAATGTGCAACATGCACATCCATATGATCATACATGCAAACTATTAAAAAGGGAGAAGAACAGGGCATTGAGATATTTAAAGAAAGGCAACTTGGGCAGTGAAGTTAGTAAGATAAGGAGGAATGGAATACTATTAGCCTATAAACATAACTTGAGATCTGCTCGTATTTCAAATTATAACGATGCAAATTGTACATTAATTCGTGCCATTTTAGCTCATGACACACGAGTAATCTGGCGCACTTTGAAAGCTGATAATAGACGCGTGGCAATGTTTTCGTTAAATTGTATTCCTGAGCACATTTGGCAAACTTTTATAAAGGCTAAATATCAACTGCCTTGCAAATTTCACTTTGTCCCTGATGTTTCTCTTGATTATTCTAATATCCCAAGGCTGAACTGGGATTGCAACGATATTATATGGGCAATCTCCAGGTTGACTTATTCAAAAGCTGCAGGACCTGATGGCCTTCCCCCCTGTCTTTATAAGGCAGATCCCGTGTTGTGGGCTTACATCATAAACTTTAAGTTTGATTCTATTATCAAATCTGGGGAAGTTCCACCCTCATGGCTAACCGCCAATATAGTACCTATATTTAAAAAGGGTGATCCATCTCTCCCGGAAAATTATCGTCCAATATCGTTAATTGATTCTGAGGCTAAGATCTTTTCTATCCTTCTCTTAAATGAATTGGAGAAAGTAATCAGAGCGAATGATATGTATTCGAAATATCAAACTGGATTCAGGAAGTCTATGAGTACAACCCTAAATGCTTTTATCATGTCGCATGTTATTGCTGGAGTAAAAGAAAGGAATTCTAATCCTGTATATATAGCAATGATTGACATGAGTTCTGCTTTCGACACGGTGGTCCGCAATTTATTGTGGAAGAAAATGTTGAAGTTAGGGATTCCATCTGTGTTGATGTATTGGATCATTAAGTTGCATACAAACACCTCGTATAGAATAAGGATCTCGCCAGAAGGTGGTACCACAGCCCCTATATGTACAACAATAGGTGTGAAACAGGGATGTAACCTCGCAGCTACCTTATTTAATTTATACCTATCCGATCTTGGTGAAAATTGGGAAAAGGGTGATTTGTTTTCTGTTAAAGTGGGGAGTATTCATTTGAAATGGATTGCATTTGCTGATGATATTATTTTGTTTGACCCCACTCCGGTAGGGCTCCAAACCAAACTCTCATTATTTGAGAATTTTGCAAAAGCACATAATTTGACACCTAATCCAGCAAAAACTGCCATTATGACCTTTGGAGTGAAATCAAAAAACGCGAAATTTAGATGGCAAATATTGAATACACAAATTTGCCGTGTGAACAATGCTATTTATTTAGGGTATTATATATCAGACCTTAACTCTATTAACGCATGGTCAAATATTATTAGAAATAAAACTCGACCACTATTATCCCAAATGAAAAGGATTTATAGCCAATACTGTAAATTCTCTTTAATCCCACTAATAGACTTTATGACATTAAAAATTGAAAGCGTCATATTGTACACATTAGATATTTGTCTGTGTGACATGACAAGCGTGCTTGATAGTATACAGGGCTGTCTTTTAAAATCTGCAATGTTTCTCCCGATGTCAACTCCAAATGCCATTATTCGACATGAACTGGGTCTGGTTTCATTATCAACTCGTTGGAAATGGAGACAATTGTCCAATTACGTTAAAATTCATTATCCTCCTATTAATTCATTGTATATCGATTTAAATAAAATGTTGGGCATGCAAACTCCAAAATCCTTTTTTAATTATCAATTGAAAATGCAACAAATTTTAGATAATGTAAATACAACCGTTGAGGACATGCAATATCGTCCCGGTTATGTTAAGAAAAAACTTTTTGAAATGGATTGGTGTATTACCATTGATTTAATTAAAACCTATGCGTTGTATAAGGAATACAGTATACACGTAAAACAGCGCATTCCACGTTATGACCATGTTTCGTTATTCCCTTGTGAAGATATCCGAAAGGTATATATTCGCTTTAGATTAAATCTATACCATACACGGGAACGGACTAAGAACTGGGAAATGAATAAATTAAATGATTGCGTGGGATGTCGATTTGTTGAATGCAATGAATCGTACGAAACGTTGAAACATCTTATACTGTATTGTCCGCATTTTAAGAACATAAGGACACTCAAATTGAGGAAATTCGCGGAAATTGAATTTGAGGACTGCCTTGAAGTTTTGTGGACCAGAATGATGCAGGGATGTCACAAACCCTTAATATATGAATTGGCAAGTTTTTGTAAGCACATCGAGAATGAATTAGAGCTATTTTTGTAACTGTAAAATGATTATTATTCGTAATATTTTAAATTTTGTAAAGGTTCTGCACGAATTATTGTGTATTATGAACCAAATGCAAATAAAAAAAAAAAAAAAAAAAAATTCGAACAAAGCTACCATTCGTCTGTTTTTTTTCAATTCTTTTATACAGATTCCATTTTTGGCAATCCACTGTCTATTACCTGCAGTAAAGTTTTTGAAAAAAAAATGTTTGGCAAATGGTATTTTAAAGTGTTTTAGGCCTGCACGATTGGTCAAAACTCCATTGGCTAAGGAAATCAAGAAACAGCCCAAGATGGCTGAAAAAAAGCGCACATAGGTCTACATGAGGTTTCTTTCATGAATTCACGAGTGACCTCATGCAGTGGCGTGTCCAGACTCTTTTGACTGGGTTGGCCCAAGTGGGGCACTGACATATGCAGGGGTGGCATGAAGTATGAGCACACAAGCACATAATGATCACAGTTTAGGATAATGGGGTGGCCAATCAGATTCCAGGGGTAGCACGTGCTGCCCCAGGCCACTCCCTAGACACGCTACTGACCTCATGTACATGATATTGTTGTGGAGTTTTTTTTTATTTTGTACCAAGGAGTAAAGTGGAGTAACTGCAGCTTGGAAGTAGCTGGGATGACCTGGTATGTGACGGGGGCCTTCAGTGAGGACTCCAGGGGGGTCAGCAGAACCCATAATATTAATCCCCAGAGAGGCAACAGACATGCCATAGGACACCTCAAATGCAAATGGGGCATGAGTAGAATATTATTTTATAGCGGGTACCATACATCCCCCGTTTCCACTCTTCTGCTGATCACAGTATGATAGGAGGATAATGCAGCCTCCCGGAAGGTGGAATTGAACCACTCTGTTGCTAAGCAATGCAGGCTTGAAGCCGACACTCCAGACCGCTGAGGCTCATCCAGGACACTGGCATAGACTGCTGAGGTGCATGCAACACCTGAGAACAGGATCACTTATTCAGTTGCACTGCTTTCTTTTGCTGATCTGTGGTTTGGAGAAAGATGTATTTTTCATGATCTTTACATTTCTGCTGTGAATGAAAGGTCAGGCGAAATATAGTGGGACTACAAGACCTGGTTTTCTGAGGGGGTCACAGGGCATCCTAGAGGAAAGACGAGGTGATCACCCACTACAGTTTGGCATGTCCTCAGAGATCAGCTTGTCATATTCATTAAGTAATCTCATTAATGAATGTCCTGCTTCCTTATGTACCAAATGGTAGCCTACAGACACTTTTATAAACTCAAGCCCAACCCTACTTGCCCAGTCAACCTATGCCAGGATCACGTTCATATTCCCAGTTTCACACTAGCAGGGCCACACACTGAGATCATGTGCCAGGAACACGTTTATATGCCCAGGTTCAGCCTTGCATGCCCGTGTGCGGCTATATTAGGGCAGGAACAGCTTTATAAGCCCAGGTTTAGCCTCACAAGGTCATCAGTTGCTCTGTGAAGCACACATTGATATGTTATTTCTTAAATTGATCCCTGAAAATTGCCATGCCGTTTTCCACTTTGCCATGCTAGGCACAGCACAGACAGTGAAGCACACCCTCCCTTCATGTATAGAAGAGGTCTAATACGGATAGCAGCGGTGCCCCCTTCCCTCACCCTCACAGAAGAGGCAGAGCACACATATCAGCATTGGTAGATTGCCTGCTTTATCAAAGGCACAGAACAGGCAGCAGCTGCTCAGCAGGGCAAGCATCCTTCACACAAGGGGTCCACAACATGCTGCAGTTTTGGCAGCCATGCTCTGCTGGAGAGGTGCACCACAGGAAGCAGAAGTGCAAACTTCCTTCACACAAGAGATCCAACATATACAGCAGCAAGACAAACACAGCGGGAGGGCTGTCACAGGTTTTTGCAGGACCAGGCCAAGAAATTTGGTAGGGCTTCAGTCCTATCATCCATTTTGACGGCAGGTATCTGCCACTCTCTCCCATCAACCCACGGATGCCTTTTCCTGTCCAACCCTGTCCGTCTCTCTACATCAGGGGTCTGCAACCTTTGGGTCTCCAGATGTTTTGGTCGGCAACTCCCATCTGCTCTTGCCAGCATAATCAACGGCGAGGGATCTTAATCGCCATAGTCCAAAACATCTGGAATGCCACAGGTTGTAGACCACTGCCCTAGGTTATTCTGCTGCAACCCAAGGCTGTCAGGTTGTGCCTGTACATGGCAATACTGGCCCGCTGGCCGTCTAGCGAGAAAGGCATTCAGCACTAATGATCAATGACATCATGGTTGATGTCATGGGAACCACAATCCTCTCTAACGTGGACCTGACTGCAGGTTATGCAAAAAATGAGAGAAAACACACCCTAGTTGCTTTAGTGAATGTTCTGATCTTAAATAATTTTGAGCTCCTAAGGCTCACAGAAACTTCATGCGAGTTAAGGGTGTGGGGGAGAAAACAATGACTCTGGCATCAAAAAGTCAATACAATAATGACATCTATAGAGTTCCCATACTCTATGGGAACTCCCGTCCGCTGCACACCTATAAATATTGGAACCAATTTCCAATCAAAGGTAATTATAATGTTTGAGAGTATAGAATGATCTTATGAAAATTGCAGTTTATGAAATAGTTTCACATTTTCATCTCTTGTAACACTTCTTTTAACACTTAACGACTCCAACTTGTTTGTTGAGTTTTTTATTTTACACAATTCAATCTTGTGAAAACACCATTCTGGAATTACAAAACATATAATAAACATATATATATATTCAGTGAAAAAACTTTGTTAAAGGGACGTTATGGTTAAGTTGCGCTACTAAAAACCTATGAAATTCAGTGAAAAAACGTTGTCAAAGGGACGTTATGGTTCCAAGTCAAACCGAAAAACCCTTGAAATTCGCCAGTTATGGTAAGCTAAGCAACCATAACTCGCGCCACCACCGTGCACTGCTAAGACTAACACCCAGGACATCAAAGATGACATCACAAATGTCATTGATGACATCACTGATGACATCACATGTGTATGTACTTTTTATGAAATATGTGTACAAGGGATTCTTATTATAATGTTGAGAAACAAGTGTCAAGGATCATTGCAATAAATATCATACCCTAATTACCGCATTGAACGATGCATTGATATAAATAGAATTCTATTATGGGGTTCTATCTAGTATACTAATCTACTCATACAGAAACATAACATTGTGTGCAGCGTACAAGATGAAGGTATAATATTCGTAATGTTAATATGTTGAATAATGAAATGATAATTGTTTTCTTAATAGATTTTTGTGTACTGTGAAATATGTAATACGTAGCTAATAAAACACATGTATCACATAATTGCATTACTATAGACAAAACACAAAGACACAAGAACACATACCAATATGGGTATATACAGGGAAAGTGAAGTTAGCAAAAAAGCACAAATAGTACCAGAAACAATTCATAACTTAACTGATTATTTTCATGCAAATAAATGATTGCTCTGTTTCAAAGCTGCTATTTACCCTATGTATATGGATCACTTGATGTGATTGGACCCTAAGGAAAGTAGTGTGAGTACAATGTATACAAATATGACCATATACAGGGAAAGTACAGCCATACAAAAAAAACCAACAGAACTATCAGAAAGTGCTCATAAGTCTATTGATTATCTTTATGCACAAAAGGATTGCTGTCTTTCAAGCTTGTGTCTTCCCGTATGTATATGTTTCATATGATGTGACTGGACTCTAAGGGAATTACTGTAAGAACCTACTTGAAGGATACATCTACAAATAAAATAACATTTTTAGTTTCTGACTGTGACTGAAGAAAACCATGTGGCCTGGGTATGTCAGCAAAAGAAAAAAGAGTGAGCCAGACATGTGATGTCATCAGTGATGTCATCAATGACATTTGTGATGTCATCTTTGATGTCCTGGGTGTTAGTCTTAGCAGTGCACGGTGGTGGCGCGAGTTATGGTTGCTTAGCTTACCATAACTGGCGAATTTCAAGGGTTTTTCGGTTTTACTTTGAACCATAACATCCCTTTGACAAAGTTTTTTCACTGAATTTCATAGGTTTTTAGTAGCGCAACTTAACCATAACGTCCCTTTAACAAAGTTTTTTCACTGACTTTCATAGGTTTTTAGTAGCGCAACTTAACCATAACGTCCCTTTAACAAAGTTTTTTTATTGAATTTCATAGGTTTTTATTAGTGCAACTTAACCATAACGTCCCTGTAACATTTTTTTTTAACTAAATTTTAAAGGTTCTTATTAGTGCAACGTCACCATAACATCCTTTTCAATAGATGAAGACCATTAACATCTTATGTCCTCAAAGTGGGAACGCCAGGTGGTAAAAAAACCAAAAAGATTTTCCTTCCTACACCGGGATGCCTGCGGCGTCCCGGTGTAGGAAGGAAAATCTTTTACCAGGATGGCCACCATGGAAAGGGAAGGTGGGGTGTATAAAGAACACAACAGGGCATGAGCGGGGGATGGGGGGAACAGGGGAGACAAGTGGGCATGTGCGGAGGGTGAGAGGGAACAGGGTACAAACGGGGCATGAGCAGGGGGTGGGGGAAAAGGAAGGAAACACGGGGCATGAGCGGTGGTGGGTGGAAAACGAGAGAGACACGGGGCATGAGCAGCGGGTGGGGAGGAACATGAGGGAGACACGGGGTATGAGCGGGGGGTAGGGAGGAACACGAGGGAGACACGGGGCATGAGCGGGGGTGTACAGGGCACACATGGGACATGAGCGGGGGTGGGGGGGAAAGGAGAGAGGCAAGGGGCATGATGAGCGGGGGGTGGGGGAACACGAGGGAGACACGGGGCATGAGCAGGGGTCGTGGGGGGTAACACGAGGGAAACACGGGGCATTAGCGGGGGGTGGGGGGAACACGAGGGAGATGGAGCATGAGCGGGGGGTGGTGGGCAACAGGAGACAGACACGGGGCATGAGCGGGGGGTGGGGCCAACAGGAGAGAGACACAGGGCATGAGCGGGGGGTGGGGAGAACAGGAGACAGACACGGGGCATGAACGGGGGGTGGGGAGAACAGGAGACAGACACGGGGCATGAGCAGGGGGTGGGGGGCAACAGGAGAGAGACACGGGGCATGGGTGTGGGCAACAGGAGACAGACATGGGGCATGAGCGGGGGGTGGGGGGAACAGAAGACAGACACGGGGCATGAGCGGGGGAGTGGGGAGCAACAGGAGAGAGACACGGGGCATGAACGGGGGGTGGTGGGGTACAGGAGACAGACATGGGGCATGAGCAGGGGGTGGGGGGCAACAGGAGAGAGACACAGGGCATGAGCGTGGGGGTGGTACAGGAGAGAGACACGGAGCATGCGCGGGGTGTGGGGGGGTACAGGAGACAGACACGGGGCATGAGCGGAGGCTGGGGGGTACAGGAGACAGACAAATGGCATGAGCGGGGGGTGAGGGGGCAACAGGAGAGAGACACGGGGCATGAGCAGGGGGTGGGGGGAACAGGAGACAGACACAGGGCATGAGTGGGGTGTGGGGGGAACAACAGACAGACGCGGGGCATGAGCGGGGGGTGGGGGCAACAGGAGACAGACACGGGGCATGAGCGGGGGTGGGCGGGAGGGGGAAAGACACGGGGCAAGAGCGGGGGTGGGCGGGAGGGGGAAAGAGACACGGGGCAAGAGCGGGGGTGGGCGGGAGGGGGAAAGAGACATGTGGCAAGAGCGGGGGTGGCGGGAGGGGGAAAGAGACACGGGGCAAGAGCGGGGGGGGCGGGAGGGGTAAAGAGACATGGGGCAAGAGTGGGGGTGGGCGGGAGGGGGAAAGAGACACGGGGCAAGAGCGGGGGTGGGCGGGAGGGGGAAAGAGACCCAGGGCAAGAGCAGGGGTGGGCGGGAGGGGGAAAGAGACACGGGGCAAGAGCGGGGGTGGGCGGGAGGGTTAAAGAGACCCGGGGCAAGAGTGGGGGTGAGCGGGAGGGGGAAAGAGACACGGGGCAAGAGCGGGGGTGGGCGGGAGGGGGAAAGAGACACGGGGCAAGAGCGGGGGTGGTCGGGAGGGGGAAAGAGACACAGGGCAAGAGCGGGGGTGGGCGGGAGGGGGAAAGAGACATGGGGCAAGAGTGGGGGTGGGCGGGAGGGGGAAAGAGACACGGGGCAAGAGCGGGCGTGGGCGGGAGGGGGAAAGAGACACGGGGCAAGAGCCAGGGTGGGCGGGAGGGGGAAAGAGACACTGGGCAAGAGCGGGGGTGGGCAGGAGGGGGAAAGAGACACAGGGCAAGAGCAGGGGTGGGCGGGAGGGGGAAAGCCACACAGGGCAAGAGCGGGGGTCGGGGGGAGGGAGACAGACACACAGGGCAAGAGCGAGGGTGGGGGGTAGGTATAGAGACACACGAGGCATGAGCAGGGGGTGGGGGGAAGGGGAGAGAGACACGGGCATGAGCGGGGGTGTGTCAGGTACTGTTAGGATCCAGTGACATAATCTGAGACATTAGGTCTGGGGAAAATTAGTATAGAAAGGTTTTTGGAAGTTATTATGAGTTTAATTTTAAAACAGCCAATTTTGCCCTTAACATTCATTGCAGTCTATGGAGAATGCCCCAAGCCAAGATGGAGGTCCTCAGTCTAAGTTCTGATTGGCTGGTGATTGTTTATAGGGAAGACAATGAACATTCTAAACTGCCTTTCATCGTCTTTGCCCAGCTGAGAGGTCGCGTATTAAGCTGCTCCTGCTTAACTTGTTCAGGGGTTTCAAGTTTCAAGCGGTCGAGCGGCTTATTTGGAAAAGCAAACAGGAATCTTGCGGAGATTCATTTTGGCACTGAACAGGAGTAAGAAGATTTCGAGTTATCCAAGAAAAAAAAGAAAGGTTTCAAAGACTCTCCACAAGATAAGTCCTTTTAAAACTCAAGACTCTTTCTATAATGTCATTGTAGAAGATTTAATCTGATTTTCAAGTTCATATGAAAAATATTTACTAAGAACTTTATTGCTGTCGCATGTTTGGCTTTGTTACGCTACGTTTTCTATCAAGCGCGTGGTTTTTCCGTTAACAGAAGCCTGCGCGTGAGAGACTTCGCTTGAGTATCTAGCGCGAGCTCTTTGGTGTCGCGTGATACTCTTGTGCGTGTGATTTTTACCCGCGGTTTGTCGTCAGCGCGTGTGCTCGCATATTGGATTAAGCGCGTGTGGATTTTTACCCGCGGTTTGTCGTCAGCGCGTGTGCTCGCATATTGGATTAAGCGCGTGTGGATTTTTACCCGCGGTTTGTCGTCAGCGCATGTGCTCACATATTGGACTAAGCGCGTGTGGATTTTTACCCGCGGTTTGTCGTCAGCGCGTGTGCTCGCATATTGGATTAAGCGCGTGTGGATTTTTACCCGCGGTTTGTCGTCAGCGCGTGTGCTCGCATATTGGACTAAGCGCGTGTGGATTTTTACCCGTGGTTTGTCGACAGCGCGTGTGTTCGCATCCTGGACTAAGCGCGTGTGGATTTTTACCCGCGGTTGAACTTCAGCGCGTGTGCGTGCTTTCGTTTAATCGCGTGTGGATTTTTTTTCTGTGGTTTAATCTACAGCGCTTCAACGATCTTCACTCAGTTTGGATCCCTATGCGAGTTCAAGAGATTTCTACGTGAGATTTTTGACGCAAGTTTCAAGAACTGTTAATTTAAGTAAAAACACTCTAAAAAGAAATTTATAAGAAGAAATATAAATACTTTCCAGAAACACTAGAACTTCCATTTACTTTTAATGAACTTAAGACTTTGTTCAAGCTTCTTGAGTTTAAAGAAGATTACCTGCAAAGTTAATTTCCCATTCATGGACCTACTAAGAAGGCTGAATGATCGTTGAGATTCAAGTCAACTAGTAAGGAAGTCTAGTCAGCTTATCACTTCTCTGGGCATATTGTAGAGAAGTTCCAGGTATGGTTTTTACTTTATTTGGTAAAGGATATTGATACTTAAGATTAGTATAGTGCCTCATGAATAACAAGGTGTATTATATGTTTATGTTTTACCACAGGTGAAGAACCAGCTAGTCTTAGCTTCCAGCCTGGTGTTTGTTAATTTGTCCCTTCCCCCTTTCCCCTGGAAGTGAGGTAAACTGAGCAGTTTATAGTATCAGCTCAGAGTGCCACATTTTGGGTGGATTGTCGGGGGCTCAGCAGCTTCTGCAGACACCAGGATCTCAGCCTGACAGAATGAAAGGCCAATAAAAAAGAAAAAGTCTGCCCAAGCTGTATGAACCCCGACGAGACAGCCATGGAGGCGTTGGGAGAAATGGTTAGGGAAATTAGAGAAGAGTTACGGGTGGCTCATCGAGAATACTCAAATCTTAATAAAAGAATAGATGAGTTAAATTTAAAGGTAACACAAATACAAGAAAAGGAAGTTTCGGAAGGTGCAGGAAACCCACCTGAGCTAGTGAGAGTAGGGGAAGAACAAGAACCTAGACTTTCAAGGGAAGTGGTGGGTGGTTTAGGAACTTTAGTTATGCCTGTTCCTTTGGCTGCTCCTGAGCGTTTTTTGGGAGATCCGAGAAAGTTTCAAATTTTTCAGACTCAGTGTGAATTACATTTCTTAAGTCGTCCCGAGTTATTTTCAACGGATGCTTCCAAGGTCACATTTACATTATCTTATTTATCAGGAGAAGCATCTGCGTGGGGAAGTCTCTTGGTGAGTCAAAAGAGTTTGGCTTTGAATAATTATTCCCTGTTCCAGGCCGATTTTAAAAAGATGTTTGATAAGAGACAGGTATCTCTAGAGGTAGATGGAGAACTACTGGAGTTGCGTCAGGGAGGAAAGGAGTTGATTTCTTATATCACTCAATTTAGAACTTTAATTTTAGAGAGTAGATGGCCAGAGGAGAAGAGGGCTTCCTTATTTTATCGGGGCTTAAAAGATGAATTGAAAGATGCTTTGGCTGGTGTTTTGGAACGACCAACTACTTTAGATGCTCTAATTGATTTGGTGGTTCGGTTAGATTTTCGTTTAACCGAAAGACGTTTAGAGCGTAGACGTTCTCAGGGGGAAGTTAGGTTTCCAGGAAGAGTAGAGAGATCTAAGGTTGAGGTGGTGAACAGGGAAGTTAAGTCAAAGGGAAATGAGCTGCAGAGTCGGGTGAGAGGTCCGTTGTCAAAGGAAGAGAAGACAAGAAGAAGGGAGAATAATTTGTGCCTATACTGCGGTAGGAGTGGTCATTTCCTTGAAAACTGTCCTTTTACCTCCAAGAAGATCTTCAACTCTTCAGGCAGAGTACAACAAGTTGCTAACACGATACAGACAGCTGTTCCTCATATAACTGTGAACGTATCCTTAATGTTTGAAAAGAAAATCTTAGGTTCTGGGCCAATTATTATTGATTCAGGGGCTACAGGAAATTTTATGGACAGAGGATTGGCAAAGAGTTTAGGTGTTCCTTTAGTGGCTAAGAAAGAAGTTGAGCAGGTAAGGGCAGTTGATGGTACATCTCTTTCTTCAGGTCCAATCACTCATAATACAGAGGTACTTGAGATGGAGTTGACTGGAGGTCATAAGGAAACTATCTCTTTTGAATTAATTGATGCTCCAATCTTGAAAATAATCTTGGGTATGCCCTGGCTTACTCTGCATAATCCTAGAATTGATTGGAGTGCAAGAATTGTATCCCTAGAATCAAATTTTTGTAAGGAACATTGTTTCTTAGGGAAAAGTCATGGAGAGGAAGAAAGATTTGTGAATTCCGTTTCGTTTTCACTTGCAGAAAGAGGGGCAATAGGTTTTGATGTTGGAGCAGTAGTGGGTGAACTTCCTACTTGTTATCAAGATTTTTGGGATGTATTTGATGAAAAGGAAGCTGGAGAGTTGCCTCCTCATAGACTGTTTGACTGCAGGATAGATTTGGAGCCTGGAGCTATTTTACCTAGCAGTAGGGTTTATGCCCTGACAGAAAAAGAGAATGACTATTTGAAAGAATACTTAAAGGAAAATTTGGCTAAGGGTTTTATTCGGCACTCTCAATCGCCGGCTGCCTCACCATTGTTTTTTGTGCCAAAATCTGACGGTTCCCTCAGAACTTGTATAGATTATAGGGCGGTAAATAGAATGACAGTAAAAAATAGGTATCCGCTCCCTCTCATCTCTGAGATGTTAAATCAAATTCAAGGTGCCACCATTTTTTCTAAATTGGATTTAAGGGGGGCTTATCATCTGGTACGAGTTCAAGAGGGGGATGAGTGGAAGACGGCATTTAAGACCAGATTTGGCCTGTACGAGTACCAAGTGATGCCATTCGGTCTTTGCAATGCCCCAGCGGCTTTTCAATTTTTTATCGATGAGGTTCTTCGGGAATTTCTTGATATTTTTGTTATTGTTTATATTGACGATATTTTGATTTTTTCCCAAAGTTTGGAGAAACACAAAATTCACGTTCGACAGGTCTTGAGAAAATTGAGAGAGAATAATCTTTACGCTAAATTGGAGAAGAGTCAGTTCCATACGAATTCGGTGGAATTTTTAGGTTTTGTGATCACTCCTAGTGGTCTGGAAATGAATCCGAAAAAGGTGGAAGCGGTTCGTGATTGGCCTATTCCAACGAAGGTGAAGGAGATCCAGAGTTTTTTGGGATTTGCCAACTTTTACCGAAGATTCATTGAAGGCTTCTCCAGTTTGGTGACTCCAATTACTCGACTTTTGAAGAAAGGAGTTCCTATTGTTTGGGACGTTAAGGCTAATGAGGCTTTTAAAGTATTGAAGGAGAAATTCATAACTACTCCTATCTTAATTCATCCTGATACTTCCAAGCCATTTTTTGTAGAGGCTGATGCTTCCAATGTGGCAATGGGAGCAGTGTTGTCGCAGAGGCATAATGTTACTGGACAATTGCATCCTGTGGCCTACTTTTCTCAGAGGTTCTCACCAGCGGAAGAAAATTATACCATTTCAGATCGCGAGCTTCTTGCTATCAAAGCAGCATTTGAAGAATGGCGACATTTTTTAAAAGGAGCACGTCACACTGTGACAGTATTAACCGATCACCGAAACTTACTCTTTTTGAAGACAGCAAGAACTCTGACACCTCGACAACTAAGGTGGTCTTTATTTTTTGCAGATTATGATTTTATAGTTACTTTTAAGCCAGGAAATCAAAATAAAAAAGCAGATGCTCTGTCACGACAATTTCCAGAAAGTGAAGTTAAGTCGGTTTGTGAATCACTTCCTCTGATCGCTCCAGAACGTTTTGTTCTTGCTGGAATTGAGAAAGAAAACGAAATCTTTAAACAAGTACGAGAATCCATATCTGAGAGACAACTTGAACATTGGGTTCGTTTGGATCCAGCTCGCAAGATTAAAGATGGTTTACCTTATCTGGACGACAGACTCTATTTACCATCTATTGAACTTAGAGAAAAGATTTTGAAGGAATGTCACGATTCAGTTCTGGCAGGACATCCAGGATATCGAAAAACACTTGAGTTGGTCAGAAGACATTTTTGGTGGGAGAAAATTCGACAAGATACTCTTAATTTTGTTAAGACCTGTGAAGTTTGTGCTAGATCTAAGAACCTCATCAGAAAGCCTTCTGGGTTATTGGAACCGTTGCCCGTTCCACCGCGGCCTTGGTATTCAGTGTCTTTAGATTTCATCACGGATCTACCACTAGATAAGGGGTGTACTTCAGTATTGGTTGCAGTGGATTTACTCACTAAAGAAGCACATTTCATTCCAATGAAGGGAGAGGTTACCGCTGATAGTTTAGCTCACAGTTTCTTACAAGAAGTAGTTAAACTGCATGGAATTCCCAGTCAGGTCATCTCAGACAGAGGGTCTCAATTTATTTCTAAATTTTGGAGGGCTTTCTGTAAGAGATTGGGAGTTGAGGTATGCCTATCATCCGGTTACCATCCCGAAACCAATGGGCAAGTGGAAAGGATAAATCAGGAGTTGGAGAAATATTTGAGATGTTATCTACAGACAGGGGAAGAGTGGGTAGATATGTTGTGGGTGGCAGAATTTGCATATAACAACTGTAGTAAGGATGCCACCTCAATGTCTCCACTTTATTTGGGACGAGGTTTTCATCCTCATTTTCTTAGTATAGAGATCGATTATGATGCTGAAAACCCGGAAGTGGAAAAGAGACTAGAGATCATGAAAAGAAATTTGGAGAAGGCAAAAGGGGTGTTGGTGGAGAGTAAACAGAAATATAAAAGATTTGCGGACCTTAAAAGAAAGACTAGTCCCCAGTATAGGGAGGGAGATTTGGTATGGTTATCAACCAAATTTTTGAGAATTAAGGGAAGAAATAAGTTTTGCCCTCGTTTTGTAGGGCCGTTTGTGGTTGAAAGGGTGATAAATCCAGTGGCTGTTCGCCTTAGATTACCAAGACATATGAAAACTCATCCAACCTTTCATGTTAGTTTGTTGAAACCAGTGGTTAAAGGAACTAGATTGACACCTACTCCTTCACCAGTTGTATTTGAGGAAGATGATTCAGAAGAATTTGTAGTTAAGAAAATTCTGGACTCTAGAATAGTGAGAGGAAAGCTACAGTATCTCCTTGATTGGGAGGGTTTTGGTCCTGAAGAACGCACTTGGGAGAAAGCAAGTGATGTACATGCTCCTCATTTGGTTAAAAAATTCCATAAGAAATTTCCATTGAAAAAAGGCCCAGGGACTGGGCGTTAGAAGGGGGGTACTGTCAGGTACTGTTAGGATCCAGTGACATAATCTGAGACATTAGGTCTGTGGAAAATTAGTATAGAAAGGTTTTTGGAAGTTATTATGAGTTTAATTTTAAAACAGCCAATTTTGCCCTTAACATTCATTGCAGTCTATGGAGAATGCCCCAAGCCAAGATGGAGGTCCTCAGTCGAAGTTCTGATTGGCTGGTGATTGTTTATAGGGAAGACAATGAACATTCTAAACTGCCTTTCATCGTCTTTGCCCAGCTGAGAGGTCGCGTATTAAGCTGCTCCTGCTTAACTTGTTCAGGGGTTTCAAGTTTCAAGCGGTCGAGCGGCTTATTTGGAAAAGCAAACAGGAATCTTGCGGAGATTCATTTTGGCACTGAACAGGAGTAAGAAGATTTCGAGTTATCCAAGAAAAAAAAGAAAGGTTTCAAAGACTCTCCACAAGATAAGTCCTTTTAAAACTCAAGACTCTTTCTATAATGTCATTGTAGAAGATTTAATCTGATTTTCAAGTTCATATGAAAAATATTTACTAAGAACTTTATTGCTGTCGCATGTTTGGCTTTGTTACGCTACGTTTTCTATCAAGCGCGTGGTTTTTCCGTTAACAGAAGCCTGCGCGTGAGAGACTTCGCTTGAGTATCTAGCGCGAGCTCTTTGGTGTCGCGTGATACTCTTGTGCGTGTGATTTTTACCCGCGGTTTGTCGTCAGCGCGTGTGCTCGCATATTGGATTAAGCGCGTGTGGATTTTTACCCGCGGTTTGTCGTCAGCGCGTGTGCTCGCATATTGGATTAAGCGCGTGTGGATTTTTACCCGCGGTTTGTCGTCAGCGCATGTGCTCGCATATTGGACTAAGCGCGTGTGGATTTTTACCCGCGGTTTGTCGTCAGCGCGTGTGCTCGCATATTGGATTAAGCGCGTGTGGATTTTTACCCGCGGTTTGTCGTCAGCGCGTGTGCTCGCATATTGGACTAAGCGCGTGTGGATTTTTACCCGTGGTTTGTCGACAGCGCGTGTGTTCGCATCCTGGACTAAGCGCGTGTGGATTTTTACCCGCGGTTGAACTTAAGCGCGTGTGCGTGCTTTCGTTTAATCGCGTGTGGATTTTTTTTCTGTGGTTTAATCTACAGCGCTTCAACGATCTTCACTCAGTTTGGATCCCTATGCGAGTTCAAGAGATTTCTACGTGAGATTTTTGACGCAAGTTTCAAGAACTGTTAATTTAAGTAAAAACACTCTAAAAAGAAATTTATAAGAAGAAATATAAATACTTTCCAGAAACACTAGAACTTCCATTTACTTTTAATGAACTTAAGACTTTGTTCAAGCTTCTTGAGTTTAAAGAAGATTACCTGCAAAGTTAATTTCCCATTCATGGACCTACTAAGAAGGCTGAATGATCGTTGAGATTCAAGTCAACTAGTAAGGAAGTCTAGTCAGCTTATCACTTCTCTGGTCATATTGTAGAGAAGTTCCAGGTATGGTTTTTACTTTATTTGGTAAAGGATATTGATACTTAAGGTTAGTATAGTGCCTCATGAATAACAAGGTGTATTATATGTTTATGTTTTACCACAGGTGAAGAACCAGCTAGTCTTAGCTTCCAGCCTGGTGTTTGTTAATTTGTCCCTTCCCCCTTTCCCCTGGAAGTGAGGTAAACTGAGCAGTTTATAGTATCAGCTCAGAGTGCCACATTTTGGGTGGATTGTCGGGGGCTCAGCAGCTTCTGCAGACACCAGGATCTCAGCCTGACAGGGTGGAGGGGAGGGAGAGAGACACACGGGGCATGAGCGGGGGTGGGGGGAAGGGAGAGAGACACACGGGGCATGAGCGGGGGGTGAGCGGGAGGGGGAGAGACACACGGGGCATGAGCGGGGGTGGGCGGGAGGGGGAGAGACACGGGGCATGAGCGGGGTGGGGGGACGGAGAGAGACACACGGGGCATGAGCAGGGGGTGGGGGGAAGGGGAGAGAGACACCCGGGGCATGAGCGGGGGGGCGGGCGGGAGGGGGGGAGAGACACACGGGGCATGAGCGGGGGTGGGGGAGGGAGAGAGACACACGGGACATGAGCGGGGGGTGGGCGGCGGGTGGGGAGAGACACATGGGACATGAGCGGTGGGTGGGCGGCGGGTGGGGAGAGACTCACGGACATGAGCGGGGGGTGGGCGGCAGTCGGGGAGAGACACACGGACAAGAGCGGGGTGAGCGGCGGGTGGGGAGAGACACACAGACATGAGCGGGGGGTGGGCGGCGGGTGGGGAGAGACACACGGACATGAGCGGGGGGTGGGCGGCGGGTGGGGAGAGACACACGGACAAGAGCGGGGTGAGCGGCGGGTGGGGAGAGACACACAGACATGAGCGGGGAGTGGGCGGGAGGGAGAAAGACACATGGACATGAGCGGGGGGGGTGGGAGGAACAGGAGACAGACACGGGCATGAGCCGGGGTGGGGGACTTACTGTGCAGGCGGGATACAAAGCCTCTCATGCGAGGAACAAAGATGGCGGGCGTCTCTGAAGCCAGACGCACTGCACGCTTTCACGCATCCAATGAGAGAGCACATCAGATGTCCGCGGACATCACGCAAGCTGCTTGCCCAATCACCATCCTGTCCGCGGGGCGAACAGGGAAGTGTGTCCGCGAAGCGAACACATATATCACTAATTGTTTTCACTTACATTTTTTTAAAAACTACTAGACGGATTTACACCAAATAAAGCAAAGCACGCTTTCGGGACCAAGCCGCCACTCCTGCTGCAAATTTGGTGTAAATCCGTCCAGCGGTTTGGGCTGTAGGCGTGAGCAAAGTTTTTTCCCATTATGTCTATGGGAAAAAAAAGTTTTGGGACCCCCCCTATAACTTTGCCCCCCCTCGACGAATCCTCACCAAAATTTGCAAAAAATTCAGAGTGACCCAAATACTTTTTTTTACAAAGTTTGGTGAGGATTCGTCCAGGGAGAGCGAAGTTATAAGCCGCCCAAAAAGTGCTCTTCCTATGGAAACAGCAACTTAACCATAACTACATGGCCACTACCGTGGCCATGTAATATATATATTTTCTTTTGGTTTCATTGTGTTACAATTTTTACAAAATGAGTCCAGCCAGAAACCTAAGTTTCAAGTTCCTTATGTCCTTTCTGAGTTCAGAAGGAGGGTCTCTGGTCGAGTAATCATTTTTTTTTCAGGTTCAACGCCCTCAAAAACAGAGAGACTCCGATGACACATTGCTTGTTGTTACCGCTAGTTAGCAGAGCCCATACGTTTTCTAAGTCTAAGGTGCGGTAGTTCTTCAATGGTTCAACCAAAAATCGGCACCTGTTCGCGACCAGGCCAGTACATTCAAGAGCCAAATGTTTTGTGGTTTCTATGGTATCTGGTAGTTCACAGTAACGGCAATTGTTTGATTGGGCGTGGTAACGAATTGCCAGAATTTCTTTTTTTTTTTAGCTGGTTTAACCTGAACCTTAGAAAGGTTCTACTTAACCTCTTGTCCGGAAGTTTATGTAGGTAGCCACGCACCTTGTCAAGTTCCATTGGAGTGCTTGGCAAGTTCGCTGTCAGGGAATAGCTGCTGGCGACTTCCAGGGTATTAATCCAGTCTGCTTCAAAAAAGTTTCTTTGATACTAGATTGGGTTTTTGAATCAATGTTTCCACAGTAATGTCAAGTTCTTGCAGAACGGAGTGGTTGAATTGTTCCCATCTGGAAAGCATCATGTTGTTACCACCCTCAATTTCCTTGCGGATGAGATCCAAGACTTTGTTTTCCGATCCGTTGATGACTTTACGGTACAACATGAGGGAAGCTCTCGTTTTTATAGCCAGAAGAGAAGATAAACAAAGTTCTCTTCTTATCAGCGCTATCAGTGTTGAGTTTTCCAGGCCCAGGACGCCTCGCCAAAAGAAGCTTTCGTATTTTGCCCAGATTGAGTTCAGGATCAATGGCATTGCGTCCGTGCCATAAATCAAGGCGGTGACAACCTTGGAGTTATAGAATCTTATGACTGGGATGATGGAAAATCTTCTGTATTTCCTGTCCACTGCTTTAGCTTGGGCCGTGAGGTTTTTCAGTTTTGACCATAAGGACTCTTGCATGACCTTTTCCTCCTTTTTGTTGATGATCATGATGCCTAAATATTTGAAAGCGCTAACTGTTTTGCGGTTCCTCCCTTCGCAGTGCCAGGAGAATTTTTGGTTCCTTTTGGCCGGATTTCCCAGTATTAGAATTTTGGTTTTATCGTTGTTCAATTTCAGATTATTCTCTGCCAGATAACATATTAAATTATCGAGTTGACGTTGGAGACCGATGGGGGTTAAGTCCATCAAGATGATGTCATCAGCGTAGAGTAATCGCTCGATCTTGGAGCCTCTTAACGACGGTGGAAAACACCTAACCGGTTCTGCCGATTTCCCATGGTCTGCGATATAGGCGTTATACAGCGCGGGTGCAAGGGGACACCCCTGCTCTACTCCTCTTGAAGTCTGTATTTCCTCAGACAGTCGACCTTCTGCACTAAGACGCACCTGTATTGAGGTACCCTGATGTAAGGCTTTTATGGGTTCCAAAATTAGGCGAGGACAGTCTTTGCTTTCCAGTTTTGCCCATAGGCGCTGCCTATTGACCTGGTCGAAGGCTTGGACCAGGTCAATGAAAGTCATATAGATTGTTGGTCTGCCCTGCAGAACTTTGGCTTTCAAAGAGCTTAGAAGCAGGATGTTGGTGGTCGTTCCTGAGTTTTTAACAAAACCCTTCTGGAAGGGGTCCGCTAGATGGGCACCACGGATCCACGTTTGAAAAGCGTCCAAGGCCAAAGATGCAAAAACCTTACCCATAACATCCAAGAGGGCAATTGGTCTGTAGTTGCTTGGATCATCTGTCGCTCCTCTCTTGAATATGGGTACAACGGTGGCTTTTTTCGAGGAGGGAGCAATATCCTGGAGGTGATTGCAATTGGCGAATATCTTACTCATTATTTTAGCCCACAGTGCTGGATGTTTCTTGATACCCCCTGCATGAACCATCACTTTACAGCAATCAAAATAAGGATTTGATTGGCAGGGGCTGAATGTACCTCCTGGGTATTCGGCATCACTCAGGAAGCAGGAGCTACATCTGAGGAACTAGAAGCTACAATGTAGCAATCAGCAATTTTAACTCTCATATAAGATACAAGCTGTAACTTTGTCATGTATACATGACTTTTCTTTCAATTTCTTCTAGATGTGCCCTAATGTAAACTTGTGCACATTCCCAAACACACATATGTACATTTGCAGAGCACCAGCCAGTTGGCTTGGAAGCCAAATGTAGCTTCTGGTAGCTGCTGGTGTCAAGTCAATTAGGCTCCCATAGGCTGTAACCAGGAGCTAAATAGCTACCAGCAATTCCGACCCCTGCATTATATTACAACATTCTCTTCACATATCAGCCGTTTTAGTTGCAAACACCTAAGCTTTAGTGTTTCCTCAGCTGCTGAGCTCTGTCAGCTTACAATACAAGGTGTTCTGGGGGTCAGAGCGGTCTCCCCGGGGTGATAAATGTCAGCACAAACATTCTAACCCATGCCTTCACCATACAGGACCGCCTACCAGGCCGTGTTTAAGCATCTCCAGGAACATGGTCTGACCCTCAACTGTGAGAATGTGAATTCCTCCACCCACAAATGGAATTCTTCGGTTTCATGTTTCAAGACTCGGGACTGTCCACAAACCCATAGAAGATTGAAGGTATCTACATAGTGACCCTGCTACCATCTCTCTCCATAGCAAGGAGTTCTTAAGGCAAGGTGAATCTTTGCAAAGGTTTCATTCCGGACATTGCAAACCAGTGAGAAATGACTGGGGGATGGTCTAGTGCTTGAGCAGATAACACAAGCCCTGACTGTAGACACTTGGATGCCATTCGATAACCCATCACGCGCGTCAGAGTTCATAGTTGATGCCAGCCTTTTATGCCTGAGGGTGGCACTTGTTGAAGCAAATGACAAAAGGAGAAAATCTCCTGTTTGATTTTGCAAGCAGCTTACTCCACTGCACAACTTTATTCTCAAATTGAATGGGAAACCTTCATCATCCTATGAGATTGTAAGCACTTTCACCTGTATATCTATGGTTGCCCTGTTGTGGTTATCGCAGACCACAAGTCATTATGTGAAAACAAAAAGAAGATATCGAGGCTGAGTAGCCCAAAAGGAAATACACCAAACGCGGGTTACAAAGAAAGATACAAAGATCTTTATTCTATACTGAACAGTTTCAAAGGACAAAACAACAGATAGCTATCTGCCCTCAGTACAACACAGCGAACTCCAGCTTGGTTCGTTGTGCTCAGTGAGTGGGACTGTACATTAGAATAGTCATGCCTTTTATACTATCAGAAACATGATGTTCAGCCCACCTAAAAGTTAATACAAGGTAATACATCATGGGTCTAGGGTTCGTGCAGAGTTCATGCATCTATACATTTAGTGTTTACCTTTAATACATCCATCAACAAGTCACAATGGCAACAGTATGTCTTAGGATTCCTTGTTAAGCCTTCTCATACATTTCTGTGCAATATAGTTAAACAAGTGTTCACATTTCAGTATTTGAGTATATTGTGTTCAACATGTGCTCGCAAATTAGCTTCGTTGGCACAGGTAATCCTCTACACACAGGTCAGCGAAGGATAAGGTCTCAGGTCATGACCCTAACAAGTAGCCTGCAGGCAGATTACATATTAGCTTATACACAGAGGTCAAGATGGCCAGGCCATGTTACATTCGGAATGACACTGTCCACCATCTTAGAACACAGGGTGACTTTAGAGGGAGAATCTAAAATGGTGGATAGACCTAAAATGGCGGTTTACACTGATCAAAGGTCAAGACCTTGCAGCGCGGTTTTCCTCACAAGTGGCTTATAAGCAGCTTGGCGTAGGCCAATATACACATATTCATACAGTATAGGAGGCACAATATGATTTTCCGTTCGACAATTACTGCCCATAAAGAATGCCACCACCCTGTGCCCTCCAGGGTTCATAGAGAGGTGGCCACTCCAGCTACAGGAATATGGATTGACATTTGAATTCAGAGGCACCTGCCCAGGCACACAACACCAAACCCAGGGATGGCTGGAAACAAGGAAACATGGGCACAAAAACATATTTGTCTAATACAAGTCCAGGTTTACACAAAACAATGTTGAGAAAAGACATTGATGATGCGACTCAAGGCTACAAATGTCTCCAAAAAGCCGTCAGCTTTGGGAAGATTCAAAGATTTCTTATGAGGGCCTACAAGCACATAGAACAGGCTACAGAGGTGATGAAGAGCCTGTGGAGTGTATGGTCAGAACTGCCCAGGACCAAGGAAGGCATCCTTCTGTGAGGATCCAAGCATGCCATACCATCTGCACTAGTGGACCAGGTAACAAGTGTAGCTGTGAAGACGAAATCAAGATGGATGGAAACAGTACGGTTACCTAGAAGGGAAAGGCAGCAGATGGTTTTATAGAAGGGTGTCACTGGTGCCAAGATGGTGGTGTAAAATCGCCAGGCAACCATTGCATCCCCATCCAAAAGCAGGGCCATGTGGCAGGAAATACGTGTAGACTTTGGAACACTCCTGAATGACCAGTATTTATTAGTAGTGCTGGAAACATATTCCAGATACCGCAAAGTGGAATTTGTTTCCTCTGTAGACGCTCACGAGGTAGAACCAGTCTTGAAGAAACTGTTCTCAACCCATGCCAACTCAGAAATCTGACGCTGGTCCCCAATTTCAAGGATCGACCATCCAGCACTTTCTGGAAGTATATGCGGGGCACCACACATGTATCACACCAGGTTGACCTTGAGCCATTGGGGTAGCTGAAAGGTTCATGCAGACTCAGAACAAGGCGTTTAGAATTGCATAGGAACAAATGCGTACTCTATTGGATACTTGTTAGGACTGGACTTGAGTGTGTTTATGACTGGACTTGAGGGTGTGCAGAGTTTGAATGAGTTCCATGGATAGGCAAAAGGAATGAAGGTCAACACTGACGGAGTCCCATGGAGGAAGAGAAAAATGAGTGGGGTCTACTGTCAGGTGCTCTTGGCATGGATTGCGTGCGCAGTTTACATGGCTTGCTTTGGATAGCTGGAGTTATCAGGTACTTTATATCAGGCTCCCGCCTCTGGTCATTTGGGAACGAGCAGTGCAGCAGGCTGGGCTGTTGCCAGGCGAGGAAGCACTTGCACTCATCGTGTGTTTTATGATAACCTTTTGAGTGTTTCTTGCATATTTCAGCCAGTGGGGTCACGGAGATAAAGATTTTTGGAGAGCCCTGAACGGTGCATGTTCTCTGGAGCGGTGGCTGGCTGGGCTGCTGCTGTCTTTGGGGGTGCTCATCCGTGCTCCCCCAGAACGTATTGAACGTTATTGTTTCGACAGTTGAAAGGGGCTGTTTTCGTTTGCCCCACTGCAAAATAACATAAAGTGGAGTTTTTTATTTTTTTGCCAAACGCACACTGTTTGGAATGCTTTGTTTTTACATGGGAGGTGGCACACTTTAAATGCATTTGTTCTGTTGTTCGTGCTCTCATTTATAAAGCATGGTTAGCTTAACATCCTTGCAACATTTTAGGGATTGCTCCTATTGATGGAGTTTTTGAGTAGTGTACATGCTTAATGCGATACTGAGTGAAAGAAAGAGTGTTATTATTGTTAAGTCTTGGACTGTGAGTTTAGCTTAATGTTTTGAGGAATTTCAGGACGTAGACTCATGCTGCAGCATGGACTCATAGACCTTTGGACTGGACGCACAAAAAAATGACTCTGTTTTACTGTGATGCCGTGTGGTGTGCATGACTTGTATGTATCACCTGCATGCATGTGCTGATGTTGTTATAGTGGCACAGCGCAAAATTTGGGGGCACCCCTGCGAGCCATGTTGAGCCCCCCCCCAACTCGGCAACAAATAACGGGTCGCGCCACACTCTGGGCCGGCCTAGATTACCACGTTTGCGCAATACGCACAAACATGGTGCTGCAGGGGTATGCTGTACACTGCACTAGGGGAAAGATATAAATATGTGTTTTAATGCAATATAGAGCACACTTTCAGAGAAAATGTTGCTAAAAAGCAAGTGTTTGCAATTGTTTTGTAGGGTAACGCCAATCCAAAAATCCAATACATGCAAGACACCAACAGTGCACATGAACATTGCTGCTTTGCTATAAAAAATGCCATGCCACAATGAAAAGATGTCCAACTGGCTGCACAATGAAGACCAGTGTAGACGCGTAATAACATATTACAGTAAAGCATGCCAGGCCACATTTAGACATACCTAGAGTGGTTGCACCAAAATGCCAGTCGAAGCAATAACACTTATCATGGTTATTTGATCACAGATGCCCAGAAAAATATACAATGCCGCAGTAAGAAATGGCTAGACTGGCAGAACCCAAATGCCAGTCTAGCCAGGTAATTACACTTAGCAGGACTGCTTTATCAGAAATGCTCAGTTAAAACAAAGTCAAGCCAACCTAAGAAATGACTAGACTGGCTGCACCAAAATGCCTCTCTAGCCTCTAATACCACTTATCATGCCTGCTTAGCCTGGACATGGATGACCTTTGTGATTTATCGCATAATATCGCCCTCCCACAGACCCCTTCTATCTCCCACCCCTTACCCCAACTGCCAAAATCAGCTCTGTGGCCCAGAATTACCTCCACAGTCCTTTCTTGCCCCAGCGCTTACGTATGAGGCTCCTTGCTTTATAGGTAAGTACTGGGATGAGAAAGAGTGGGTAGGAGAAATGAAGATTACAGGTAGGTAAGTCAGGCATTAACTCCATGTACCTCTCCCTCATCCCAGTACTTTTGTATGAGACAGACTGCCTCATACACAAGTACTGGGCAAGGAAGAATAGGACTAGGAGTAATGAAGATTATCAATAAGTAATGGAGGTATTAAACACAAGTAGTGGCACAAGATCATTGAGCTGACTGGGCTTCAGCACTCCCTCCCCCTGAAATTTTGGGCTATGTTGACTCGCCCTGGCTGACCTACAGAGCAGTTGCCGAACAGAACAGGACACATATGTTAAACAGCACCTGGGTTTTGCTGTTAACAAAGGCCCAGTAATTACTAACGTAAAGCATTTCACTGTTAGTATCTGCATTAAAATGCATAATTTTTTTATCCAATTGAAATCGTGATGTGGGTTTAGTACTTCCATGCCAGGGGCGTGATTGGAACGGATTGAGAGGGAACAGGAGACCGCTAATTCTGACAGCAGTCCATAAGTGGGTGCTTTAAGACTTACAAGAGAGAGTTAACTGCTTGTAACATTGAAGCTGCACTATAATAGTCTCATTAAAACGAGTAAAGACGTTAGATTCGCCCACACAAATAAGTTTTCCCCACTCCAATCGCATGTGAAGTTAGCACCTCTCCCATCATTTGAAGGGTTAGCCCTCCCAAAATGTAGGTTTTGTTGCGCTCCTGAACACAACCACGCACACCACTCACCATATACATACACATGCACACCCAGCCATCCATACCATTTAAGTGTGTACCCTTTCACCATACAGGCACAGGCAACCATCCACACATTTAAGTGTGCACTCCTTGGCCATACAGGCACACCAAGGCAGCTGCCCGTATATTTAAGTGTGCACCCTTTCACCGTACAGGCACACACACCCAGGCAACCACCCATACATTTAAGTGCGCACCCTTTCACCATACACTCACACAGGCAGCCACCTACACATTTAAGTGTCTAGGAATCTCAAATCTAGGTGTGCTCTCCCTCTGTCTACAAATTTGTGAAAAGTAGGCCTTTTCTCCCACTATCAAGAAGTCTCAAATCTAGGTGTGCTCTCCCATTGCCTGCCATCCATTGCCTGCCATCCATTACCTGCCATTTGCTAATCCTAGGCCCGCCCTCCACCCAGCAACCACTGCCCAAGTTAACTAGGAACCCATCACCCACTTCCGATATCCAACTTCATAGCCCTCTTCCAATGCGTAGTATCCCACCAGCGCCCCGCTTAGACTGAGCATCCATAGATAGAGGAACACCAGAACTTAACCCACTAATTGGACAACCACCCATAGAGGGCATCCAGCTATCACATCGCAAGAGGATAAGAGTCGAAACCAACCAAACCACACAAGGCCATATAGACGGGCTACTGCCCCTGTAACTTCAATACCGTAACCATCCTTCTACCAAGGACCACAAAATGCCCCGACACAGAGTTGTATGTCGCCAAAGAGAATCAGAACAAGAAACAAACTGAACGGATCCACACCCTCAACCTCCTCTAGTAGAAACCACCACAAATACAGAATGCACCCCAACAAACTCTACAGCCAACAAAACAAACATCATGAGAAGAGAGAAATCCCTATATTGTGCACCATACCTTGCCTCAACCGCAGAACCTCGACACTCCAACTCCACTGACAGGTCCAGACACAGTGAGAACCAACAGGAACACCACAAAAAAGAAGAGAGAACCCTAGAACAGAACGCTAGGAAACCAAAGCCCTCACTCCGTACATCACAAAAACACAGGCGCTCCACTAGCAACCCAATCAAAACATAGGAGATGACAAAACAGAAGAATTAATCGACCCAACCATCAATCTAGCAGACCTCCTCAACGATGAAGCAGACTTCACAGATCACCAACCAATCTACACCAACAACACAGAAGCACTCCAACTAAACAAGCACAAGACAAAACAAGGATCAAAAAACAAACCTATCCACGTCAGAAGGATCCCTTGCAATCTAATCAACGCTAGATCAATGTCCAAGCATGCCACAGATATTGACGACCTCCTGTGCGACAGAGGTATCGATATTTTATTTATAACTAAAACATGGCTAGACGACAATTACAAAATTTCAACTGCATAAGTGCCTACCTGCCAACTTCAAGTGCTCACAACCAAACAGGAAAAACAAAAGAGTAGGAGGACTGGCGATAGCATACAAAGAACACCTGAACATTGAAACTGAAGAACCACTCAGCATCGAAAACTGCTAATCCCTAATCCTTTGACTAACAGCAAACCCAAAATCAAACCTCAAATTCATCCTGGCATACAGACTACCAACATATGATGCATCCTTCGTGAACGCCTTCACTGAAGCCATCACCAACCTAGCCATAGAGCAGGAACACCTGATAATCCTTGGACACTTCAAAATCTGGTTTGACGAAGAAACCGCTAACACGAAAAATGTCTAGCCAACCAACTGAAGACAATGAAACTACATCATCTAGTCAAAGGAGCAACTCACGCAGTGGGACATACACTAGATGCAATCTTCACCAACAAAATCCTCATCACAATGGCGCCACCAATACAGATCCTCTGGAGTGAGCACGTCCCCTTCATGATCACGCTAGCCACATCAACTGCCAAACAAGCCGACAAACTGCCGACTATCATGAAAAGAAACTAGAGGACCATCAAAAATAGCAACTTAGTAGAACTACTTGAAATCAACAAACCACCGGGAACGACTTTGGATGAAGTTGACCTTGACACAAAAACAGAACTACTGCACAAATGGATCACCAGAACAATAGACAAGATCTCCAAGGAAAAACCTTTCACCCCATCGTGCAAGAGAGCAAAAGAAAAAACAGGAAGTCTGAACTAGAATGGAGGAAAAATAACTACCTGGTGAAGAAATTACAATTCCAACAACAAATCCACTCAACCAAAAAGGAAATCCATAAGGCCAAAAAGAAATACTACGACAACAGAATCACCAAAGTCTCACTTGCTAAAACTGGGCTGATGACACACAGATCGTCTACAAAAAACAAGATACACATGAAGGAAACAACGCTGGAAGACTGACTACAAGAACTCTACTGCTTGATGAACACTAACAGCCTCAAACTCAACCCAGGTAAAACAGAAATAATGATTATATCCAAAAGCAGGGAAAACAATCGCTACATCACAAGGCCAATGGAACTAGGAACATCACTGACTCTATCAATGATGGTAAAGAACCTGGGAGTCTTGATAGACAACGAGCTAACACTTGAGCCACAAGAAAACTCTGTAAGCAAGAAATGTTTCTTCCTCCTGCACGCTGTAAAAAGGATCCTACCATTCCTCTCTTTCACCCACAAAACACTCACCATCATCGCACTCATCATGTCCAAGGTAGACTACGCCAACAGCCTATACCTAGGAATGCCAGAACGTCTATTAAAGAAACTTCAGTGCATCCAAAACACTGCGGCCAAACTCCTGCTGAAACTGCAACAAAGAGAACACATTATCCCAGCTTTGAAAATGCTACAATGGCTGCCCATCAAACAGCGACTAAAGTTCAAAACAATGTGCATAATGCACAGAACAATCCACGGCCAAGGAGCAGAGTTCCTAAATGAGAAAATAACCTTCTACCATCAGACAAGACCACTCGGATCAAGCAACGACATTCACGTAAAACCAAATCCATACAATAAAAAAAACATTCGGAGGATCATCTTTCTCTCACCTGGCAGCAACAACCTGGAATGAGCTACCAAAAAACATATGCAACACAAGGGATCATCTGGATTTCAGAACACTACTCAAAATGTGGCTCTTTGCTGCGAAACCAGAAGGAAACGACTAGAAAGCATACACCAAGTGGGAAACAAGAATCCCAAGGAATAACCCACCACACCTAAAATAATCTTCCCCAAACAGAGGGCGGGTGGAGGACACCCCAACAACCCATGTCCACATACAGCTAGTCCACAGAGGAAACCTAGGTAGGTAAGGACCCCCCACAGGACAGGCAGGGAGTGCCAACCCAGGGTGGGGGAACAAGCCTGGGTCAGCCAGGTACACATACCGTTAGAGCAACACAGAGGAAACTGCCACTCCTCAATATGCGTGCCAACTAGGCAGACAAAATACAACACCAAACACACAGGATAATCATAGATGTTGAGCGCAGAAATGCAAAGTTAAAAAGGTAAGAAAAAAACTGCTAACCCAACTCTAAAACCTCAACTTTCTGCATACACTTCTCATACAGAAAACTCACACAACCACTTCTCTGCACAGCAATACGCACATACTTAACCACATTGCAACACATAACTCAGCACAACAGCACACTGGAAAGTTGCACTGACCTGAAAACCGCACTTAAGCTCAGCGAATGGTGCAAACCGAACTAAAGCTGCCAACAGGACATCAAAACTCTCACTTTTCTATTCCCACTACACCCTACTACCAACCCCACTCCCGCCCTTTTCAGATCTGCCAGAGCACCTAGGGACCACTCCGGTGGTGACAGTGCGTGGTACAAATACCTTTAAAATTAACATTGACATTAAGATACACTCGCACAGGAGCCTCGTATACATTTAAGTGTGCACCCTTTCACCATACACTCACACACGCACATGCCATGGGGTTGAGGGGAGCCATATTTCTTCAAAAATAAATGGTTTCTTTTTTAAGTCACTCTGACTTCATAAAGACATTGGGCCTCATTACGAGTCTGGCGGTAAGCCTGCTGGTGGAACCGGTGGGTTGCTGCCGGACTGATAAAATGTTACCAGCGCTTCACTTCCCGGTTCCACCGGGAGATTACAAGTCCAGCGGCCGGGAAGTCGGGCCCTAGTAAAATGCACATCCCCATTCCCATAGAGTCCTATAGGACTCTATGGGAGTGCTAACGGTGCCGGCGCTTCCGTGAAGAGTCTGCCTACCGTGGCCACTGTGCCCGGCAGGGTCAGACCTGTCAGGCGTAGCGGCCATGGCAGGCAAACAAGTAGATTGCCAGTCCGGAAATAAGGGTCGCAGTGAGCTTACCGGCACCCTTCTTTAGGGACCAGCATACTTGTAATGAGGATCATTATTTACGTTAAGGAGCATAACGGAAATAATTTCTTCATGAAGGCAGAGTGACTTCAAAAATAAACTATTTCTTTTTGAAGTCATAGTACCCTCCCCAACCCATGACATGGAGGCATCCAGCCTAAAAGCTTCCATGTCACGGGGTGGGGAAGCCCTCAGACTTTAAAAGGGAACGTTTATTTTTGTAGTCACTCTGCCTTCATAAAGAAATAATTTGTGTTACAGAATGCAGAGTGAATTAAAAAAGAAACGTTTAAAAAAAAACATTCGAAAAAAATAATGATTTTCTTTTTTTTTCACTCTGAGGGGGGCCCCCTCCCAGGACATGTTGTGGCGGGGGCCCCTGCACCGTGGGGGCTGCAGAGCCAACCGTTGTGCCAGTGATTAAAATACCATTTATGGTGAATTATTCTTTTCATTCATTTAAACTAATAAATGAAAAAAGGACGGTATTTGTAGGAAAATATCATTTTAACCAAGGACGCTAGAGGGGGATGAAAAACTTAGTGCTCGACTTTCCAAGCTAAAAAAAAGCAAAGGCCAAATTTGCAGGCTATACAAAAACTCTGGGCTATAAGAAAACTCTGAGCCCATAATGGCTCGTATAGCCACCAAATTGACCAATGGGAAAGGGTTATTCACCCGCCCAGGGTTCTAATATTGTGTATCATTAGACGGAGGTACACTATACCATTAGGAAGAGTTACCTAAAAATTGAAGAGCACAGAAATGTGTGTGTGTCCGTGGGCGGAACCATAACAATTTTACATTGTGATTTTGTTCTCAGAAAGATAAAAATCCGCCCCAAAAGTGGCATTTAACCACTCTGTCATTAAACAGCTACAGGTTTGAAGCTTGCAACCCAGACCACTGAGGCTAACCCGTGCAGGCACACGGTCATATCTATAACACATAAAACGAGTGTCTTTCTCTAATAGGGTGAGAAAGGAGTTCTTAGAAAGGATCTCTCTTGCTCTCTTAAGGGATCTGGGAGCGCCTCTGTTATTGATTACCTTAGGGTTCCTGAATTCAAGACTAATGATGCCTCTAGCGTATGCTTCTGGGTAAACAGTAATAGCTGCCTTCCTCTTTTACAATGCAAGTAAAGATCGGAGAACTCTAAAAATACAAGCCAAGTTTAGGAAGCTCTAAGCAAGTGCGAAATTCCGAAACGATGGCAAGGTTACGAGACGAACTATGAAAATGATCATCTTCTGAGCCATGTGATAATAACAGCCAATTAGTGCCCGTTGTGCTCACCAGCCAGTAATGCAGGCGAATCCAGAGGCAATGGGGGCACTGCAATGTCACGACTTGCAGCACATGTCATTTATCACGAACGTGTCGCTTTTCCGCGCCTAGACGGGCGGAAATCGCATGAGCATTTCCAAGCGTGCTTTCGGACATATTGGGGCTGATTCAGGGAATTATTTGCGCCGAAAGATGGGGATTTGTGCGCCATTCTGCCCGCAACTCCCCGCTTGTTAAACAGGGATTTGCGGGCAGAATGGCACACAAATCCCCGTTTTTCGGCGCAAATCATTCCATGAATCAGCCCCATTGTATTTTAAATCAGTTACGCTAGACGAGATTTCTCAAGCCATTGAATACCTAATTTTCCCCGCTCTCCTCGCATGGCACCATTGGTACTCCCGTTGCTGTCTTGCAGGGTCTGGGCCCCTTAAATATATGGTGACACAATCTACCTACCCCCGCTCCTTAGCTAGAGCGCTAAAGAAAATTAAAAGAACATGAGTGACAATACTGCTACTTCCCAATAGATGTCGCTATCAGCCCTATTTAGAACCACTTAATCATTAACCTGTTTTGATGTGCTTTGAATAGAACATGTGAATCACTGCCAGCCCCAGGTCTTCCAGTGCCCTGTGCGAGATTTGGCGCCCACCACCCCCACAAATGAAGAACAGCACGGGGCTCAGTTCTGTTGATCCGTGATACTAGAACAAGCATTAGCCGAACAGAGAACTGAGCCCCCGGCTGTTCTTGTAAAGTGTGTTTAAGGGCCCTTCCCTCCAGCTCAGTGTCATTCAAACAGCGCCATGATTCTTTAATAAGCCCTGTTTACATGACACTGAGCTGGAGTGAAGCTCCGTGCGCCGTGGCTGAGCCTTTGTGCGGCCGCTCCCTCTGAGTGCACCTTGAGCCGGTGCTGATGTGAATATCTTTATTTTTGTATATTTTTTTGACAGCACATGAATTAAAATAGATGTTCCTCTCTCTTCATTTGCGGCATGGAAACTCGACTGCATCTGTTAGGCCAGTCCTTTAGTTACACGGCTGTAGGTCTGGGAAAGGTGGCTCGTCTTCTTGGGATTCTGCAGCCTCGCCAGACACCCCTTGGGCTCTGCCCTCGGATATTGTTTTGTGATTCATTGCCACGCCCCCTTCTGTTTCTTATCCCACTTAAAGGGCTGCATGAGGACTATTGCTAGAGAGGGGTCATAGGGCTCAAGTCCTAAACAATAAAAAGTGGGGGACTCATTATAAAAATTAATTGGGGTGTCACCAGGAATGAGCAAATCAAGGTGCCCTCTGGGACTGCTGGTAAAAGTGGTGGCACTCCGTCCATCCGCGTGTACCCTCAGCTTGAGCCCTGGGTGTTCATGTGTTCTGGCCGGCACTCCTTCGGTTTCTACCTTCTATCTACTTCCGGGGGAAATGTAAGGTTTAAAATGTATCATGAGAAAGGTATCTTATGCTATCCAATATTTATACTGCGCCCAGTCACCACTGTAGCGCTCTTACGGCGCAGAAGTTTCCAATTGTGATTAGGGTGGCAAACTCTTTAACAGTATTTCGCGGGACACTTGCCCACAAGGCGGCGATGATGTCACAACGTCATTCAGGTTTGGCCCGCCCCTTTTTAATTTACATTTTTTTTATGGCGCTTACTTGAAATGCAAATGTTTTGTCCTTGGGAGGTGATGGTCACGTTTTTTTAACTTCAAACATGACCATCAGGACCCCAGGAACAAAGCATTAGCATTTCAATTAAGCCAGGTGTCGAGCGTTACAGCTCGAGCTGTAGAGCCATGGGGAAAGAAAGCAGCAGGCGGCAGTGCCATGCTGTGTAAATGGCCACTTCAGTTTGCAGAGTGGCTGTACTGGAGGCAAGTTATCCTGACGGAAAGCCGGGACAACCTGCGTCCCGCACAGCCACTCTGCAAACGGCGGGACGAAGTCCCTAATTGCGGGACAATCCCGCAAAATCCGGGACAGTTGGCCACCCTAATTGTGATCCTGCCAGGGTGTCGCCAGCCCTTACTCTGTGGAGGTTTGAGAAGGAGGTGATAGGAAAGAGAAACTAGACAACTAGACAGAATGACCACAAACAGAGAGGAAACACAATTGGGATGAGAGGGAAGGGATGTGTGTTTCCCAAATGTGATGTTGTTGGTAAGCATGAGTGTAGTATGTACATACGTTTTGCACGTGTTGTTAGCAGAAGTAATGGTACAGCTGAGATCTCGAGCACCAGAGAGTGTAATGGCACTTTCTTTGTCTACACCATACAACATTGTAAGTGCGCTCCAATGCAACCATCAATAGCCCTTAAGTGCTGGGCTATTGTTCTATATTAGGTCCAACGACCGTTTTGAAAAAAGAAAAAAAAAAACATTTAGAAAGACCGCTCTGTGACGGCACAGAGCAGTCTTTCTAAATCGAACTGTCAGTTCCTCCAATGCACACAAGCGCGCGCAGGGGCTGACAGGCACGCCAGGACCCAGAAGTGGCCACGAGGGAGTACAGGTAAATTCATCTGTGCGTGTGTGTTTGTGTGTGTGTTGGGTGTACGTGTTTGTGTGTGTTTTTGTGTGTGTAATGGTGGGGGGAGTCTTTGGAGGGGAGGGAGGCGGTGGGGGATGACAGAAGGTTTTCAGGGGTGAAACCCCCAACTTTTAGCAAATGGTGCAAGAGAGGGTGGGAAGGGTGGTGGGTGGTTGGGGGTCAAAGAAATGTCATTTTTTCTATTTTTGTAGGCCACCTAAAATCAGCCAAAAAAAATCGGTCTTTTGGTTAGGTGACCTACAAAAATCGAAAACATGACATAGAACCTATTACACATCTCTATACAAATTGGACACAGATGCACGCCTTTGCACTTAAAGGACTATGAATGTATGGTGTCACCCATAGAGTTTAGCATCAGAAAGGTATGTTTGCACTCATATAGTTTATTATCAGAAAGAGTCAGAACACACCAACACCATTTAACAAAGTTAGAGAGAATACGAGTGCATTAATACAGTTCATCATGGATATTAACGTTGTTGAACAACAGACCAGGCAAGGGTATGCAGCGCTGGTCAATGGGCATCGTCTTGCCAAGTCCGAGAGCCGGCATCATATGGCTGCCCAGATCTCGGGACGCAGCCTGCCTCAGCCCTGACAAGGCTTTACCATGCCCCCAGGTTCGCCGAGGGAAGCTGGGGGCTTGGTGATCTAATCTGCTCTGTGCTCCTTCGCTCAGCTGTCATTTGCGCGTTTGCAGGGTCTATTTCCCTAGCCTGTTTTGTTTCTTCTGGCCTGAAAGGGGCATCACGGGAATCAATGAGCCATGACTATCACTGGGGTGGGGGCCATCACTGTTATAAGCAGGCTTTCTACAAGCTGGGCACAGTATTGTTTTCCAAATGTGCATCTTACACTAATTTCCAAACTCAAAAATGCGGCTTAACCTTGCATTCGCTAGTTTTCTTTGAAAAGTGTTTCCTTTTTTCGGATTACCACACAAATACGCTGTAATTTTTGTGTCCCTTCCTTTGTGTTAAATCACAGGTTATTTATGAAGATGTTATATGCTTGTCAAACTTTTTAATCACAAATACATGCTTTGTTTTTCTGACAGCAGTTATTAGGAAATTAAACTATGAGTTCTAACTTTTGATTTTCACTACAGGGGCAGGAATAGCCCCACCTGTGCCTTGTATATAAGAAAGCTACCAGCCCAACCCATGCACTGGCCAAACACATTGTATAGCACTTGTTTTTATAAGGAAAAAGCAAAAGTAATACGATTAACAAGCAGATATTAATATATAACATCTCAGCAACAGTCTCTCAACCTGCTGAGCTACCCTGCTAGCCTTCTACTGTAGAGCGTGTCTATGGATCCCTTAACGTAGTACGTAGTAAAATCACAGCATTACCAAGAGTATTTTGGGTGCACCACTGCCATGGAAGTGATTTAAAGTGAAATTGTACAGCGTGGAGTTTGGAAAGAAGTAGCATGAAAGAAATTGCACCATTTTTAAACTATTTTTTGTACATTTCCTTTGAGTGGAGTTCACCAGCCAGCTCCGCCCCCTCCTCCAAACTCCACCCCCATCTCGGCCCTTGTGCTATACCCTTCACTTTTTTTTCTATTTCCACCACTGAGGGTATGCTCATACAGTTTATTATTGGGAGGAGTAGGGGAGGGAAAGTACAGTTTATCATTTGGAAAGGTGAAGGTGCCTTTTTTCTGTTCATCTTCATAAAAATTTGCTGTGTTTATCTCAGAAAAAGGTGAGTGTGCTGTTTATCATCAGAAAACGTATTAGCACATTATTATTGTTAATCAATAGTAAAAGCTATTAATCGTCTTCTATGCCGGCGGCGTTCCCAGCACAACAGAGATGGGGGAGGAGTGCAATTATTTTTGCTATGAGCTGAAGCTAGACCAACAGATGACAGTTTGTAGTTTGTGGACGTCCTCCAGAGGAAGAAAGTATAACACTGGCCAGAAGGTGCCATTGGACCGCTCTGTTGCTAAATAGCCACCAGGTTGAGGCCGGCACCTCAGACCACTGAGGCCCATTAGGGCAGGGGGAGGTTAGCTCAGTGACTTTGATAAAACACAAGAGACCAGCGCATTTCCTTGATGGGGTGAGAAGGGAGCATTGAATTTGACATGGGTAAAGGGTGATGAGACCATAGAAAACTCCAGTGGGCCAGTCATATGTTTGTAAACTGAACCCGCCTATTTTATTTATTTATTGATAACATTTGTTATGCACCCAGACCCGGGGGTATCACAGCGTAGTTACAGACAGTGTGAGCAACAATCTTAATATTTTTTTTACAAGAAAACAATAAAGCACAAATGAGATCACATACATTAAATATACAGTTGGTAGGGGGGAATAGTCAGGTGTGGGTCATGGTTAGCATTAGTATTGGTTGAAAAGCTAAGTTTTCAATGATTTTTTTGAATTGGGGGAAGGATGTTTCATTCTTAATGTTAATAGGTAGGGTGTTCCAATGTCTGGGTGTGAGGACTTTAAAGCTACTGCCCCCTGCTTTTTCTCTTTTGTATCATGGGATTTCGAGGTTTGCGTTATTGTTGCATCTGAGGAGTCTGGTGGGTTTTTTCTTCATGACTATATTGATGAGGTATTTGGGAGCTTTATTGGTGATGCATTTTTTAGTGATACTTATGGTTTTGAAGAGTATCCTAGCTTTGATAGGGAGCCAGTGGTTGTCTCTCCTGATGTTGGATATGTGTTCAGATTTTTTTATGCCTAGTGCTGCTTGGAGGGCTTTGTTTTGCATAAATTGGAGTTTGGCTATGTTAGTATTGGAGGTGCCAAGGAATAGGATATTGCAGTAATCGAGTTGTGGAGTTTTTAAAGTATAAGTGCTCTTGCTAAGGTAATGTAGTTATCAGCTGTGAGGAATTTACGGCTAAGAGAGATGAGTTTAGGATGTGGAGGAGGCTAGAGTGCTGATTTGTTTAGACATTGTTAGAGTGGCATCAAGGTAGACCCCAAGTGTCTTGACTTGTGTCAGCACTGGAATAGTAGTGCCATCTATGATGAAAGATGTGTAGGCAGGCTGTAGTGAGTCAATTTCGGAGGATGAGCCTAATATAAGTAGCTCTGTTTTGTCATCATTGAGACATAAGCTATTATTGGCCATCCAGTTTTGGATTAATGAGTATATATTGTTGATGAGCAGTGAGTCTTGCTCGTGGTTGCCTGATAGTGGGATGAGGATCTGGGTGTCATCTGCAGAATTCGTTTAGATGACACCCATGGCATCCAGGGCTGCAAAGAGTAGCTTTCTGTAGGTGTTAAATAGAGTGGGAGGTAGACATGAACCTTGCGGGATGCCTAAAGAAACTGGAATGGGGTCTGCTGATTCTTTGCCGATGGACACTCTTGACGTCCTGTCCGCTAGGAAAGATTTGATCCAGTTGGTGGCATCATTGGACAGGTTAAAGTTATTAGCTAGTGTGGCACAGAGTTTGTCATGGTCAACCAGGTCAAAGGCCGCCGAAAGATGTAGTAGCATTAGTAGGCAGATTTTACCTGCTTCTCTGGTGGCATCCATTTGGATTTTTAAATCGAGAAGAGCAGTCTCTGTGCTGTGGTTGGGGCAGAATCGTGACTGTCTGTCCCCCAATAGGTGGTGGTGTTCTTGGTGATTTTGTATTTGGGAGTATGCTATTTTGTCGATTATTTTTAGGAGAAAGGGGACTGTGGTAATTGGTCGATAGTTGGTGGGGATTGAGGGATCAAGGGTCAGTTTCTTTAGGAGGGGTGTAACCCATGCTTTTTTGATGCTGATAGGGACAGTGTTGGAATTGAAGGAGGCGTTGACAAATTCGGTAATGATGGGTGATAGGGTGGGCACGCAGAGTTTGACTAGGTGAGATGGAAATTGGTCTTCTTTGCAATTAGATGCTTTGAGTTTGGCTATTGTGTCTAGCACTTCTTTGTTTGAGACTGGGGTCAAGTGGAAAGGAGTACCTGGAATAGTACTGGATGGCATGGAAGTTATAGTGGGAAGTATTTCTTCTGCTAGGAGAGTTTTTTTGCTCTCATTTCTTTTTTGTAACATCAAGATTTTTGAGGCTGGGGCATCTTGTATAGTAGTGCACCAGGCTTTGCTGGCATTGTTAGGTGCTGTGACTTTTCAGGGGTTCTCTAGTTCTCTGAGGATGGAGAACAGTTCTTTGATATCGGAATTGGCATTGGTGATGCGATGGTTGAAAGCATTTGCTTTGTGGGCAATCATGGCTGATTTGTAATTTTTATTAGCTATTTCAAACACCTTTGCTGATTCGAGGGTGTTGATTTTTCTGTGAGGGTGCTCTAATGATCTTTTTATATGTCTGAGGGAGACTAGTTCCTCATTGAACCAGAAGCAAGAACGTTTGTCTGTTTTCTGTGTTTTGGTGATGATAGGGGCGAGTGAATTAATGGTATGGGTCAGGCTTTGTTGGTAACATTCTGCTAGGTAGGCAGGGTTATTAGTATTAGGAATTATGCTGGCTAGGGCTGAGTTCAGGATTGGGGAGAGGGTATAAGCAGAGAGCTTTTTGATGTTTCTGTTTTCAAAGGAGTCAGGAGGTTTATGGGTGGTGTTGTCAGTAGTGTTATATTCCAGTGTGAAGCTGATGATGAAGTGGTCTGACCAGTCCACAGGGAGGATGGAGTCAATAGTGATTTGAGAGTTAAGGGTGAGGATCCAGTCCAGTGTTCTTCCTTTGGAATGGGTGGGTTCATTGATCGTCACACTTAGGAAATGCACAGTTTCTTCGTTAAAAAAGATTTGGGTGAGCACATGTCTCTGGCTTGGCTTTCAAGCACATGTGAGTGCACTGTGTCATGCTAAAAACACATGTTGGGCCACGATGTGTGGGCCATGTGTCTGCTGCTTTCTAGATGAAAAAGACTGAAATCTTTAATAGGTTTTCTCTGTCGGGCAGGTGCAGAAATGTTATAAAAATAAGAATAATATTCTTCGGTGGATCTTTCTCTTTCAATTATTTGGTAAAGTTGGACCCTCGGTAGTTCATTGATCTGGGGATCCTTAGTCCGAATGCTCTGACTCTGTGTAATCTTGTTATACTCTAGGTCAGGTCATTCATCAGCCGACCGGTTTCTGTGGTTAAGGCTGGCTAAACCACCTTCATCAGGGCTCAGTTGTGGGCATGTGGATGTGTGCCCTCTTCGTTACTATTGCAGTGTTGTCTGCATTAATAAGATTCCTCTACCCTTTCCATGTAGATAGTAGTTGTTGCATGGATGGGTGAGGCGGCCTGGGACCTATCTCCGGGTTCCCCCACCGGAACGTCACTCACAGCAAAAGCACTATTCCACTCCGGTCACCATAGCCTACATCTGCTTCCGGCGTATCTCTTGCTTCTACTTCTGCAGGGACACTCTATGAGGTTTATTAATCAACTGTTCAAAATTCATGTCTAACATAGCTGTGTGGAAAGCTGATGCGTCCACATCTAGTGAGTCACTATATCCTAAATTGATCTCTGAGGATATGTGGGATGTTTTTACCCATGCATCCAAGCCATACAATAAAACTGTGCAGTACTGGCATGGAAAACATCATGATGGCCAGAACTCCCCAGAAAGTGCACAGGGAAAACATGAAGAATAGGCTGCCACCCATTTTTGCCTATGTTGTGAGCACAGGAGGGCACTGCCTAAAACCACCATTGGGCTACACACACAGTAGCCTGAAACCATTGGGAATGGCAATGCTGATTGCCAAAAGCAAACCAGAACTGTGGGGAATTCATTTTCTTAATCCCAAAAATGGTTGCATTACCAGTACTCACAACTATCAGAAAGCCGGCGTTTTAAAACCACCAGACTTTTGTGTAAAACTGAACAAATGAAACAAAACCACACCAAGGAAAGACTTGCTAAGAGGTGGATACAATGTAAAACTATATTCTGAAATGACTTGAAGGGAGTAATTATTTAATGTATAGGTAAAAATTGTCAGTTTGATTTGAATGTAGAAAACTGGGAACAAAATGTGACATTTAGCTGAAACCTGGTTTAATGAAACTGAATTCTGCCTGACAACTACCCCCGACAGGAATTGAAACTGGATGCTCAGCCTCTCTGCCCCTGGCCAAAAGGAGTTAACACCTCTCTGATTAGATTAGGGGTGGAGCAGCTGGGGACTACAGGGAGTTGAACAAAGGCCTGTCCTGGACTCAGGCAAATGTTATATTGGGGTGTCGTAAAATAGCTTCCTCTTGGGAGAAACTGGGGGGCAGCTGTGCCTCTGTGAACAAGCTGGCTTGGGGGAAGTGGATAAACCAGTTATTCCACCATGTGATGTGGGAAGCCACCCCCCTTTTTGACCAGAGCATAATTTTAAAAAGATAGATAACTCATAGTGCGGACTTGTCAGAATTATATAAGTAATATTATTATTTTTGTGATTTTTCTGTGAACATTTTGAGAGGCGTTAGGACCCTGTGGTGTATTCTGCGGGGTTGCTAGCGGAAAATAGGGTCTCACTCCAAATGTCTGCATGTTAAAAATCTGACACTTCATCAATTAATGTCCATACTCCTTGCGCACATGTGTGTAATTTTGGGTAAATGTCCGATATTGCAAAACCAGTTAAAAAGTGCAAAATGTTGTCATTTTTGAATGCAAGTCCCCAGGATGATCAGAGGCGGACACGCATGGACCATAAGGAATATATAATGTGCACATGTAATTTCAACAAATTGTATATCTGGGAAAGATGTATATGAATCAAATATAGATTTGTGGGCAAACTGACCAGGGGAGGATCCCCTTACCCATAAACCAACCTCATCACCATGACAATCCATTTCCTTCCCCCAATCATGGGAGAGTGGAGAATTGGACCAATGACAAGTAGAGATGGGCAGGCTTAGCTAGGCCCAGGCACACACCTATTTTCAAAACACATAAAAAGAGACTGCTGGGACAGGTAGAGAGATTCAATTCCATTTGCTGCGGAGCATGCTGACCGACGACTTCACATCCAGAGATCCAACACTTAGACTTCCAAGCTAAACAGAGACTACAGAACTTTGAACCAAGAAGGCCCACTGCAAGCAAAAGTATTTGTCAGCAGGCCTCAAAATCATTGCAAACTATTCCACAGCCGGGCGAGCTGTCTGAATTCTTTTGCCAAGAACTCTTGCCAGTACCCAGAAAGCAGTGTTACATCCAGAATCCACTTGATCCGGACCAGAAAGCAGAGCAGTATCCAGAACCAGAGGCCGCTGAATCCAGAGAGGCTAGACCAACAGAGCAGAGCTGACCCAGATCGCTGTGAGCAGAACCGGTGCCTGATTGACCCGCCGAGCAGACAGAACCGCAGCCGGACGTGTTGACCAGATCCGTGACGAGGCCTAGTTCAAATTTATATTGTGAGTACCTAGCAGAACTGTGCAGAACCAATCTCTTAGTTAAAATATTCTAATCCAAACTATTTTAACCTAAGTAGAACAGCCTCCTAGAAATCGTGTCATCTGTCATTTGTAAAGCTGCACAACTGTCACCTGTCAATTCTGAAGCTGCAAGCTGTCACCTGTAATTTTGAGTTTTACTTTAAATCCGTAAAACTACCTTTATTTAATCGTCCGTATCTCTGGAACCGTGTGGGCTAGGAACGAGATTTAACTTTCCTCTGAAAGCTTAGGATCTAAGCTTTCCAACAAGCCTAGAATCGACTTGCTATACTTTTGCCGCAATCACGATTCATGATCACGATTCACGCACTCACGAATTTACCGCGATTTGCGATTTTGGCTCAATTTCTCCACTTGTTAAAATAGCAGCTCCATTCTTTCCTTTGTTAAAATCTGTTTGCAACTTGGTAATAACTCATAGAGCATTGCTAAAGTGAGCCTGAACTAATACCAACACACATCTCCCACTCACCCTGAATCTCTAGAGGGAATTAAACTCATTGGCACATTTTCCCATCCATTGCCATCACATTGAAAAAGCATTTTGGGCCTGTGTTTCAAACTCCTACCTGTTTCCTCTAAGCTTGCTGGGGGGGAACTGAATTTCGTATTGTATTTGATTGCATTCCTGAGAACTGTGTGCTCCTCTTTCCATCTCCTTCCATTTCTTACATTGCACAGGGGAGGGGGGTGAATTGCCAGAGAAAAAGTGATTATCTTATCTTTTGCTAAAATCATATCAAGTATTTCTGTACTGCATTTTATTCCTCATTGCTTTTCCCTTGAAATCATAAAAGTATTTTTGCTACTTTATCCATCCTATACTAACTCCTCATTGATTGTAAAGAAGTGTGCTAGTGCCAGATTACCCATTGTTGATCAACATCATATGTCTAAGTGTACTATCAGATATTAATTTATTATAAAGTGTGATATATATATATATTGTTTAAATTCTCAAATAAACCTTTTAATTTGCAAAGCAAACCTACTTCTTGGCTCAGTGGGGTCAGGGGGATTCTAAGAGGGGGGTGTTATACAAGGGTGGTCATCCAGAGTACTGAACTAGACATAGAAATACATTAATAAGGGTTTTTCTCAGCATCCCAGACTCGGCATTGACTTGGCTGTAGTGTTGATTGAATATCGCTTACAAAAGTGGGGGCTCGTCCGGGATATTCTGGGTTAGATTTACCATTTGTGCAGATTAATACAGTGTGCCAACTGACCAGATACACATATCCGGTTAGATCACCATGCTGTTTTACACTGTGAAAGCACCCCTCAAAGGAACGCTCTAAGGAAACGGTCTGTTTTGCAAAATAAAATACAAACTTCTGTAAGTCAGGAAGGAACTCAAATTCCAGAATGACGACCTTGGTAGATATGAAAATAGCCAGAGAGCACTTCTTACATAAGCTAGTCGTGAGAGGTGAGTGGACTCATCAGGACCAAACGGTCTGGCTGCAGGCAATCGCACAACAGGTCACTGAAACAGGGTCAGATACATGGAGAGATCAGGGTCCATTACATGTGGCCCTGAGTGAATTAAACATGGCTCCTAAAGTTAAAGATGAACACGACAAGATGGTTAGGATAGCGGCATATTTGTATCCATATATGGGAGCCATGCAGGACAAATGTGCTGAAGGCCAAGATCTGGCAAGTAGGCAACAGCTGGCGTTAGAAAAGGCCCAATCTGACCTGGTATCTTCTGAGCAGAGGCTGCAGAGGAGCCAGGAGTCAGAAAATGATAGTAGGCAGTATATCATTAAAATAAAAGAGGACATGTATAGACTGCAACAGGAGAAGGCTGACCAGGATACCAGATTTCTGGCCTTGCAGAAGGAGTACCAAGAAGGTTTGGACTCCCTTCTGCAGAGCCAGAAAAAGCTGGAGCAACAACTGGACTTCCACAGGGCATGCACAGAGCAGGTAGCCACCCTGCAAATTCGATTAGACAGAGAGAAAGAGGAAAGCAATACATTGATTCTGAAAGACCTGGATACCCAGGCAGAGTTTGATCAGGAGCGCCAGAAAGCTGGTGCCTTCCAAAGGCAAAGGGATGACCTGGCGGCACAGATGCAGGCTCTTAGTCAGGAAAGGGATACCTTAGGCCAGGAAGTCTGCCACTTAAAAAGGAAAATGGAAGAAAATCACCTAGCCCTCCAGGGACTGGGTGACCTCCAAAAAGAACACCAGAACTTGTTAGAGCACACCAGGAGGGTGGAGGATGCTCTGGCAAGAAAGGAGCAGGCCAATAGGGACACAGCTCAGGAGGTAATCCTCCTGCAGCAGAGACTGGCCCAGTACTCCAGGACCAATCAGGAGGCACAGAGAGAAAATGAGGCTCTCTGTCAGCACAATGATAGGCTCCAGCAACAGGTAGCGATGCAGGAGAGACTGATAGAGTCTAGTAAGGCCTTAACTGAGGAACAGAAAGCACGGGCTCTTGCATTGCAACAGGAAGCAGGGGCGGATAGAGATGAGGTTCGCTGGGAAAGAGAAACTCCTGAGCATAACCTCAGGAGCCCTAGTACCAGAGGCCTTCATCTGTCCCAGTCCCTGGACTTTGCCACCCCCATATCCCCTCGCGCACATGAGCCCAGGGCCACGGGGATGGCAGATTACTATCCAGCTAGAAGTAGGGGGCTCATAGGCCAGTACCTCCCAGGAATGGATGGGCGGGTATCCGGGTATGGGCACCCAAGCACAGTGCAATTTAGTGGGGAACCCCAGGAGAGTAGGCCCATTAAGGGCATCCTGAAAACCTCTGCACAGTTAGGTCAGTGGGGGGTATACCCAGCAAATCCTGGTAGCAAGGAGGGATCTGAAGACTCCTCTGAGTGTCACAGGACACAGGAGACCAGGTCCCCACATTCTGCCAGCCATTCCCAGGCTCGCAGAATCCGGGAAAACCTGGAAGATCAGACGGGCACCTCTGGGAGCAGTGCTTCTGAGTCAGAGGATGAATGGACCAGGGTTACCCGAACCAAAAAGGCCAATAAGGCAAAAAGGGCCTTGCTTAAGGACCCATTGAAACAAATAAAGGCAATCAGGAGTGTCATCAGTCCTTATCATAAGAACGCCAAGTATTCCGTTTGGGAACACTTGGAGCTCTATGAGCAAATGATGGAGACTTTCCATTTGAAGGACAGCAGTAGCTGCATCCAGTACGTCAAATGGACATTCTCCACAGAATACTCCAGTTTCTTTGCGGGGCTGGAGGACCAAAATCATTTAAGATGGTCCACCTATAAGGCGGCCATCTTGAAACATTTTTCTGTTCACAGAAATCCTCAAGAGGCTCGCAAGGCAGCCTACAATTTGCAATGTGGGGAGGATCAGGCCCCACTAGAGTTTGTGCAAGAATTAAAACGTGCTTTTGCGCAGACCACCAGAAGGGTGCACACGGATAGCAGAGAATTTATCAATACGTTTTTCCATGCCTTACCCAAATACATAATGACCCAGCTTGTGAGAGATTTTCATGAGAAAAGATCTTTAGACTGGGTCATTGAACAGGCTACCCGGATCTATGAGGTGCAGAAGCCTATCGAAAATAAAAATAACGTGCCGAAAAACCCCAAAACCAACAGCACCCCTACTGCTGCCAAGGTGGCAGAGGTAAAGGTTGCCCCCGTTTTAGATTTGGAGATGGGGGGGCCTAAAAACCTGCCTGCACCAAATAATTCACAGCCCAGAAGGCCCTCGGGCCAGTCACAGACAGGGAGTCGAGGAGGTAGTCCCACAAATGGGGTCCCCCGCTCCCCTGACTATGTAAATCCCAGCTACAAGGGAAACCGACCAATCCTGGGTTATGTGTGGACTCCTCCAGCCCAAGGGGGGGGATCCAGCCAAGCACCTGACCCGGGGAACTTCCCTCCTAACTTCCCCCAGGAGGGCAGAAATTCACCAAATCCTGGGCAGAACTTTTTCCCCAGGTATCCACCCAATTTCCAGCCCCAAAATCATCCATCCTTCTTTCCCCAATTCCCTGAGCCCAGACAACCTAATCCGGGAGAGGCGGAGGCCAAGGGTGGAGGGGTACCAAAATCTTCCCAACCAGGGGTACTACCAGAGAGGGGATAGCTACCCTTCCTGGGATCAGCCCAGGGGAGAAAATAGAGCCCTGTATCAGCCTGAGCGGGTTTCACAACTTGAGCGCCAGGTCCAAAATATGGCACGAGATCTGGGTCACATACCGAGGGCTCAACAGAACCCTCAGATGAGCATGCCACCGCAGAATGCCCCAAACTCTGGACCTGGTGCTTCAGAACAATGACGGGGGCAGCACCCCGATAACCCACCGGTTCCCAGGGAGGAGGCACAAGGGGAAGGGGGGTGTAAAGCCTTGGAGGAAGCTTCCTTCCCAACTTGTAAACAGCCCCTGGAAAACCAGGAACCGGAAATAAAATCTCCTACCCCTGAAAGTCTGCCACCCAAGGAGCAGAGAGGAGGTAGGAGAAACAAAGGACCCAAACAGACCCACTTTGTGGAGGAGGTACAGGTCTTCCAATTTGAGGGAGAAGGATCCTCAGAAGATCCTGGGAAAAGGATCTTCTCCTTCAGAGATGGGAGAACTCCTCCCAAGGAAAAATGGGTCCCAAGGGATGTCAATTCAGACTGGGGAGATGTGGAGACTGAGCTACCGCCGCCCATCATCTCATCCCAGAACCGACAATACTGAAATCCTCTGGTTCAAACCCATCCTGGTGACTGCCTCCAAAAAGGGGGGGGCGGCCCAGAACCAGAACTAGGGGAACCCACAAGGGCTCTGATCTCCAGTTGCCAACTTTTTCTTTCAGATTCCCAAGACTCTCCACAGAATTCTGCCCAAATCTCTTCGCTAGCAATGTCCAAAACCAAAAAGTTAGCCCACCAGTTGTCCAAAAATGTGCATTATCTGTGCCCCCTTGAGGAGAAGGAGGGAAGATACTATGCCCCGGTACAAGTACAGGAGCAGGGTACAATTTTGGCACTGGTGGACACTGGATCCCAAGCTACCCTTCTGTCCAAAAGGGCCTTTGAGGAACTAAATGCAGGAAGGGGGGAGAATTACCGAATTCCTCTCACCTCTCTTCCTGGACAACTTCAGAACTTTGACGGGAAGGAAATTCCCTTTGAGGGGACTGCAGACTTGGACATTAAAATTGGGCGACACAAGGTGAAACACTCGGTCATAGTAGTGACTCCAGAGGGCACCCCTTGTTTACTAGGGAATGACCTCCTGAGAAGGTTGTCACCCCTAATAGATTGTGTAAACAAGGTCCTCTGGACCCAGACTAGCCGACCAATAAAATGAAAACAGAGTGTCAACCATGTTAGTTTAGACAGCACCTGCCACATGGTTGAACAAAAATCTGACCAAGTAGAATTTCACTTCCAGAACAACCAAACTCCAGACGTGACAGTAATAGCAGTAGGACAACAGACTGGTGATGGGGGGTCCTCTCTATTTCTGAAAATCAACCTTCCTTCCAGTTTAAGGTGGTATTCCACACTGGAACGAAACACCCTGAAATTCTTTACTAATCCACAATCAGAAACTCCCACTCCTATATTCCAGAAAGATGTGAAATCAGCTCAGAGCCTGGCTGATATTCAGCAAATTGGAGAGCAGTTGTTCATCCCTGTTCAGTTAAATGATGGGAAGGACTCTGTTCTCGCTCGAGTGTGTGTGAACAACGGTAAGAGCTTCATCAGCGAAGACATGTTCCGCCAACTCCCAAAAGATCCAGCCATTCCCACATTCAAACTGATAGACAAATGGGAAATGGACCTGAAAGCACCTAATTCCAAACATCTCCTGCCAAGCAGGTGTATGCTCAAAATCTCCATTGGCAACAAGAGCATAGTCCATAATTGTTGGGTCGTGCGAGACGTCATTGCCGCCTTTTACTTAGGCAGTGACATTCTCAATCGCTTTGCCATTAGTTTGGACCTAATAAACTTCAAAGCTTGGTCCCGATTAGCGGATAATCCCATGGGCTTTGATGATCCAGAAAAAGCATTTAGGTCAGCTCAATTGCTACCTTATGCAGTTGAAATTCAGATTAAAGAGGAAGTCACCATCCCAGAAAGAACCCGACAATTCTCCCATGGAGTGAAAGTTAAAAGAGGACAAAAATTGAAAAACCCTGATGCTTATATCCATCTAAATGCTTCTCTCCAACAGCAAGTGTTAGGGGTAAACCCAACACCATTAGTCAACATAGAACATGACACCATTCCAATAGAGGTGGATAACAGCGACTTAAAGAGTATTACTCTAGCCGCAGGCACCATTATTGGAATGGCGATTAATGACCGACATTTCTCCATTGATTTAGGAAATGAACTATTAGGACCAATCCCCAAGGACTGTTTTGACAGTGACAGTGAGGACAATACAACACCAGACAGGATTTTCACCCGGCATGGGGGGAACTTACTGGTGTACACTTCTTGCCCTTATGGTAAGGAAGATGTGACTTGTGACTTCAGGAGGGATGAGGTGATTTTCTAGGTCTATGAGGGCTGCCTTTCCCACCTGAAGCCTCCAGTCCAAATCAGCACTCTGACCAGGGACTTCTCCACCCAGCTGGAGGAGGCCGCTGAGATAGCCAAACCAGAAGTCTTTCCAGGCTTCAGGCAGATGGTGGAAGAGAGGGTCAACCTAGCTGATGCCTGTGTGACTCTGGACAGAAGCAAAAGTTGAAACAAGTTTTCTTGGATTTCCAAGATCTCTTTGCGGTAGACTCATATGACTGTGGTCGCACTGACATCCACACCACAACAATTCCCACGGACCCTGGAATGACTCCAGGGTTTGTGAAGCAATATCGCTTGCCTCTCGCATCCATGGAGTCCCTTACTGAAATAATTAAGAACCTTGCATCCCGGGGAATAATCCGTCCAGTCCACAGCACTTTCAATATTCCGGTGCTGGGAATATTGAAGCCAAACGGCCAGTGGAGACTCTGCGCCGACCTTAGGGAGCGCAACAAACGGGTCCATACTTCCCGATGGCCTCTGCCCTACATTGACCAAGGGCTGGCCCAGATTCAGGGGTCACAGGTATTCACAGCAATAGACCTGACCAATGGATACTGGACCGTGCATGTCAGTAGGGAGGACCAATACAAACTGGCTTTTACCTTTGGGGGCCAGCAGTACACATGGACCCGGACTCCCTTCGGATACCTCAACTCCGGCAATGAATTCAACATTTTCCTACATAAGGCCATGGCCGACCTGGGTGCGAGGGGTAACCTGGCTTATGTAGATGATGTTCTCATCAAAAGTTCATCTGTGGAGGAACACATAGCGGAGATCCGTTATGTTCTGACACAGTTGAGGACCGCCGGAGCAAAACTTTCCTTTCAGAAAGCACAGTGGTGTAGAACCCGTGTTAATTTCTTGGGGCATGAGATTACTCCTCAGGGTCTCTGTCCCCAAGAAAAGAAAGTGGAAGCACTCCAGAAACTGAAAGACCCCACAACTCTGCGGGAACTAAGGAGCCTCCTTGGACTGACTAATTACAGCAGAAAGTTAATTGAAGGCTACGCAGAGATCACTAGACCCCTGATTCATCTCTTGAAGGGGGGGGTCAAGTGGGAATGGGGTCCAGAACAATCCGAGGCGGTAAGACAACTCAAAAGAAGCCTCTCACAAGCGCCTTGCCTAGCTTACCCCGTCAGAAACAAGGAGTTCTTCCTGGAGACGGGGTTCTCTAATACGTGCTTGACGGCAGTATTATACCAAAAGCATGACAAGGTCAATAAAGTAATCTCCTATGCGAGCAAAACTTTATCCTCTGTGGAGGAAAAATTCAACGATTGTGAGAAGGCACTCCTGGCAACGGTGTGGGCATTGAAGAATTACCGCCCGTTTATCCAGGGGGAACACATCATAGTGGAGACTCCACACCAGCCTCTGCAATATCTCCAAAGTGACAGAATCCGGGCCGGAAATGTGAGTAATTCCCAAATTACTTCCTGGATTCTGTCAATGCAAGGTTTTCCTGTGGAGGTCAGATATGGCCAAAACAAGAAGAGTCCCCTCGCGCAGTGTCTGGCTGACTTGCATGATTGTGCCAGAGAAAACTGTCTCGAGGACGAAAGTCTAAAAATCAAGGACAACATGGAGGCATACCTTAATTCCCCACACAAAGTCTTTGAAGAAGACAAGTGTGAGGGAATGCCCACTGTCTATGTGGATGGATGCTCGTACCATGTTGACGACAACGGGGAGAAATAACTGGTGGCCGGCGTAGGGAATGCATGGGTGAATGAGTCACCAGAACCCTCCGCTGGATACAAAATTGGTCCCCGAAGTAGTCAGGTGGCAGAATTGATGGCTGTGCATCAGGCCATCCTCACTGCTGTCCAACATCAACTCTATGAACTGGTCATAATCACAGATTCGGATTATGTACGGAACGGGTTCGTGGAGCACCTGGTTAACTGGAAAACCAGAGGCATGTTATGTGCTAATAACAAACCCCTGAAACATGAGAAGTTAATCCAAAACATTGATGATCTGGTCACATTGAATGGAATGACCATTTACTGGAAAAAGATCAAGGGTCATTCCAAAGTAGAGGGACCAGACAAAACTGGAAATGACTTATCTGATCAGCTGGCCAAAACCGGGGCCATCCAAGGGGATCTAATAGAAATAGAGTCCCTGTTGTGGGAAATCCAGGTCACTGCTATCACTAGGTCCCAGACAAATGCTCACAATGATCTTTCAACTGCACAATGGAGTAAGGAGACCCCTGATGCAGATTTAATTACAGCTCAGAAGGGGGATCCAATTATTGGTAAGTTTTACCAACACCTTGAGGACCCTGAGAACTTTCCCCTGACGGATACCAATTACATTGGGAAAGAGGACCTAAGAGTGTTGATGAAATGTCCAAAAATGTTCCGAATCCAAGACGGTTTGTTGGTAAGGAAATCCCAAGCTGGCCATGATCAGTGGGTGGTTCCTACCTCATTCCGAAGCCTGATGTTAAGTCACGCCCATGATGCGGCCACCGCCGGTCATAGGGGGTTTCACACAACACTGGAAATCTTAAGAGAGGTTGCATACTGGCCACACATGGGGCAGGACCTCGACCAATACTTGAAGGGGTGTCTTGTGTGTGCACAATTTCAGCCATCATCCCTCACACACCGTGCGCCTCTCCAAAAGAGGGGGATGACACTGCCATGGTCAGATTTGCAAATCGACTTTGTAGGCCCTGTGATTTGCTCGTCTAGAGGAAACAGTTACATGTTGACCGTTACATGCTTGTTTACCAAGTGGGTGGAATGTCTCCCAGCCCCAAACTGCAAGGCAGAAACAGCAGCTGCCCTGATGATTAACCACATCGTTTCCCGTTTTGGTCTACCTCAAAGGATTGAGTCAGACAGGGGTAGCCACTTCACCAGTGAAGTAATGACAAAGATGTGGGAGATACTGGGGGTTAAAAGGAAGCTACACATTGCTTACAGGCCAGCTTCTTCTGGAGCAGTGGCGAGATATAACTGAACCATTGTGAGCATCTTAAAAAAGTTTGTGGCAGATTCTGGGCCAAGTTGGGATATCCGATTACCTCTGGTCCTAATGGCCATCAGATCTACCCCTTCATCTGCAACCAAAATGTCACCATTTGAGTTGATGACTGGACGCAAGATGGTGCTTCCCCAGCATTTGCTCTACAGGACTCAACAGCAGACACTGATAAATGCCTCCACAACTCATGAGCATGTGGAGAATTTAAGGAAACACCTGCAACATGCTTTTTCCTATGCTCAGCGGAATCTAGAAAGATCAGCCGAGAGCATGAAGACCCACTATGATTTAAAAACTACCCGAAAGGAATATAAGGTGGGTGATCGGGTCTATCTATACAATTTCCAAAGGAACCAGGCCAAACAGCAAACATTTTTGCCTACATGGAAGGGACCGTTTGAAATTATAGACAAAATCTCCCATGTGGCCTACAAGATCCGCATCCCCAAAGGCGGTTTGGCAGAGGGGGAAGACAAGTGGGTACATATAAATCAGCTAAAGTGTTGCCATCCCAGGCACACTCTGCAACAACTGGAGGAATCCACTGGAATCCCAGAGGGGGCCGCTCCAGAGTAATTCAGTTCCAACCCTAAAATATTCCACATATAGCATATAAAATTCTGTGATTCTTGTATATATATATATATGTTCTTGTCTCCTAAATTAAAAAAGAAAATGTATATGTTCATATCTTCTGATTCATAAAATGTATATGTTCGCCACACCATTAATAGTGGTGGAAAAATGTCTAGGAATATGTATTGCCGCTTTGCTTTATCATCCTAGGAGAGATGAAACCATGGAGACTGACCAAGGAGGACGACGGGGGACCGGGAGCAGAGACCCGAGGGGCCCGGGGTACCGCCCAATATTCCCATCAGGACCGGCGAGGAGAACCGATCGATCCAACTGGATGGGGTAAAAGATGCTGAACTGTGCCATCTACCGGAAGAAGATGAGGAGAACATCCCAGATCTTGCGAGTTCCATCTGAGAAAGGACAGAATGGCCATCGCAAGAGGGGGTGCTAGTGGGATGTTTTTACCCATGCATCCAAGCCCTACAATAAAACTGTGCAGTACTGGCATGGAAAACATCATGATGGCCAGAACTCCCCAGAGAGTGCACAGGGAAAACATGAAGAATAGGCTGCCACCCATTTTTGCCTATGTTGTGAGCACAGGAGGGCACTGCCTAAAACCACCATTGGGCTACACACACAGTAGCCTGAAACGATTGGGAATGGCAATGCTGATTGCCAAAAGCAACCCAGAACTGTGGGGAATTCATTTTCTTAATCCCAAAAATGGTTGCATTACCAGTACTCACCACTATCAGAAAGCCGGCATTTTAAAACCACCAGACTTTTGTGTAAAACTGAACAAATGAAACAAAACCAGACCAAGGAAAGACTTGCTAAGAGGTGGATACAATGTAAAACTATATTCTGAAATGACTTGAAGGGAGTAATTATTTAATGTATAAGTAAAAATTGTCAGTTTGATTTGAATGTAGAAAACTGGGAACAAAAAGTGACATTTAGCTGAAACCTGGCTTAATGAAACTGAATTCTGCCTGACAACTACCCCCGACAGGAGTTGAAACTGGATGCTCAGCCACTCTGCCCCTGGCCAAAAGGAGTTAACACCTCTCTCATTAGATTAGGGGTGGAGCAGCTGGGGACTACAGGGAGTTGAACAAAGGCCTGTCCTGGACTCAGGCAAATGTTATATTGGGGGCGTCGTAAAATAGCTTCCTCTTGGGAGAAACTGGGGGGCAGCCCTGCCTCTGTGAACAAGCTGGCTTGGGGGAAGTGGATAAACCAGTTATTCCACCATGTGATGTGGGAAGCCACCCCCCTTTTTGACCAGAGCATAACTTTAAAAAGATAGATAACTCATAGTGCGGACTTGTCAGAATTATATAAGTAATATCATTATTTTTGTGATTTTTCTGTGAACATTTTGAGAGGCGTTAGGACCCTGTGGTGTATTCTGGGTGGTTGCTAGCGGAAAATAGGGTCTCACTCCAAATGTCTGCATGTTAAAAATCTGACACTTCATCAATTAATGTCCATACTCCTTGCGCACATGTGTGTAATTTTGGGTAAATGTCTGATATTGCAAAACCAGTTAAAAAGCACAAAATGTTGTCATTTTTGAATGCAAGCCCCCAGGAAGATCAGAGGCGGTCAAGCATGGACCATAAGGAATATATAATGTGCACATGTAATTTCAACAAATTGTATATCTGGGAAAGATGTATTTGAATCAAATATAGATTTGTGGGCAAACTGACCAGGGGAGGATCCTCTGACCCATAAACCGACCTCATCATGATGACAATCCATTTCCTTCCCCCAATCATGGGAGAGGGGAGAATTGGGCCAATGACAAGTAGAGATGGGCAGGCTTAGCTAGGCCCAGGCACACACCCATTTTCAAAACACATAAAAAGAGACTGCTGGGACAGGTAGAGAGATTCAATTCCATTTGCTGCGGAGCATGCTGACTGACGACTTCACATCCAGAGATCCAACACTTAGACTTCCAAGCTAAACAGAGACTACAGAACTTTGAACCAAGAAGGCCCACTGCAAGCAAAGGTATTTGTCAGCAGGCCTCAAAATCATTTGCAAACTATTCTACAGCCGGGCGAGCTGTCTGAATTCTTTTGCCAAGAACTCTTGCCAGTACCCAGAAAGCAGTGTTACATCCAGAATCCACTTGATCCGGACCGGAAAGCAGAGCAGTATCCAGAACCAGAGGCTGCTGAATCCAGAGAGGCTAGACCAGCAGAGCAGAGCTGACCCAGATCGCTGTGAGCAGAACCGGTGCCTGATTGACCCGCCGAGTAGACAGAACCGCAGCCGGACGTGTTGACCAGATCCGTGATGAGGCCTAGTTCAAATTTATATTGTGAGTACCTAGCAGAACTGTGCAGAACCAATCTCTTAGTTAAAATAATCTAATCCAAACTATTTTAACTTAAGTAGAACAGCCTCCTAGAAATCGTGTCATCTGTCATTTGTAAAGCTGCACAACTGTCACCTGTCAATTCTGAAGCTGCAAGCTGTCACCTGTCATTTTGAGTTTTACTTTAAATCAGAAAAACTACCTTTATTTAATCGTCCGTATCTCTGGAACCGTTTGGGCTAGGAACGAGATTTATCTTTCCTCTGAAAGCTTACGATCTAAGCTTTCCAACAAGCCTAGAACCGACTTGCTACTTATACCTTTGCCGCAATCACGATTCACGCACTCGCGAATTTACCGCGATTTGCGATTTTGGCTCAATTTCTCCACTTGTCAAAATAGCAGCTCCATTCTTTCCTTTGTTAAAATCCGTTTGCAACTTGGTAATAACTCATAGAGCATTGCTAAAGTGAGCCTGAACTAATACCAACACGCATCTCCCACTCACCATGAATCTCTAGAGGGAATTAAAATCATTGGCACATTTTCCCATCCATTGCCATCACATTTAAAAAGCATTTTGGGCCTGTGTTTCAAACTCCTACCTGTTTCCTCTAAACTTGCTGGGGGGGAACTGAATTTCGTATTGTATTGGATTGCATTCCTGAGAACTGTGTGCTCCTCTTTCCATCTCCTTCCATTTCTTACATTGCATAGGGGAGGGGGGTGAATTGCCAGAGAAAAAGTGATTATCTTATCTTTTGCTAAAATCATATCAAGTATTTTTGTACTGCATTTTATTCCTCATTGCTTTTCCCTTGAAATCATAAAAGTATTTCTGCTACTTTATCCATCCTATACTAACTCCTCATTGATTGTAAAGAAGTGTGCTAGTGCCAGATTACCCATTGTTGATCAACATCATATGTCTAAGTGTACTATCAGATATTAATTTATTATAAAGTGTGATATATATGTATTGTTTAAATTCTCAAAAAAACCTTTTAATTTGCAAAACAAACCTACTTCTTGGCTCAGTGGGGTCAGGGGGATTCTAAGAGGGGGGGTGTTATACAAGGGTGGTCATCCAGAGTACTAAACTAGACATAAAAATACATTAATAAGGGTTTTCCTCAGCATTCCAGACTCGGCATTGACTTGGCTGTAGTGTTGATTGAATATAGCTTACAGATAATACATTTGGTGTTAGGCTTGGTGAATGGCATTAGCAGTAGGGGGATGTCTAAGTTGGGGTGTGTGTTTTTATTAGGTGTCCTGTACACTAGCAAGAAACTGGTGGTTGTTTTGGGGTTGGGGGTGAATTTAACTAATAGTAGTTCATAACCCTGTATTTGCTCCAATGGACATGCTCTGATTTGAAGAGAGGTTCTGGCTATTAGGGTGACTCCGCCTCCTTGGGTTTTGGTCCTGTCTGTCCTAAGGATGCTGTATCCTGGGGGGATGGCGAGGGCTAGGAGTGGGCCTGCTGCAGGGTGTAGCCAGGTTTCGGTGACTACCAGAATGTCCAGTTGTTGATCCAAGATGAGCTTGTGGATTTGTATGGCGTGTGTTCCAAAAAAAGCGTGCGTTAATAAGTGCACCTTTGAACGTGGGGGTGGTGACATGGTGTGAATTCCCTGGATTGGGTGAGTGGGTGGTGGTTTTGGATTTTGTTGGTGGTGTGCAATAGGGAAGGGGAATGGTGGAGTGGATGGAAGGAAAGTTGTGGGGCAGTGCATTGGGTAATGACGCTGGCATCCTATTTTGGCTAGTTTGTCATTGTCCTTAATGAAGCAACCTCCTGTACAGGGTACGGAGTGGGGCATTATGCAGAATGAGAACATTATAGTGGTTAAGAAGGCAAGCATTATTAGGGTGAATTTAGTTCATAAGTAAGGTTGCTATGTGGCACAGAGGAGATGATGAAGCAGCTAGGGGTAGCTAGGCTGTGCAGCCCTATGAACTTAGTAGTCAGTTAATGCTATGGACATTGAGTTTAACTAGTAACTGGTAGCTCATTTTTGCAGATGGACTAATTCAGCTAATAAGGGGCAGCATACAATTCACTCTACTGGACTAGGCTAGTTTAGCTAATATGGGGCAGCAAATAAATCACAATTAGGCTAATTTGGCTAATATGGGGCAGCATGTAAATCAATCTGCACAATTGGGCTAGTTTGGCTTAAACGGGGCAGCATGTAAATCAATCTGCACAATTAGGCTTGTTCGGCTAATATGGGGCAGCATGTAAACCAATCTGCACAATTAGGCTAGTTCGGCTTAAACGGGGCAGCATGTAAATCAATCTGCACAATTAGGCTAGTTCAGCTAATATGGGGCAGCATGTAAATCAATCTGCACAATTAGGCTAGTTCGGCTTAAACGGGGCAGCATGTAAATCAATCTGCACAATTAGGCTAGTTCAGCTAATATGGGGCAGCATGTAAATCAATCTGCACAATTAGGCTAGTTCAGCTAATATGGGGCAGCATGTAAACCAATCTGCACAATTAGGCTTGTTCGGCTAATATGGGGCAGCATGTAAATCAATCTGCACAATTAGGCTAGTTCGGCTTAAACGGGGCAGCATGTAAATCAATCTGCACAATTAGGCTAGTTCAGCTAATATGGGGCAGCATGTAAATCAATCTGCACAATTAGGCTAGTTCAGCTAATATGGGGCAGCATGTAAATCAATCTGCACAGTTAGGCTAGTGATTATCCTTTTTACATCCTTGCTCAACATGTGAATGCTGAGATATGGAACAAGGTGGAATATATATATCTATATACTGGCATTATTGTGGGCACAGTGGTCATGTAAATATATTTTACAGCGGCACTCCTGGCTTTTATTGTGGCACATGCATCATCAGAGGCACAGGCATTGGCATGCCATTTTAGCTGCTTAAAGAATACATTTTAAAGCGGCGTTCAAGAAAGATCAAATACATAAATAAATAAAATAAAATAGAATGAAAACACAAAAGGAGTGCAAATGGAAGACAATAAATGTGAGTCTGGGGAGGCTGATCTCCCCCACTCCAAGGATACCCGACCTAAAAAATGTCACTTTCGATGCCAATAAAATAAGTGCTGGCAGAATGAGCTCCGAAATAATGGCATGTCTTCCATGCCAGCAGGTGCTAGGCAATAGGAATGCCATCCAGCAAACAGTGTCTCGCCTACGTGTCAGACCTACAAGTATTAACTGGCCAAGTATGGAAATGAATCACTGCTTGTACTAAGTCTGCCCTCATGGGATCAAAGTCCCATTGGACACATCAGCAAAGCAGGAGTTCTAGGTGAAACCATGGGCTATGAGAGTGCCAGGGGCCAGGCCTACTAAATGAACCCTGATGCCTTTGCCAGCAGCCTGGCAGATGCACATCTGACCCCAGGCTCCAGACCCCACCCTAGCAATCACAAGCGATTACCTGCACATGGGAGCTTACTGGGAATATTGAATTCCCTGGGAATGCCAAATTGGAAGCTTACTGGGGATATCAAACCAGGAGCTTAAAAGAATCATAGAATGTAGTGTTCCTTCCAGAGGCAGTGACATTAACATCTGTAAATGCCCACACAGCGCTGCTGAAAGGGCATATACAGATTTTGGGTGGGCCTTTCCCGCAGTGGCGCAAACCTGTCTACCACTCTGGTTCCTTCCAGACTAGACAGAAAATCTGGGGCCATGGGAAGAATCATTGAAGTTTCAATGGCGAGATCCTGGGCCAGAGGATATCACACTTGGAAAGATTAGAAGGGGGACACAGAACCATAGGGACCTTTTGGCTTTGAGAAAGCAAGAGCATTCTGGGAGTGCATGGGAAGCGTGGGAAGGCCAAAACACCCTTTGGTCCTAGCGCCCTCTCTCAGTCCACCAGGGAACAACTAAGAAAACCTGGGCCTGATCAGGAGAAAGCAATAAACAACAGCCAGGTGATAATCTTCGAATTTCCGTGCCAAACAGGAGTGAGAATTCCAGCACCAGACCTGGCAATACCAGACGGACACCAGACAAAGTGGAGCCAGCAGAAAAAAAAACTGGGATTGAGGAGAGACTGCAGGGGGACGGAGAAGCACAGAAACCCTCCCAAAACCAAAATTGCAACAACACTCACAGAGACCCGAGGAAAGCCACAGGGAGAAAGAGCAGCCAGAACCCCGGGAAAAAGGAGAGTGGCTTTGAAGGTTATTTAAATCCTCTCACCTGTATAACACCGCCCCTGGGGAAAAGACAGGCACTGATTGGTACAGAAAGTCAGGTGGGTGCTGCAGCCAATGGAAGGGGAAGAGGGGCACTGTACCACCAGCATCACAGTATAAAAGGAGACAGAAGGAGAAGCAGGGTGTGAGTTGTTCTGGTGAGGTCACAGGAGGTGAAGGTAGACCGAGAGACCAGGCAGAGGACAGAGAGAGGAGTGAAGTACTAAAGAGCTGCTGAGGTATTTGTGAGGGAGAGTGGTACCAGCTGTGTGTAGGCAGTGTTATGTAGGAAAAGGGGAGAAGTTGTATAAAAAGGAGAAAGAAAGATAGAGATAGAGTAGAGGGTGAGGGTAGTATCTAGAGTGAGAGGGAATAGGTGTTGGGAGAGTGACGTGAGTAGGGAGGGGTGTAGGAGTGGGGCGCGCAGATTAGGGTGCAGGAGAGACGAGGGGGCGTGCCCTGTAAACACACATGGGGATAGTGGAAGATATCCTTGGTGCACAGTCCACTCTCCACCCAGGACCACGCTGATGCTGTAGGAAACCTGCTGCAGTAGTTCGCCCCATGACTAGCATAGAGGAAAGACTCACACGTTTGTGGCAGATGTCCATCCTTGAGTTGACGTTCCGCAAGAGAGTCAGGAAGCTACTTGGGAAGAGCGATGGATACTCCATCTTGATCAACCCAACTTCAGCTCCAGTACCTGAATACAGATAGACCCCAAACGACTCCACCGCCACATCTCCCCATTCTACTGGAAGGCTCCATCTGGAGGCTGGTATATTTTGGGGACAGTGTCTGTTGAGCCAACAAAAGTGTGCACAGGTACACAGAGAACATCAGCACATAAGCACTTTAGAGATGGTGGCGGGGTCAAGGAGCAACAAGTGGGACACTACAGGGCAAAGACGGGAACAGGTACCTGCTGGGGGTATAGGAGACGGTGGATCCTCAGAATTCCTTTGAATGTAGACCCCCTGAGTTAAAGATGGTTTTCTACTTGAGAGCAAAGGGCAGGAATCCGCAATCGGTGCATGGAGGCAGTGTAGTGAGGCAATGCTGGCTTTGAGAGCGAAGGTGGGGAATGGTGGTCTGGGGTATGGAATGGGCGAGGGGGCCTTGCCTGGGGGCTGATTTAGATGCAATAGTGAATAATGTATCCAGGACATGGTAGCCTGGTGTCTGATCCAGAGGCGAGCCCCATAGAAGCAGGTGCAACATAGTCCTGATGGCAAACCCGAGGGGTGGAGCCAACCTCAACATTTTGGGAGTCTGGATGGCAGTATTGAGAGCTGGGTGTGAGTGGCACCATTAATCCCTTTTCCCTGTTGACCTCCTCTTCCTCTGAGCTCAGGATGCTGAATAGCTATCACACCTTCCTTTTGCCCATTAGATGCACCTCTCACCCCCATTCAGAGGCTATTTCGTTTCACGAAGATGCTGCTCATTGGAGCAGTGAAGCCTTTGGCATCAGCACGGGGGAGGGGGGGGTCTATTGATATGGCTTGGGCAGGCCTCTGTCCTTTGCCACTGTGTGTTTGCTGCAGCTGCCGTCCCTTCAATGGTTGTGTAAAAGTAAATACATACACCACTCTGCCCTCTGGGGTAAGGCATTTCACTGGCTCTTGATGTCGCCTCTTCTGCTGTCAGAACCTCACAGAGTGATACCTTCTGCCTCAAAGTGGAGGGCTTGAGGGCTTCAGCCCCCGGTAGCCAGGGGCTGGCGCCGCCCATGGTTGAGGACCTTGTCCCAGGGTCAGAAAGTTTTGCGTGGGAGTCAGAGGTCCACGCCGCAGAGACCAGGACACTGACCTGGGCTGGAAGGAGACGTTTTAATTTACTTTTCCCAAAACTCTTTCAACATAGTGCCTCGTAGCGTTCTGCGGCGAAATAAATGTTTAGAGGTTATCACGAAAAAGTGTAGGTACACACATCACACGCATTAACTTTGTATCATTAGATGAAGTAATGGTGCAGCTGAACTGTTAGGCACCAGGAAGAGTAATGGTGTACCCTTGTTTTGCACCAGCAGAAAGAATACTAGTGCCCTATACTGCCTACCATCAGAATTATAAGGGCATCTATGGAGTTTACCATCAGAAAATCTACCAGTACACAAATAATCTTTACAATCATTAAAGGCTAAGGTGCACCCGTGCAGTTTATCATCAGACATCCTTTGGTCATGCGAAAACAATGGGCCTAATTCCGATTTTGGAGGTAACCACCTCGCTATTTGCGGCATGGCTGCTTCCAAAATCGTTCCGACTCCACTCTGGTGAATGGAGTAATTACCGGTCCATTCCAAGGTTGGATGGACCGGTAATTTCCCATTCACCAGGGCCCTTCTCCATTCCCATTGAGCCCCTATAGGGCTCAATGGGAATGGGGAAGGCGCAAATTACGGTACCGTAAATTACGGTACCGTTATGAGCACTAAAGTCCCTTTGCGAGTCCCGTCCTTAATGCCTGCTAAAAGCAGGCGTTAAGGAAGGACCTACAAAGGGAACTCGTAGGGCGGTAAGGGTTTAACGGCACCGGTTTCGTTACCGGTGACCGTTAACCCTTACCACCCTACTCGGAATGAGGCCCAATGTATTCCCAGGAGGAGTAAGGGGTGTGACCACATAGATTATATCAAAGGGGGTCGGGTTATTTGCATCGTCAAAAAAGGTTAAAAGTGGAATCACATTGCTAATCCCCCGAAAAGGTGCTGCCTTCCTGTGCATCATCAGAAGAACTGCTGGCACCGCATGCTGTTAATCACTAGAGATGGGTATTCATGATTGGTACAATTCTTTTTTCTGTGATATAAATCTCGGCACTAAATGATTACTATGGACCCAACAAGATAAAAATTCTGATCACAGGAAAAAGAGAAACAAAACCACCCAGAAGGTGGAATTGAACCACTCTGTCGCTAAACAGCTACAGGTTTGAAGCCTGCACCCCAGACCACTGAGGCTCATCCGGGCAGTGGTGAGGCAGAACAGCAACATATATATGTCACCTGTAAACAGTATCTCTAACTAATAGAGTGGGAAAGAACCTGTTTGAACTGAATTAAATTGAGTTTCTGCTTCAGGCCTGGGGGCATCCATGATTGATAACCTTAACTGTCCTGCTTTGATAGATAAAAACCAAGGAAAACAACGCCACTACTTGTATGTAAAGCCCGAGCAAGTCAAGGGCGAGTGATTCCTACCTGGCTGTTTGGCTGTTTTTGTGTAAGCAGCCTTTCCAGTGCGGCGAGCGTGTGAAGCGGATTGAAGCCCCACCCCCTCCAGGTAGTGCGGGCTAAAAGGAGAGCCCATCCGCCCTTGTGGCGTAAAGCCAGAGCAAGTCAAGGGCGAGTGACTCCTACCTGGCTGTTTGGCTGTTTGCTGCTTTGTTGCACGTCCCCGGTGAAAACCTGAACATAACTCTAATGGTCCCAGAGTCTCGTTGACACCGTGCGATTGTTGGATCCATCACCCTACCACAAGTGTATTGTGGGAAGAAAAGGAAAACAAGCAAGCACAATGCTTCATGATCGCGAGAGAAGCAAAACTTCTCAACCAAAAACTCGTGCACAAATGCGACGGGATCTCATGGGAGTGAGATCTGAACCTGAATTCGAACCCACAGACAAGCAGCCTGGAAGTGAGCCTGTGGCACTTCCGGAACTTACATCAACAACAAATTCACAAGTAAGTGGCCGCATGTTGGCTATGAGCTGCTCAAGCGTTTTTGATTCTGTATCGCTTTCACTAGGGGAGGCAACAGCGATCTTAGATATTCCCAACAATAGCTCCACTAGTAAAGAAGGATGTGGGATGCACCCAAGCTCATTCGAACTGCACACTGCTGGTGATTGTATTAGTGCCTCTTTGCATTTGGAAAAAATGTTATGGGTAGTTCCATTAATGGCATTAACGATGCTAGTAAACCATATGATCAATCTCATCCATTAACTACAATTCTTGATGGTACTCAACCTGGGGCTTTGACTCAGGACCTATTGCCCTCACAGGTTCCATATCTTTGCTTACTGGCGTGGTGTGCTACACAAAGTGTGGGCGGGCCTGCTTCTACCCGGCAGCCTGGACATATGAACTCACTTGAACATAATGAACACCACGTTTGTACAAATTGTAAAGACCCACGTTGCACACAGCCCGCTCAGTGGTATTCCCGAGCTCCTTGCATGGTCTCAACACCTTCCGTGACTTTAGACTTACACTGTGGCCCGTTGGCTAACTCTGATATAGGCAGCGACCCGAAGATATTAACTAAAGGCCCTTTGAGAGGCCAGACAGCTGTGTCACACGATCACTCCACGTACGAACCACAACCTCTTGGCATACAAGAAGGAGGAGTGGAAAAAGAAGATGAGGTCTTTTGCATCCGCTCACCTTATTTGCATCCGGAACTCGCTAAGAATATTGGACCCATAGAACTTGAACTAGAACAGGAAGGCAGGTGTGATAGACGCAATTCGCTGGAAATTTTAAACAAACTTCTAAACAAAACACAGAAAGATAAAAACTTAAACAGAGACACTGAACATACTAAAGACTATGAACCTACCGATGCCCTTGATAAGACTCTTAAATCTACTTTGAATGTAATCACGCCCAAAAACAAATGGCAAAGTGGCCGGTACAAACACTGAAGGCTTGATCTAAGTTCATCACCCAGCCTAAATTGCTCTCAATTAAGAGACTCAAAAAACCAATCACAGCCTGTAGTGCAGAACGACACCATCACACACGAACAGGATCGAATCAGTTTGAACAAGGAATCCCCCCTGACTACCGATTCCTCATCTACTGACTGACTCATAAATAATGGAACGCGCTTATCCAAAAATTAGAAAAACCATGTTTCGGATTCGAACCAAACCAGATGAGTCCAAAGCCCTTACTGAACAAATCATAAAGGAACTACAACCCATTTTGATGTCGTCAATGGCTATCACAATCTCACCATTCATTAAACTTTATGAACAACTTAATGAGAACATCAAAGACTTGACGACGTTGACCGCTCTAATAAATTCGACAACACCTTGTTCAAGTATACCTATCATGACATGAACAAAAGGATTGAGGGATCTCTGAATGTGTTAACTGAACAAAAGAGATGTGGCACCATGGACAGAAAACATTTTGCCGAAGTGGCGAAGGAAGCTTTACTTTTACTGAAATTAAAAGATTCAACGGGGTGCAATTCGCATAAAAATGCCACTCCTATGGCTGAATACCAGCAGATAGTTCCAATTGCATGCGCAAAAGATGTGGCTCTTCACAATAGCGTTCCAACCTGCACCTTACAAGTGGATGCCTGTGGAATTGTAGGTTCTCTTGATGATAGACGAACTGGTACGAATCACACAGAGCAACCGGTAAAGAACCCAAATACAGCTGCGCCTCGGCTGGTTGAACACACCATGGTTAGTCCAACCTTAATCTGTCGAAAGTCTGTGGCAACGAAAACTGCAGGCTTAATCCCTCCTACACGAATGTCATTGAGTGAATCTGAACAAAACTCGTGGGTTCCCATGACTGCGAATGCTGAAGACACAGTCATAATCGAGGATACTCAAGACTTAACCATGATGTCGTAATTTTCTAGTGCAATAAAGAGCAGCTTGGGAAAATCCAATACAGCTATTCAGGACCCTCAACTGCCAACTACATCAATTCTGGTGGGAGATGATAGTACAGAACCTGTCAAAAACAACATTGTGTACATCAACACAAAAGAAAAGAACTCTGAGCCAATCTCATCAAATTTGGCGGGAGGCACCAGCACTGAACCTGTTGAAAGTAACTTTGAGTGCAATAAAACAAAAGAAAAGACCTCTGAGCTATTTTCTATCTTTAACAAAGACTCTGTGAAAACTAGTACAAAGGTTGGTAAAAACGTGGAAACAACAAAAAGCGAAAAAACCAGAAATCAAAAAAACAACGCACAACACACTCATCATGGAAATTTCTACGCAACATTAAGATGATAAACGTCACTGTTAATACTAATAACAACGTTGCGAAGGATAACAAACAACGAAAGGAACATGAAAATTTGAAAACAAAATCTGTAAAGGAGGTAGTTGTCATTGATGAGGCATCAATTGATCTGATGGACTTATCCACTTATGAAAATGATGCATCAGAGATGCAAGCGGCAACATCCCCATCTAGGACTCTTGAGATTAAATCTGATGTCAGCGACTCCCAAGAAGAACCTGCTATCAAGATTAACCTGGACAAACAAGCTGCTCTAGTTCCCCCCATGGCTCTATCAACAAACACTAACATGTCAATCCAAAGGGATCAAAATATTGATGAAAACAACGAAATCAAATTGGCTCCCTCAGGGAGAATCTGTACCTTGGTTCAACCAGTGGCCCAAATGGCATTGGTTCCATTGGATCACTCTACCTCGCCTTTTATTCCCTTAAGCAAAAGATGGGAAAACTTAGTGCCCGAATCCCGCACCATGACTACAAGTAAAGGTGCTGCTTCCCCAACAAAAACTCTTTCCATTAACGAGGTAAGAGGTAAGCACAATCTCACTAATGTCTCCAAATCTGCGACAGAATCCCAAATTTCTGGAAAAAAATATGTTGAAAAACCACATGCTTGGAGACAGGAGGCTCAAGGATATGGCCAACAAAAAACGTAAAACAGCAACAGGAAAGTTTGATAACAAACTACAGGCTCCATTTAAAATCGGCCTGGAACGGATAGGAAGAAGTGTCAATTTTATTTTGAACCGTAACAATGTGTTGTGCCTACTTCACTATGTGCCTAGTTTACGAATGGAGTTTGTGGAAGAAATGCAAAATGACAAGGTGATCTTACATTTGAACTCAAAGATCATCTTTAACATTCTATCGGACGCAGCTCCTACACTCATGTCACTGGGTTTCGATATATTCAATATTTCAGACGATCTTGACACTAAAGGGCTGGGAGAGTCTCCTAAACTTACAAAAATATTCAAACAAACTGCGGAGAAAAACGTGGAACGAGTAGCAACTTGTGGGGATTAGGCAACTAGAGTATCTGCACGCTCAAAAACAAGTGAAGAACTGCCTGGAGTAAGCAACCACTGCGCAGACAACTCTTTGGAAAAATGGGCAAACAACCAATTAAAATAACATTAACATGTGAAAACCAGATGAAAGTGGTGAGCACTGATCAGGATGAACGGACGTCCTTAACGGAACAGAATAACGACTGGCTGTGGGTGGCAGAAGCTCTTTCGATGAAAACCCAGAAAAATAACAATAAATAATGCCAGATAGACTTGGCTAAGAACACTATTGTGGCTGGCTCTTGGAACACCAGAGGATTCGCACATTTATTTCAGAATAATTGGTTAACTGGCATTGGTTTAATGTGCATACAAGAATTTTGGCTCTTGGAATGTCCCTTGTCTGTGGAATTTGAAGTCGCCTTTAATCCTGCTTTAGGGAACTCAAAAGGACGACCCATTGCCAGGTTGATAACTCTTATTAGGAAAAACTCTGGACTACGACTCATTAAAACCTGGAATACATCCTCTTATATACAGGTTTCACTGATCAGCACTCCAAAACAAGGTCTAATTCATGTCATCAACATTTACCAGCACCACGTACTAGCAGGAACCTTGACATTCATTGATCAGATTTCAGCACTAATTGATGACATACTTGAAAGCGATACTAAATCGAGCATCATAATCTTTGGAGACTTAAACATCAATTGCATTAACTTAAATCAAGGCAAAACACTTAACATAGCATTTAGGTGGTGTCTCGAAATGAGCTTACGAAAATTGCACATGTTGAATGGGAACACCAAAGGAGATACACCTGCCCACTACACTTGGAGTAACACGAGAGCAAGCTCAGTCCTCGATTACTTTTTTGTCTCGGACAGTTTACATGAGCAAGTAACACACATGCATGTTGTGATGGGACCTCATAGTGACCACAGCATGTTAAAAATAACTCTCAAAATGGGCAAAGAACAAAAGAGCAGTCAGTGGAATTGCCGTGCAAATGTTGACTCTAACAGGGTTAGGCTCCGTCTCAATGATGACGCAGTAAATTCAATTTCAAGAAAATTCTGTGAGGAACAGAACGGAGTTGAATATGATCAACTATTAATACAATACATGGAAAAAAGTCAAGGTCTAAAAAACTGTAAATTTATACCAAGACACACTTTCGATCTGGAAGTCTTGAAGCGTAAAAGGCTAATGTGTGGCGAAATTAGGAACCAGCAGAGCGCTAACAAAACTGAGTTGGCAGAGCTCAAAAGAGTCGCAAAGCAAAAATACAGGGTTAAAGCTCACAAAGCTGTAATGCTCCAGAAGGATTCTGAATCTATGATGCAAACATTGAAATACAAAAACTCTCGAGAATTCGGGAAGATAATCAACACGTAGAGTGCTTCCCAAATAGTCTTGCAGACCAACTCTGTAAATGAAGCAGACTGGATCAAATTCTACACTGAATTATACAGCAAAAAAGGCAACGTCAAAGAGCTAGATCTACCTGTCCTAACCTCCTGGAACTTAGAGTTTGAAAAGAATTACATCCTCGAAATCATAAAAAAAGCTAGCTCTTCCAGGGCTCCAGGGTCTGACGGGCTAACCAATTACACCTTGAAGGAGAACCCCGAAAAGTGGGTGGTGTTATGCCAAGAACTCTTTCACAGAATCAACAGCACCTGCACCATACCTTTATCCTGGAAAAGTGCAGTTATTGTGCATATATTCAAAAAAGGTAATCAGGCTAACCCAAAGGATTTTAGGCCAATAGCACTGTTAGATGTTCTTGGAAAAGTCTAGTCTACATTATTACAACAAAACCTACTTAAGTGGACCACAGCTTCAAAACACATCGATCTCAAGCAAGCTGGTTATGTGAAGGGCGTTGGATGCAGTCTGAACTTGATAATAACAAATTTAATCAAAATGGAGGCAATAAGATCAGGAAGCAAAGTTTACTTGACTTTCATAGACTTCTCTCACGCATTCGACAGCATCAACAGAGAAATGCTGTGGTCCAAAATGAAACAGTGGAATTGTCCGGCCAGTCTTTTGGCAGCAATAAAAGAACTTCACACTGGCACCCACGTAGGAATTCGATTAGATCTGGAAGGTACACTCTCAGCCGGAATTAACACCTTTTGCGGTGTGAAACAAGGTTTCCCGCTAGCATCAATCATCTTCAACTTCTTTATCACTGACATTGGTCATACAATTGAGGAGGTATCGTCTTTTCCTCCTAAGATTAATGGGAGTCACGTGAGTTGGCTCCTAAATGCTGTTGATCTGATTTTACTCAATGCTACTTCAGCGAACTTTTACGAACTTGGACTTCAGCGAAAATTGAACACAGTAGAAACCTACGCGAAGAACAATGGCCTGCACTTTTGCACTTTAACAAAAACAAGTGTGAGGTATTAGTCTTGCAAAATATAAGAAATTCTCACAGGACAAACGGGAAAAAAATTAATATGACACTTTGGGACTGAAACCTTAAATATTGTTACTAACACCAGATATTTAGGAATGACGATCAATTCCAACATTGATCACAGCCCATCGGTTGAAATGGCGAAAATAAAGTGCCGCCAACTAGCATGTAAGGCATCTATCCTCAACAAAAAATATGGAAAATTTTCATTAAAACCTGTGATCAATTTCTATAATCAAAAAGCGGTTCCAGCCCTGATATTCGGCGCAGAATGCGCCCTGGGATGTCCTCACGACGTTTGGGACACACTAGAAAACATCTTTTGGACTAAGGTGCTCCAACTCCCTAGAGGTACTCCAACTGTATGCATAAGATATGAGCTAGGGCTCATATCCATTCATGCTCGAGTTATCTGGAATACGTTAGCACTATGCCGCAAAACATCTATGGAGGTGGTAGTCCCTCAATTTAAGATATTACAGAATCTTGGAGATGGTAAACCAGGAAACATCACAACCCTATGGGCGCAACGTTGTGAGGCTTTGCTCATGGACCTAGAAATTGAGATTTCAACTCTACACTGCAATCCGCCTGAAGCAAAAATCAAATTGTGGAGTAGCGACTGGATTTCAACACAAGATCTAAGAGCCAAGAAAAGACTGATGAAGGATGTGCCTTGTGAGGCGAGAGCCTTCAACGAGCGCTCAAAGCTTATAGAAGTCTTTCCTGACCCTAGTCGAAGATCTTTGTTTTTGAATTTTCAGTGAAACATTTTCAAAACCAAGGAAAGACTAAGGGCCTCATTCCGACCATGGCGTTAACCAAGGCGCTACTAGCGCCTTGGTTGACGCCGTTATTTTTCCGACTCCGCCATGGTGAATGGCGGAATTACCGCCCCATTCCAAGGTTGGCGGGGGCGGTAATTCCCCATTCACCATTGGCCCTTCCCCATTCCCATTTTGGGCCCATAGGGCTCAATGGGAATGGGGAAGGCGCTAATTACGGCACCGTAAATTACGGTGCCGTAATTAGCTCCTAGGTCCCTTTGCGGGTTGGTTTTTTAACGCCTGCAAAAAGCAGGCGTTAAGTACCAACCCGCAAAGGGAACTCGGAATAGGGAGGTAAGGGTTTAACGGCACCGGTCTCGTTACCGGTGACCGTTAACCCTTACCGCCCTACTCGGAATGACCCTCTCAGTCTGTGGGTGCAAGATCCCAACAAGGACTTAACTTGCAGATTTTGTTTGAAAAAAGAGGAATCTTTAAAACATCTTGTGTTGTATTGCAGTGCTCTTCGAGGGTTGAGATCTAAACACCTTGCCTCAAATATTGAACCTTATCCATCCTTGAGCGGTGAAGACTGGTGGAGGTTGATGTTCTGCGGGCATGATAGAAAACATACTTATGCCATGACCTCCTTCCTGGGTGACTTAAGGGACCTACTCCTAATCCCCATTGATGGGTGTGTCTAAGTAAATCAGTTGATGAGGATTATCTAGCTGGAGTAATGTTAAAAAAGGACTAGATCATTGAAGTTGACACACCCATGAGAACTTTCAATCTTATCCCTGAGATATGATGGGTACCCAAGAGATGGGATAAAGGTGTTTGTATTTTTATGTTTTTGTATGTCTGTAATTTTTAAAGGTTTGAATAAACCGTATAAAAAAAAATACAAAAAAGTAAATCACTGCATGGACTTCTGGGTAACTAGGAATGAGCTGCAGCTTCCTTGCATAATGTGGTCAAAGTACAGGCAATGTGTTCTTCACAGGTGGCGATGCTGGCAGCGCCTTGAAATCCCTGATGCTGATCCGTGGAATTATCTATCAACTGATTTATTTTTAGTATTAGTAGAGCGCAGCGTTCACCACCAGGGTGGCCTCTTGGCACTTAGAGTGTATTGTACATAATCCATTTACAGGAATTATAACGTATAAACCTATCTGGGGAGCAGTAGAGGCTATACAGGGGTGGGGGAGGTTGACAATCTCATGATCATTAGAAGAGGGGGAGGAGACTGGAGAAATCGGGGGAGCAGGGCTGGGGCTCCCCATTCAGTGGCAGCTATCTGCTGTTTTTGCTCTTTAAGTGCACACGCACCACGTTCTGCTCACTGTTTTTTTCAGCATTGTTTTACTAGAAATGGTGAGCACAGGGTAATAATAATTTCTTCTTTGTGTCGCTCTTTAGCCAAAAGCGCTTTACAGAGATCAAGTTTATAAAATGATTTTTGCCCAATCGAAATTCGTGTTTGTTTTATCAACCTCGGAATAATGAGAGGCGGAGCTGACCTTGCTGGGATTCACACCAGCTTCCTGCAAATTGCAGCAGCGAGCGCTCAACCTGCTGAGCTATCTTACCAGATGCCCAGAACATGGGGAACGTTAGTGATATTACCGCTAAAACACTAGAGGTGGTGGAAGGAAGAATGAGAGGTAAGTGGGCAATGTGAGGCAAGGCTGTGAATATACATTATCCCGTTAGATTCCACACACACCCGGCTGAGTGTCCTCCCGCCACCACTGTGGGTTCTGCTGGGGGTGGAAGGGTGAACACCTGCTGGGGATCTTCAGTAGAGTGCAGAGCTGCATTGAGGAGGTGCAGGAAGTCAAATGCCCTCAGGGTAAAGGGGTTCCTTCCACTTGAGAGCAAAGCAAAGGGCCTACATCTGGAAGCCGTGCAAGGCGATGCTGGAGTTTTGAGCCAATGCTGACTTTGAGAGGTGAGATGATGAATGGTGGTCTATGGTGAGGTGGCATAGGCTAGCTAGCAGGGCTAGCAATGCTGACCTTGAGAGGGGAGGTGATGAATCGTGTTCTGTGGTGAGGCGCTTAGGCTAGCTAGGAGGGCTAGTAATGCTGACTTTGAGAGGGGAGCTGATGAATGGTGGTCTGTGGTGAGGTGGCTTAGGCTAGCTAGCAGGGTTAGCAATGCTGACCTTAAGAGGGGAGGTGATGAATGGCGGTCTGTGGTGAGGTGCTTATGCTAGGCTAGCTAGTAGGACTAGCAATGCTGACGTTGAGGGTGGAGATGAAAGGTGGTCTGTGGTGAGGTGGCTTAGGCTAGTTAGCAGGGCTAGCAATGCTTACTTTGAGAGGGGAGGTGATGAATGGTGGTCTGCAGTGGGGTGGGTTAGGCTTGCTAGCAGGGCTAGCAATGCTGACTTCGAGAGTGTAGATGATGAATGGTGGTCTATGGTGAGATGGCTTAGGCTAGCTAGCAGGGCTAGCAATGCTGACTGAGAGGGGAGATGATGAATGGTGGTCTATGGTGAGATGGCTTAGGTTAGCCATCAGGGCTAGCAATGCTGACTGTGAGGGTGGATAGGATGAATGGTGGTCTGTGGTGAGATGGCTTAGGCTAGCTAGTAGGACTAGCAATGCTGACGTTGAGGGTGGAGAAGAAAGGTGGTCTGTGGTGAGGTGGCTTAGGCTAGTTAGCAGGGCTAGCAATGCTTAATTTGAGAGGGGTGGTGATGAATGGTGGTCTGTAGTGGGGTGGCTTAGGCTTGCTAGCAGGGCTAGCAATGCTGACCGAGAGTGTAGATGATGAATGGTGGTCTATGGTGAGATGGCTTAGGCTAGCTAGGAGGGCTAGCAATGCTGACGTTGAGGGTGGAGATGAATGGTGGTCTGTGGTGAGGTGGCTTAGGCTAGCTAGTAGGACTAGCAATGCTGACGTTGAGGGTGGAGATAAATGGTGGTCTGTGGTGAGGTTTGTTTGTTTGTTTGTTTGTTTATTCATTTATTAGGCGCACCAGACTCGTGAGTAAAAGAGCGCAACAATATGGAAATGCAAAGCTTACAAAAGTTACGAATATACACAGGATACAGTATTTACAAGGTTGCAAAGTATACAGTTTTGCATGATTACAGGATATATACAATGTACAAAATAGGGCAAAGACGAAGAGTAGCCAATGTAGTTACATAAATAAACAATAGGCACTGTACAAAAAGATATACGTGCAAAAGTGGGGCCCTTCTTAAAGCACTTAGGCTCCCAAGTAGATCGCGAGGTCTTCAGAGTTAGCGCAGTAGTACACTATTAATACAGGATGACCAAGTCTCTTTGGAAGTGGACAGGTCCCCAGTGGGTAATGGGAGACTAAGGGTCAGTAGCAATGATGTGTTTTATTATTATGCTTTTCCTGAAATGTAGGTAAGGTTGGTCTGCTCTCAGCTCCTGAGGCAGTGAGTTCCAGAATTTAGCTGCCTTTACAGTAAAGCTATTGCCCCCAATAGTGGTGAGCTTATATTTGGGTATAGTCAGACAGTTAGCATTCCCAGTTCTGGTGGGTCTGCGAGAGGTTCTTCTCTGGAGTTTATCTATAAGGTAACTGGGGGCTGCGTTATTAAGGGCTTTGTAGGTCAAGGAAAGCGTTTTTAGTTGTATTTTGTTGGATGTGGATAACCATTTATGTTGGCGTCCCAGGGAAGAGATGTGAGTTTTCTTGTTTATGCCTAGGGCTACTCTTAGCGCATTATTCTGTAGTGTTTGGAGTTTTTGGATGGTAGATCTATTGGCACCACTGTATAGGGCATTACAATAGTCAATTCTAGAGAGTATTAGAGCTCTAGCTAGGATTAGGCAACTATTGTCAGAGAGGAACGGCTTACCAGCTCTAAGTAGCTTGCAGGTGTAAGCCGTGGCAGAGGTGAGGGATTTGACCTGTTTATCGAAGGACAGTGTAGAGTCCAGGTAGAATCCAAGGGTTTTTACTTCCTTGGAGACTTTGATGGCGTTCCCGTCAATATTAAATGAGGAGAATTCTTGGCCTAGTTTTTTGATATTAGCCTGCGAACCCAGAATTATAAGTTCAGTCTTATCATCGTTCAAACACAGGCCATGAGTGGCCATCCATGCTTGGATGATAAGGTAAACTTTGTTCACTAAACCCATGTCCGTACTGTAATCCCCAGAAAGTGGGAGGAGAATCTGAGTATCATCTGCATAGTTAGTGTAGGTGATACCCAGCTGGTCCAGATCGTCGAACAGTGGCTTAGTGAAGATATTGTAGAGGGTAGGCGAGACGCAAGACCCTTGGGGAACACCACATAGGATGGGTATTGGGTCGGCAGCTGCTGAGGGGGAGAAGACTCTCATGGTTCTCTCACTCAGGAAGGACTCAATCCATTTGATGGCACCCGTGGAGAAGTGGGCTGCAGAGTCAAGGTGCCGGCATAAGACCTTGTGATTGACCAAATCAAATGCGGCAGAAAGATCAAGTAGGAGCAGGAGTACTGTCCTTCCTTTGTCTCTCTGCTCGTCTATTTGGGACTTTAGGTCAATTAAGGCTGTCTCTGTTCCGTGTAGTGGATGGAAACCAGATTGTCTATTGCCTAAAAGTTTGTGCAGTTCCAGGTGTTTTTGAATTTGGATGTATGCAGCTTTATCCAATATTTTTAGTAGAAATGGGACCGTGGTGATGGACCGGTAGTTGGTGGGAATAAGAGGATCTAGTGTCTGTTTCTTGAGGAGGGGGAGCACCCAAGATTGTTTGAGGTTAGCAGGTATGGTACCTTTGACAAATGAGGCATTTATCAGTTTAGGTATGAATGGGGAGAGTTCTCTGGCAGAATCTTTTATTAATTGTGCTGGGCAAATATCGCCTTTGCAGTTCGAGGGCTTCAGTGATAGGATAATTTTGTTCTACCTCCAGGATAGACATTTTAGAAAAATGGAAGGTAGTATTGTGTGCCGATGGTGAATCATTGGGCAAGAGGGTGTTGGGCGAGTGCTGTAAGTTCAGTACTTCTTTTTTTTGTTGAATTTTATTCTGGAGTGTATTAATTTTATTAGCTAAGGCATGTTGGATGTCTGTACACCAGGTTTTGTCCTTAGTACAGACATCAGGTATAGCAATTGGGGACTCTAGTTCTTTGAGTATAGAAAAGAGTTCTTTCATGCTCGAGTTAGAGTTAGCAATATGCTCGTCGTAGGAATTACGTTTTTTTCCGGCAAATTTCCTTCTTGTAGTGTGAGGAAAGTGAGGTTAATTTAGCTTTGTTCTCACTAGAGAGGCAAAGTCTCCAATTAGTTTCACTTTTATTCTTTAAGGTGCAAAGGTCTTTAAGTTGTGGAGTGAACCATTTGTTTAAATGGGATATTGGTTTGCTAGGTCTAAGTTTGACAGGGGCAATTTTATCCAGTGTGGTGAGCATAATGTTGTTAAATTCCTGAAATAGGATGCTAGGATCAAGATTTTCTGGTAGTGCGTTGAGTGTGGGCAAAATGTCAGGGATAACTTTCTCTACAGTGATGCTTTTTTTACTTCTAGTTGAGCATGGTGGCGCTAATGGTTGAGCCAGTGGAGTGGGTCGTATAGTGGATAGGTGGAAGGAGACCAGAAAGTGGTTGTCCACGATAATGGCAAAATTGATGAAATGGTAACTGAACAGTTAAGGTCCAGTATCCAGTCCAGTATTCTCCCTTTAAGGTGGGTAGGTTTATTGACTTTTTGGGTGAGGCCTAATGCGTTAATAGTGTTGGCCATATCAGTTGCGTTTTTATCCATTTGGTCATTAAAACCTAGGTTAAAGTCTCCTAATAGGAGTAGTTGCGAGGTAGGTTTAAGGTTATTCATAATTATATTATGCAAATCTTCCTCAAAGGTACCAAGACCAGGTGGTCTATATATTAGGTGCATAGTAAGGGATTGAAAGTTATTTATCTGAATTTTGGCAGTGAGAACTTCACATGATTGTGATAGATGGGTAGGGGCTAGTCTAAGGCCAAGAGCAGATTTAGAGATAATCGCAATGCCTCCACCTGGGGCATTATCTCGGTCTTGTCTGACTATGGTATAGCCATCAGGGATAGCTAGCATAAGAGCAGGTCCTGTTGCATTATGGAGCCATGTTTCCATAATTGCGAGGAAATCCAAGTTCCCTTCAGTGATTAAGTCGGCAATATAGGTAGCATGTGCGACTAGTGATCTTGCGTTGCGAAGCGCTCCTTTGAGGGTGGGGACTCAGCTGCTTTGTTGACTCGGATAGGTTTGTCAGAGTTGTTACAAACTTTAGGCTTATGGTTATTGAGCTGAAGGGTATTCGTGTTCAAGATGGACAGTGGTGGAGACAACTTTAAGTGGCTAGGTCTAAGGTTGAGTTTATAGTTAGTTTTGAGGTTAGTGGCCGGAAGGGCTCTTCTCAAAGGTTCATATAATTTGGCTAGTCTAGCACGGAGTCTGTTGTTTGTACTGGACGTGGCGCATGCTAGAGAGGCGTAAGATAATGTCTCTGGGGCCCTGTAGTGTATGGAGAGATTAGATTGCGCAATATTTGTAGGGGTTAGCAGGCTAGAGTCTAGGATAGGTACTCATGACTGACCAATGTAATCTTGGCTTCTAGAGTCCACATGCATGGCAACAGCCATAGTACAGAGCAGTATTGCTAAGTTTAACATGCTTCCAATTCCAGTATCAAAGATTTCTTTTTTTTTTTTTAATTTGTTTATTGATTTAATAACAAGAGGTAAACAAGAAAACAAACCAGTATCATTAGCGATTGGTCAAGCATATTAGGAAATACCCAAAACCCCCCCATCCCCCCAAGACCACGGTTAGTTCACTGTTCCTCTCTAGTCCGTGCCTGCGTCCTGGCAACTCTCTCCACTCCGCTCCGTATTATCCGCCTCAGGGTGGAGCAAGGGCACCGTCAGGGCCACCCAACGGTGTAGTTCCTCGCTGGAATCCAGTTTTTGCACATGGATGGCCGTTTCCCACGCAGCGGTTTCAGCTATAATCCACTTCGTAAGATCTCCCCACCATAGGGGCATATGTGGACCTCTGGGGCTTTTCCACCCCATGGCAATACGTCTTTTGGCTGTTATGTATATAAGATCTGTGAGCTTGGATAGGGGTTTGTTCTTCCTGTTTTGCCTATATCTGCCCAGGATACAGGCCGTAGGCTCGTCCACCTCAACTTCGATGTCTATGCCGGCCACTCTTTCCTTCACTTGTGACCAGAACTCTCTGATCACTGGACAGCCCCAGAACATGTGAGTCATTCCTGCCCTGGGTTCACTGCATTTGGGGCATAATTGGGTTCCAGCACCTGTGAATCTTGATATGGCTTCAGGTGTGAGGTACGCTCTATTGGTGATGTACAGCTGGATAAGCTGCAAGCAGGCGTTCCTGGAAACTTTCTTATGATAGTGGATTATGTCACCCCAATCTCTGTCTTCAAAAATAAGGCCTAGTTCAGTTTCCCACTTACTCCTGCATTTAAGGTCTCCCCTGGTCGTACCCCACAACAGGGCCTCGTAGATTCATGAGGTTTCATGGCCCCCCTCAGCGGAATTCAGTATTGTTTCGATGCATTCATTTTCCTCATTCAGGTCGGCAGTGACCGGCGATCTCTTGTGCAAGGCCTGTACGACCACCCTGTGCAACAGAAACTGTCCTGCCGGAAGGCCCGTTGTCTCACAGGGTTCCAAGAAAGTTAGGATTTCCTGTTCTTGAATCAAGTCCCCAAGCATGGCCACCCCGAGGGGCTCCCATTGTGTGCATGTTTCGAGTTCCCCCCTAAAGTGTTTAGCCATAAGTGCCGCATTGGGGATCTGTGAGGAGAACGGGTCATCAGACCCAACCAGCTTGCAGGCCCTTTTCCAAAGTCGGATCCCGAGCTTGGCGAGTTAAGGGCAGTGTCTCCTAGCACCCTCCCCAGCCCACAGTATGTCTCTTAGTAACAACCGGGGGAGGGCCGGTTGGAGGAGGCAAGTGTCCAACGTGCTCTCATCGGCCATCCATTGCATGACATGTCTCAGCTGGCTGGCAAGGAAGTACAGCTCAAAGTTGGGGATCTTAAGTCTGCCCTTTCGTATGGTCTTTGGAGAGTCTCCAACGCCACCCTATGCCTACCTCCCTGCCAGAGGAAGCCCCTACAGAGTTTGTTGAGATCTTTGAAGAATAAGGGGGAGATGTTGAAGGGGACGTTAGTGAAGTTATGTAGTTTGCGGGGAAAGGCGACCATTTTAAGGAGACCAGCCCTCCCGGCCATCGAAAGCAGACGCCGACCCGAGAATTCCATGGATTTCGTGAAAGAGTCTTTGGCCCTTACGGCATTAAGGATGTGTTCTGTGCCGGGGTTGCGGTGTATGGTTATCCCCAAGTATTTGAAAGAAGTTGCCTGCCATTCGAGATCTAGAGGGGGAGGGATCTGTATTCATCAGTGTAAAGTGCTGCAAGGGGGTAAAGGCAAGATTTGCTCCTATTAATCTGGATCCCGGTGAGCTTGTGGAAGCAGTCCAGGGTTTCCAAGATGTAGGGCAGGAGGTGCTCAGGGTCTTGAAGGTACAAAAGGGTGTCGTCAGCGTACATGGAGATAAGGTGGGTGACTCCGTCTATCTTAATGCCTCCTTCCCCATATTCCTGTCTCAGGTAGGTCGCCACTGGTTCCGCGGCAAGAATGTATAACATGGGGGACAGAGGGCACCCCTGGCGGGTGCCCCTGTGTAGGGACCATTTAGCGGAATAAGTTTTGTTGGCGCGTACTCTCGTGGTGGGGTTAGCATAAACCAGCTGGGTCCACTTTAGGAATACAGGGCCTATTCCCATTTTGGCCATGGTGGCATACAACCAGTCCCACCTCATGGAATCGAAAGCTTTGTTGGCATCTAGTGACGCCACTGCAAGTTTCTGCGGCCTTCCCTCAGTGCTATAGATGACATGATGTAACCTGCGCAGGTTCTCATTGATGGAGTGCCCTTGGACGTATCCAGTTTGGTCTTGATGGATCAACAGAGGGATTACTCTACGCAGTCTATTCGCAAGCAGGGCAGTAAGGATCTTGCAGTCTATGTTGAGCATAGAGAGGGCCCTGTATGAACCACAATCTGCACCGTCCCTCCCTGGTTTAAGTAAGGGTATAATCACGGCCTCACTCATGGAGTCCGGGAGGGTACCACGTTGGAAGGCCTCATTAAAGACCTGGGCCAATATTGGGGCGAGTGTTTCCTCATCGGTCTTGTAAAATTTCCTCAGGAGACCATCCAAACCCGGGATTTTCCCAGCTGGTAGCGATCTAATTACCACCTTGACCTCGTCGGGGGTGACGGGCTCGTCAAGGGTCTCAGCCAATTGCGAGTCTAATTTAGGTAGGTAAATGACGTCAAGGGCGTCTTCGATCCTGCTGTCGGGGGGGGCGGGGCTTCGGAGTACAGGCTACGGTAGAAGTCGGTAAAAACCGAATTGATTTCTTGTTGGGTATGCACGGCGGTGCCGTCTGGTGTGAGTATGTGGCAGATGGGTGGCCTGGGGGTCTCCCTTTTATAGAGCCAAGCTAAGAGTTTCCCCGGCTTGTCTCCCAGAGCATGGATTCTTTCGGTGTGCTTGGCGTAACTCAGTTTACCGAGGGATTCCCAATGAGTTAGGCAGGTTTGTCTAAGTTCAGCCATTTTTTGTAATTGGTCAGGGGATGGGTCAGCCCTGCCTTCGAGCCTACTCAGGTCCCTCTCTGCGCGCTCAAGCAAGGATGTAATGGATCTCTGAGCTCCCCCAACTACTGTGAACATCTCGCCCCTCATGACCACCTTGTATGCTTCCCAAGTTGTGCTCAAGTATCTAACGCTATGCAAGTTATTTTGCCAATATTCCTCAGTACTATCTTTTATGCGTTCCTTGAATGCAGTGTCAAGTAGGGCCTAGGCCCTCAGCCTCCATGTGGGTACAGGGGGTCTAGGCGGGAACACCTCCCAGGTTACCAATAGGGGAGAGTGATCAGACAGCACCCTAGGCAGGTAGCGCGCATCAACAAATATGGACTGTTGTGTTAGGCTGAGAAAAATGTAGTCCAGCCTGGTGTGTACGGCGTGAGGTGGGGAGTAGAAGGAATACTCACGTTGCTCCGGGTACTGGACCCTCCATAGGTCACTAAGTTGCAACTGTTGGATTAGTTTGGAAAGTATTTTGGCCGGCGGGGAGGGGCGATCGTGTTTATTATCTGATCTGTTCAGTAGACGGTCAAGGGTACAGTTGTGGTCACCCCCCATATCATAATTCTGTCCACATACGGGCTGAGTCACGTATAAAGGGAATGGAAGAAGGCAGTCGCGCCATGGTTGGGTGCGTAAGTGCTGACCAGGCATACCTCTTTGCCCTCGATGGAGATGCACACCACCACCATCCTACCTTCGTTGTCTGTTTTAGTGCTAGTGAGTTCAAAAGGAACAGTGGGGGCAATCCAAATCAGAACCCCTCTGGTGTAGGAGGAGTAAGCTGAACCTATTAGGGTACCATGCCAAGTTTTGGCCAGGGCTTCCAGTTTCTTGGCAGTTAAGTGGGTCTCTTGCAGCATGGCGATTCTGACCTTGCATCTTTCAGGTAGGTTTGGACACGCCGTTGTTTAACAAAGCTGTTCAGGCCTCTGACGTTCCAAGTAACGACCCTTATTGTGTCAGCCATAAGGTGTAGTGTGGTTTATTGTATGTAACAGGTGGAGCTTGAGGTCTTGATGGTGCTGCGTTGCATGTGAATTGTTCCCGTGGTCTCGGTATATCCCAGTGTATGTCCCCAACTTGTGCAAAAACTCCCCCATTCCCACCCCCCCTTAACTGTAAAATCCCCAAACATAGAACTGGCCCAGCGAGGTTGGATTTGGCCACCTGCTCGGGAAAAGGCCAGAATAACTTCTCGGTCCCTGTAGTTGAGAACTTTCGCTACCACTGGCCTTGGTGGGGCCCCCGGCGGTGGTTTCTTAGCCAGGGATCTGTGGGCCCTCTCGATGGTGAAGCCCTGGGAGAGCTTGCCAGCTCCCACCTCATGTAACAAGAGGTTCTCTATGTAGTTAGTGGGGTCGGAGCCTTCGGAACCCTCTGACAGCCCGAGGAGACGTATATTGTTCCGGCGGGCCCTCCCTTCCGCCTCCTCGGCTCTGTCCTCCAAGTTTCTGACCCTTTGCTGAAGCTCGTCGACGTCTAGAAGGAGGTGAGTTTTGGATTTAGTGTTTTCCCAGACTTGTGTTTCAAGCGCCTCGGTTCTGCCAGCCAGGGAATGGACATCTTGACGCAGGAGGCCCAGGTCTGTGGCAACGGCGTCGATTTTGTTTTCCATCGCTGCCTGGAAAAGCTTGATGGCTTCGAGTATCTGGGTGTTACTGGGCTCTGTGGCCGCAGCTACCGTGGGGTTGGATTGAGCATCCAAGGCCGCCTTGTTTGTGCCCTCGGAATTTGGGGATTCGCAGGCTGCAAAGGTGTCCTTCGTGGTCTGGCGCTGCTTGGGCCTGCCGTTTCTGCTGGACATATCGTCAACCCAGGGCCTCACTGCACCGAGAGTGCCGGGAGAGCAATCGGGAGGCCGCCAGCAGCAGCTGCGGAAGGGAGACTCTCGTTACCGCCGCAAGACCGACAGGGAAATGATATGAAGCTGCGGGGCGGCAGGCCAATTTCTGTCTATCTCAGTTCCAGCGGGCGCGCTGTGCGCCGGACGGCCCTCCCAGTTGTCGGCTGTGGAGTGGTGGGGGAGCACGGGGACTCCCTTAAGAGTGGGCCTCACGGTCCGCCGGAGCGTCAGTCTGCAGGCAGGGGCTAGGTGTTTTCACCCACATCTCCCCCCATGAAGGTTCATGCAGGCGGGGGAAATTAGACAGCCGGGGTCTCATCGCCTCAGAGAGGCAAGCCCAAGTTCCTGCGTTGCCGCCAGCGGCAAAGTCAGGCACAGGGGGGTAAAGTAATGCGCGGCCATGGGCCCCACACACCCAGCCGCCAATGTGGATGTCCGGGCTGGTCCTCCGCCGCACCCGCCTACCTCCGCGGCACCGGTCGGCCACCGCTTATGTCGGGAGGCCTCACGACTATCCAGGGTACACCTCAGCCCAGTCGCGCGCCGCAGGCAGGGCGCAGTCCAGCAGGGGCGTCAGGGTCGGTCCTCTCAATCGATGAGTGCAGCTGTTCAGCCCCCTCCTCCAGGCCCGGCACCTGTCGGCAGCCCAGGATCCTCTTCCCCCACCGGAAGGCAACGTCGTGGGTGATGGTAGTACGCTCCGGTCTTTCGAGGGATCAGGGCGCGGGAGCCGCCATTTTGGATCCGCTCACCGACACTTTTCGCAAGCCGGGTATAGGTGTTAGCCGCCTCTTCTCCGCCTGGGAGACGGTACAAAAGTTGCTGAAGAGGTTCTGCGGCGAAAGGTACAACTTGTAGGGTTCCGGAGCACTTTAAAGTCACTTAAAACAGCTTCCCATGGCACATCAGCACGGAGCTCTCAGGAGACACGTCCGCTGTACATGGCGGTTAGCCACGCCCCAGTATCAAAGATAGTGTAGTATCAGAGATAGGGGATTCACTTACTGCTAAGTGGAGCAGATTAGTTGGTGGAACTAGGAAGTGACTAGTATGATACGGTCAACAACATTAGGCAAGGCATAGCATGAAGCACACTAATGTCAGTGCAGTGAGAAGGCATAGGCATAGTGCTGGCAGTAATGTGTCGCCACAGCTAATAGGTCAAGGTTAAGGTCAAGGTTAGCGCAATGATGGCATTAGAATAGAAGCTATGGCACACATGCGATAGTGATTAATGTGACTAGGAATACACAACACTTAGAGGCAAGAAAGTCACTCTGGGAGGTGCAATTTAAGCACTGTAAGTACAACCGGGCACATAGTCTGGGAATGCTGTGGAAACGGCCAAGGCAGATTCGAGATTGCCAAGGCAATGTGGAACAGGCAAGATAGGCAGGGCTGAGTAAAAAGCAGCAGTGGGCAGATTCGATTTTGCTGGCAGTGTAACACAAACTAAGTAGGCAGGGCTAGGTAAAATGCAGCAATAGGCAGATTTGAATTTTGCTGGCAATGTAGCACAAACTAAGTAGGCAAGGCTAGGTAAAATAAAACAATAGGCTGGCTTAGGCTAGATAGCAGGGCTAGCAATGCTGACTCTGAGAGGGGAGATGACGAATGGTGGTCTATAGCCAGATGGCTTAGGCTAGCTAGCAGGGCTAGCAATGCTGACTTTGAGAGGGGAGATGATGAATGGTGGTCTATAGTGAGGTGGCGTAGGCTATGTAGCAGGGCTAGCTAGCAATGCTGACTTTGAGGGTGGAGATGATGAATAGTGGTCTATGGTGAGCCCATGCAGTATCATCAGACATTGTTTGTGCAGGCAAAAAGAATGTATTCCCAGGAGGAGTAAGGGGTGTGACCACATGGGTTATATCAAAGGGGGCCTGGTTATTTGCATCGTCAAAAAAGGTTAAAAGTGAAATCACATTCCTAATCCCCCGAAAAGGTGCTGCCTTCCTGTGCATCATCAGAAGAACTGCTGGCACCGCATGCTGTTAATCACTAGAGATGGGTATTCATGATTGGTACAATTCTTTTTTCTGTGATATAAATCCAGGCACTAAATGATTACCATGGACCCAACAAGATAAAAATGCTGATCACAGGAAGAAGAAATACATATCCGCCCAGAAGGTGGAATTGAACCACCCTGTTGCTAAACAGCTACAGATTTGAAGCCTGCACCCCAGACCACTGAGGTTCATCCGGGCAGTGGTGAAGCAGAGCAGCAGAACAGCATCAAATATATGTCACCTGAAAACAGTATCTCTCACTAATAGAGTAGGAAAGAAGCCGTTTGAACTGAATTAAACTGAGTTTCTGCTTCAGGTTTCGGACATCCATTATTGATAACCTTAACAGTCCTGCTTTTAGAGAAAAAAATCAAGGAAAACGACGCCACTACTTGTATGTAAATCACTGCATGGGCTTCTGGGTAACTTGGAAGGAGCTGCAGCTTTCTTTTATAATGTGGTCAAAGTACAGGCAATGCGTTCTTCACATGTGGCGATGCTGGCAGCGCCTTGAAATCCCTGATGCTGATCTGTGGAATTATCTATGAACTGATTTATGTTTAGTATTAGTAGAGCGCAGAGTTCACCACCAGGGTGGCCTCTTGGCACTTTGAGTGTATTGTACATAATGCATTTACAGGAATTATAACGTGTACACCTATCTGGGGAGCAGTAGTGGCTGCACAGGGGCGGGGGAGGTTGACAATCGCATGATCATTAGAGGAGGGGGAGCAGACTGGAAAAATCAGGGGAACAGGGCTGGGGTTCCCCATTCAGTGGCAGCTATCTGCTGTTTTTGCTCTTTAAGTGCACACGCATCACGTTCTCCTCACTGTTTTTTTCAGCATTTTTTACTAGAAATGGTGAGCACAGGATAATAATAATTTCTTCTTTGTGTCGCTCTTTAGCCAAAAGCGCTTCACAGAGATCAAGTTTATAAAATTATTTTTGCCCAATCGAAATTCATGTTCATTTTATCGACCTCGGAATGATGAGAGGCGGAGCTGACTTTCCTGGGATTCATACCAGTTTCCTGCAAATTGCAGCAGCGAGCGCTCAACCTGCTGAGCTATTTTACCAGCTGCCCAGTACATGGGGAACGGTAGTGATATTACCGCTAAAACACCAGAGGTGGTGGAAGGAAGAATGAGAGGCAAGTGGGCAATGTGGGGCAAGGCTGTGAATATACATTATCCCGTTAGATTCCACACACACCCGGCTGAGTGTCCTCACGCCACCGCTGTGGGTGCTGCTGGGGTGGAAGGGTGAACACCTGCTGGGGATCTTCAGTGGAGTGCAGAGCTGCATTGAGGGGGTGCAGGAAGTCAACTGCCCTCAGGGTAAAGGGGTTCCTTCCACTTGAGAGCAAAGCAAAGGGCCTACAACTGGAAGCCGTGCAAGGTGATACTGGAGTTTTGAGGCAATGCTGACTTTGAGAGGAGGAGATGATGAATGGTGGTCTATGGTGAGGTGGCTTAGGCTAGCTAGCAGGACTAGCAATGCTGTCCTTGAGAGGGGAGGTGATGAATGGTGTTCTGTGGTGAGGCGCTTAGGCTAGCTAGCAGGGCTAGCAATGCTGACTTTGAGAGGGGAGGTGATGAATGGTGGTCTCTGGTGAGGTGGCTTACGCTAGCTAGCAGGGCTAGCAATGCTGACCTTGAGAGGAGAGGTGATGAATGGTGGTCTGTGCTGTGGCACATAGGCTAGCTAGCAGGGCTAGCAATGCTGACTTTGAGAGGGGAGGTGATGAATGGTGGTCTGTGGTGAGGTGTCAGGCTAGCTAGCAGGGCTAGCAATGCTGACTTTGAGCGTGGAGATGATGAATGGTGGTCTATGGTGAGGTGGGCTGCTGACTTTGAGAGGGGAGATGATGAATGGTGGTCTATGGTGAGATGGCTTAGGCTAGCTAGCAAGGCTAGCACTGCTGATTTGAGCGTGGAGATGATGCATGGTGGTCTATGGTGAGGTGGCTTAGGCTAGCTAGCAGGGCTAGCAATGCTGACTTTGAGAGAGGAGATGATGAATGATGGTCTGTGGTGAGGTGGATTAGGCTAGCTAGCAGGGCTAGCACTTCTGACTTTCAGAGGGGAGATGATGAATGGTGGCCTATGGTGAGGTGGCTTAGGCTAGCTAGCAGGGCTAGCAATGCTGACTTTGAGGGTGGAGATGATGAATGGTGGTCTATGGTGAGATGGTTTAGGCTAGTTAGCAGGGCTAGCAATGCTTACTTTGAGAGGGGAGGTGATGAATGGTGGTATGTAGTGGGGTGGCTTAGGCTTGCTAGCAGGGCTAGCAATGCTGACGTCGAGAGGGTAGATGATGGATGGTGGTCTATGGTGAGATGGCTTAGGCTAGGTAGCAGGGCTAGCAATGCTGACTTTGAGAGGGGAGATGATGAATGGTGGTCTATTGTGAGATGGCTTAGGTTAGCCATCAGGGCTAGCAATGCTGACTTTGAGGGTGGAGAGGATGAATGGTGGTCTGTGGTGAGATGGCTTAGGCTAGCTAGTAGAACTAGCAATGCTGACGTTGAGGGTGGAGATGATGAATGGTGGTCTATAGCCAGATGGCTTACGCTAGTTAGCAGGGCTAGCAATGCTGACTTTGAGAGGGAAGATGATGAATGGTGGTCTATGGACAGATTGCTTAATCTAGTTAGCATGGCTAGCAGTGCTGACTTTGAGAGGGGAGATGATGAATGGTGGTCTATAGAGAGGTGGCTTAGGCTAGCTAGCAGGGCTAGCAATGCTGACTTTGAGAGGGGAGGTGATGAATGGTGGTCTGTGGTGAGGTGGCTTACTCTAGCTAGCAGGGCTAGCAATGCTGACCTTGAGAGGCGAGGTGATGAATGGTGGTCTGTGGCGAGGCACTTAGGCTAGCTAGCAGGGCTAGCAATGCTGACTTTGAGAGGGGAGGTGATGAATACTGGTCTGTGGTGAGGTGTCTTAGGCTAGCTAGCAGGGCTAGCAATGCTGAATTTGAGCATGGAGATGATGAATGGTGGTCTATGGTGAGGTGGCCTGCTGACTTTGAGAGGGGAGATGATGAATGGTGGTCTATGGTGAGATGGCTTAGGATAACTAGCAGGGCTAGCACTGCTGATTTGAGCGTGGAGATGATGCCTGGTGGTCTATGGTGAGGTGGCTTAGGCTAGCTAGCAGGGCTAGCAATGCTTATTTTGAGAGGGGAGATGACAAATGGTGGTCTGTGGTGAGGCGGCTCATGCTAGCTAGCAGGGCTACCAATTGTGACTTTGAGAGGGGAGATGATGAATGGTGGTCTATGGTGAGGTGGCTTAGGCTAGCTAGCAGGGCTAGCAATGCTGACTTTGAGGATGGAGATGATGAATGGTGGTCTATGGTGAGATGGCTTAGGTTAGCCATCAGGGCTAGCAATGCTGACTTTGAGGGTGGAGAGGATGAATGGTGGTCTGCGGTGAGATGGCTTAGGCTAGCTAGTAGGACTAGCAATGCTGACGTTGAGGGTGGAGATGAAAGGTGGTCTTTGGTGAGGTGGCTTAGGCTAGTTAACAGGGCTAGCAATGCTTACTTTGAGAGGGGAGGTGATGAATGGTGGTCTGTTGAGGGGTGGTTTAGGCTTAGGCTTGCTAGCAGGGCGAGCAATGCTGACTTCGAGAGTGTAGATGATGAATGGTGGTCTATAGTGAGGTGGCTTAGGCTAGCTAGCAGGGCTAGCAACGCTGACTTTGAGGGTGGAGATTATTAATGGTGGTCTATGGTGAGCCCATGCAGTATCATCAGACATTGTTTGTGTATGCAAAAAGAATGTATTCCCAGGAGGAATAACGGGAGTGACCACATAGGTTATATCAAAGGGGGCCTGGTTATTTGCATCGTCAAAAAAGGTTAAAAGTGAAATCACATTCCTAATCCCCCGAAAAGGTGCTGCTTTCCTGTGCATCATCAGAAGAACTGCTGGCACTGCATGCTGTTAATCACTAGAGATGGGTATTTCTGATTGGTACAATTCTTTTTTCTGTGATATAAATCCAGGCACTAAATGATTACCATGGACCCAAGATAAAATGCTGATCACAGGAAAAAGAAATACATATCCGCCCAGAAGGTGGAATTGAACCAAAAATGCTGATCACAGGAAAAAGAAATACATATCCGCCCAGAAGGTGGAATTGAACCACTCTGTCTCTAAACAGCTACAGGTTTGAAGTCTGCACCCCAGACCACTGAGGCTCATCCGGGAAGTGGTGGAGCAGAACAGCACCATATATATGTCACCTGAAAACAGTATCTCTCACTAATAGAGTGGGAAAGAAGCCTTTTGAACAGAATTAAACTGAGTTTCTGCTTCAGGTTTGGGACATCCATTATTTATAACCTTAACTGTCCTGCTTTGTGAGAAAAAAATCAAGGAAAACGACGCCACTACTTGTATGTAAATCACTGCATGGACTTCTGGGTAACTTGGAAGGAGCTGCAGCTTCCTTGTATAATGTGGTCAAAGTACAGGCAATACGTTCTTCACATGTGGCAATGCTGGCAACGCCTTGAAATCCCTGATGCTGATCCGTGGAATTATCTATGAACTGATTTATGTTTAGTATTAGTAGAGCACAGAGTTCACCACCAGGGTGGCCTCTTGGCACTTTGAGTGTATTGTACATAATGCATTTACAGGAATTATAACGTGTACACCTATCTGGGGAGCAGTAGAGGCTGTACTAGGGTGGGGGAGGTTGACAATCGCATGATCATTAGAGGAGGGGGAGCAGACTGGAGAAATCAGGGGAGCAGGGCTGGGGCTCCCCATTCAGTGGCAGCTATCTGCTGTTTTTGCTCTTTAAGTGCACACGCATCACGTTCTCCTCAATGGTTTTTTTCAGCATTTTTTACTAGAAATGGTGAGCACAGGGTAATAGTAATTTCTTCTTTGTATCGCTCTTTAGCCAAAAGCGCTTTACAGAGATCAAGTTTATAAAATGATTTTTTCCCAATCGAAATTCGTGTTCATTTTATCGACCTCGGAATGATGAGAGGCGGAGCTGACCTTCCTGGGATTCACAGCAGCTTCTTGCAAATTGCAGCAGCGAGCGCTCAACCTGCTGAGCTATCTTACCAGCTGCCCAGTACATGGGGAACGGTAGTGATATTACCGCTAAAACACTAGAGGTGGTGGAAGGAAGAATGAGAGGCAAGTGGGCAATGTGGGGCAAGGCTGTGAATATACATTATCCCGTTAGATTCCACACACACCCGGCTGAGTGTCCTCGCGCCACCGCGGTGGGTGCTGCTGGGGTGGAAGGGTGAACACCTGCTGGGGATCTTCAGTAGAGTGCAGAGCTGCATTGAGGAGGTGCAGCAAGTCAAATGCCCTCAGGGTAAAGGGGTTCCTTCCACTTGACAGCAAAGCAAAGGGCCTACATCTGGAAGCCGTGCAAGGCGATACTGGAGTTTTGAGGTAATGCTGACTTTGAGAGGGGGAGATGATGAATGGTGGTCTATGGTGAGGTGGTTTAGGCTAGCTAGCAGGGCTAGCAATGCAGACCTTGAGAGGGGAGGTGATGAATGGTGGTCTGTGGAGTGGCACTTAGGCTACCTAGCAGGGCCAACAATGCTGACTTTGAGAGGGGAGGTGATGAATGGTGGTCTGTGGTGAGGTGGCTTAGGCTAGCTAGCAGGCCTAGCAATGCTGACTTTAAGCGTGGAGATGATGAATGGTGGTCTATGCTGAGGTGGCCTGCTGACTTTGAGAGGGGAGATGATGAATGGTGGTCTATGGTGAGATGGCTTAGGCTAGCTAGCAGGGCTAGCAATGCTGACTTTGAGAGAGGAGATGATGAATGATGGTCTGTGGTGAGGCGGATTAGGCTAACTAGCAGGGCTAGCAATTCTGACTTTGAGAGGGGAGATGATGAATGGTGGCCTATAATGAGGTGGCTTAGGCTAGCTAGCAGGGCTTGCAATGCTGACTTTGAGGGTGGGGATGATGAATGCTGGTCTATGGTGAGATGGCTTAGGCTAGTTAGCAGGGCTAGCAATGCTTACTTTGAGAAGGGAGAACACGAATAGTGGTCTGTGGTGAGGCAGCTTAGGCTAGCTAGCAGGACTAGCAATGCTTACTTTGAGAGGGGAGGTGATGAATGGTGGTCTGTAGTGGGGTGGCTTAGGCTTGCTAGCAGGCCTAGCAATGCTGACTTTGAGAGGGGAGATGATGAATGGTGGTCTATGGTGAGATGGCTTAGGTTAGCCATCAGAGCTAGCAATGCTGACTTTGAGGGTGGAGAGGATGAATGGTGGTCTGTGGTGGGATGGCTTAGGCTAGCTAGTAGGACTAGCAATGCTGACGTTGAGGGTGGAGATGAAAGGTGGTCTTTTGTGAGGTGGCTTAGGCTAGTTAACAGGGCTAGCAATGCTTACTTTGAGAGGGGAGGTGATGAATGGTGGTCTGTAGTGGGGTGGCTTAGGCTAGCTAGCAGGGCTAGCAATGCTGACTTCAAGAGTGTAGATGATGAATGGTGGTCTATGGTGAGATGGCTTAGGCTAGCTAGCAGGGCTAGCAATGCTGACTTTGAGAGGGGAGATGATGAATGGTGGTCTATGGTGAGATGACTTAGGCTAGCTAGGAGGGCTAGCAACGCTGACTTTGAGGGAGGAGAGGATGAATGGTGGTCTGTGGTGAGATGGCTTAGGCTAGCTAGTAGGACTAGCAATACTGATGTTGAGGTTGGAGTTGAATGGTGGTCTGTGGTGAGGTGGCTTAGGCTAGCTAGTAGGACTAGCAATGCTGACGTTGAGGGTGGAGATGAAAGATGGTCTTTTTTGAGGTGGCTTAGGCTAGCTAGCAGGGCTAGAAATGCTGACTTTGAGAGGGGAGATGAGGAATGGTGGTCTATGGTGAGATGGCTTAGGCCAGCTAGCAGGGCTAGCAATGCTGACTTTGAGAGGGGAGATGATGAATGGTGGTCTATGGTGAGATGGCTTAGGTTAGCCTTCAGGGCTAGCAATGCTGACTTTGAGGGTGAAGAGGATGAATGGTGGTCTGTGGTGAGATGGATTATGCTAGCTAGTAGGACTAGCAATGCTGACGTTGAGGGTGGAGATGAAAGGTGGTCTTTTGTGAGGTGGCTTAGGCTAGTTAACAGGGCCTGCAATGCTTACTTTGAGAGGGGAGGTGATGAATGGTGGTCTGTAGTGGGGTGGCTTAGGCTATCTAGCAGGGCTAGCAAAGCTGACTTCGAGAGTGTAGATGATGAATGGTGGTCTATGGTGAGATGGCTTAGGCTAGCTAGCAGGGCTAGCAATGCTGACTTTGAGAAGGGAGATGATTAATGGTGGTCTATGATGAGATGACTTAGGCTAGCTAGGAGGGCTAGCAACGCTGACTTTGAGGGCAGAGAGGATGAATGGTGGTCTGTGGTGAGATGACTTAGGCTAGCTAGCAGGGCTAGCAATGCTGACTTTGAGAGGGGAGATGACGAATGGTGGTCTATAGCCAGGTGGCTTATGCTAGTTAGCAGGGCTAGAAATGCTGACTTTGAGAGGGGAGATGATGAATGGTGGTCAATGGTCAGATGGCTTAATCTAGTTAGCATTGCTAGCAATGCTGACTTTTAGAGGGGAGATGATGAATGGTAGTCTATAGTGAGGTGGCTTAGGCTAGCTAGCAGGGCTAGCAATGCTGACTTTGAGAGGGGAGGTGATGAATGGTGGTCTGTGGTGAGGCGGCTTACGCTAGCTAGCAGAGCTAGCAATGCTGACCTTGAGAGGGGAGGTGATGAATGGTGGTCTGTGGTGAGGCGGCTTAGGCTAGCTAGCAGGGCTAGCAATTGTGACTTTGAGAGGGGAGAGGATGAATGGTGGTCTATGGTGAGGTGGCTTAGGATAGCTAGCAGGGCTAGCAATGCTTACTTTGAGAGGGGAGGTGATGAATGGTGGTCTATGGTGAGATGGCTTAGGCTAGTTAGCAGGGCTATCAATGCTGACTTTGAGGGTGGAGATGATGAATGGTGGTCTATGGTGAGATGGCCTAGGCTAGTTACCAGGGATAGCAATGCTTACTTTGAGAGGGGAGGTGATGAATGGTGGTCTGTAGTGGGGTGGCTTAGGCTTGCTAACAGGGCTAGCAATGCTGACTTCGAGAGGGGAGGTGATGAATGGTGGTCTGTGGTGAGGTGGCTTACGCTAGCTAGCAGGGCTAGCAATGCTGACTTTGAGCGTGGAGATGATGAATGGTGGTCTATGGTGAGGTGGCCTGCTGACCTTGAGAGGGGAGATGATGAATGGTGGTCTATGGTGAGGTGGCTTAGGCTAGCTAGCAGGGCTAGCAATGCTGACTTTGAGAGGGGAGATGATGAATGATGGTCTGTGGTGAGGCGGATTAGGCTAGCTAGCAGGGCTAGCAATTCTGACTTTGAGAGGGGAGATGATGAATGGTGGCCTATGGTGAGGTGGCTTAGGCTAGCTAGCAGGGCTAGCAATGCTGACTTTGAGGGTGGGGATGATGAATGCTGGTCTATGGTGAGATGGCTTAGGCTAGTTAGCAGTGCTAGCAATGCTTACTTTGGGAGGGGAGAACACGAATGGTGGTCTGTGGTGAGGCAGCTTAGGCTAGCTAGCAGGGCTAGTAATTGTGACTTTGAGAGGGGAGATGATGAATGGTGATCTATCATGAGGTGGCTTAGGCTAGCCAGCAGGGCTAGCCATTCTGACTTTGAGAGGGGAGATGATGAATGGTGCTCTATGGTGAGATGGCTTAGGTTAGCCATCAGGGCTAGCAGTGCTGACTTTGAGGGTGGAGAGGATGAATGGTGGTCTGTGGTGAGATGGCTTAGGCTAGCTAGTAGGACTAGCAATGCTGATGTTGAGGGTGGAGATGAAAGTTGGTCTTTGGTGAGGTGGCTTAGGCTAGTTAATAGGGGTAGCAATGCTTACTTTGAGAGGGGAGGTGATGAATGGTGGTCTGTAGTGGGGTGGCTAAGGCTTACTAGCAGGGCTAGCAATGCTGACTTCGAGAGTGTAGATGATGAATGGTGGTCTATGGTGAGATGGCTTAGGCTAGCTAGCAGGGCTAGCAATTGTGACTTTGAGAGGGGAGATGATGAATGGTGGTCTGTAGTGGGGTGGTTTAGGCTTGCTAGCAGGGCTAGCAATGCTGACTTCGAGAGTGTAGATGATGAATGGTGGTCTATGGTGAGATGGCTTAGGCTAGCTAGCAGGACTAGCAATGCTGACCTTGAGTGGGGAGGTGATGAATGGTGGTCTATGGTGAGATGACTTATGCTAGCTAGGAGGGCTAGCAATGCTGACTTTGAGGGCGGAGAGGATGAATGGTGGTCTCTGGTGAGATGGCTTAGGCTAGCTAGTAGGAATAGCAATGCAGATGTTGAGGGTGGAGTTGAATGGTGGTCTGTGATGAGGTGGCTTAGGCTAGCTAGCAGGGCTAGCAATGCTGACTTTGAGAGGGGAGATGACGAATGGTGGTCTATAGCCAGATGGCTTATGCTAGTTAGCAGGGCTAGAAATGCTGACTTTGAGAGGGGAGATGATGAATGGTGGTCAATGGTCTAATGGCTTAATCTAGTTAGCATGGCTAGCAATACTGACCTTGAGAGGGGAGGTGATGAATGGTGGTCTGTGGTGAGGCACTTAGGCTAGCTAGCAGGGCTAGCAATGCTGACTTTGAGAGGGTAGGTGATGAATGGTGGTCTGTGGTGAGGTGGCTTAGGCTAGCTAGCAGGGCTAGCAATGCTGACTTTGAGCGTGGAGATGATGAATGGTGGTCTATGGTGAGGTGGCCTGCTGACTTTGAGAGGGGAGATGATGAATGGTGGTCTATGGTGAGAGTGCTTAGGCTCGCTAGCAGGGCTAGCAATGCTGACTTTGAGAGAGGAGATGATGAATGATGGTCTGTGGTGAGGCGGATTAGGCTAGCTAGCAGGGCTAGCAATTCTGACTTTGAGAGGGGAGATGATGAATGGTGGCCTATGGTGAGGTGGCTTAGGCTAGCTAGCAGGGCTAGCAATGCTGACTTTGAGGGTGGGGATGATGAATGCTGGTCTATGGTGAGATGGCTTAGGCTAGTTAGCAGTGCTAGCAATGCTTACTTTGGGAGGGGAGAACACGAATGGTGGTCTGTGGTGAGGCAGCTTAGGCTAGCTAGCAGGGCTAGTAATTGTGACTTTGAGAGGGGAGATGATGAATGGTGATCTATCGTGAGGTGGCTTAGGCTAGCCAGCAGGGCTAGCCATTCTGACTTTGAGAGGGGAGATGATGAATGGTGCTCTATGGTGAGATGGCTTAGGTTAGCCATCAGGGCTAGCAGTGCTGACTTTGAGGGTGGAGAGGATGAATGGTGGTCTGTGGTGAGATGGCTTAGGCTAGCTAGTAGGACTAGCAATGCTGATGTTGAGGGTGGAGATGAAAGGTGGTCTTTGGTGAGGTGGCTTAGGCTAGTTAATAGGGGTAGCAATGCTTACTTTGAGAGGGGAGGTGATGAATGGTGGTCTGTAGTGGGGTGGCTAAGGCTTGCTAGCAGGGCTAGCAATGCTGACTTCGAGAGTGTAGATGATGAATGGTGGTCTATGGTGAGATGGCTTAGGCTAGCTAGCAGGGCTAGCAATTGTGACTTTGAGAGGGGAGATGATGAATGGTGGTCTGTAGTGGGGTGGCTTAGGCTTGCTAGCAGGGCTAGCAATGCTGACTTCGAGAGTGTAGATGATGAATGGTGGTCTATGGTGAGATGGCTTAGGCTAGCTAGCAGGACTAGCAATGCTGACCTTGAGTGGGGAGGTGATGAATGGTGGTCTATGGTGAGATGACTTAGGCTAGCTAGGAGGGCTAGCAATGCTGACTTTGAGGGCGGAAGGGAATGAATGGTGGTCTCTGGTGAGATGGCTTAGGCTAGCTAGTAGGAATAGCAATGCAGATGTTGAGGGTGGAGTTGAATGGTGGTCTGTGGTGAGGTGGCTTAGGCTAGCTAGCAGGGCTAGCAATGCTGACTTTGAGAGGGGAGATGACGAATGGTGGTCTATAGCCAGATGGCTTATGCTAGTTAGCAGGGCTAGAAATGCTGACTTTGAGAGGGGAGATGATGAATGGTGGTCAATGGTCTATTGGCTTAATCTAGTTAGCATGGCTAGCAATACTGACCTTGAGAGGGGAGGTGATGAATGGTGGTCTGTGGTGAGGCACTTAGGCTAGCTAGCAGGGCTAGCAATGCTGACTTTGAGAGGGTATGTGATGAATGTTGGTCTGTGGTGAGGTGTCTTAGGCTAGCTAGCAGGGCTAGCAATGCTGACTTTGAGAGTGGAGATGATGAATGATGGTCTGTGGTGAGGCAGATTAGGCTAGCTAGCTAGGCTAGCAATTCTGACTTTGAGAGGGGAGATGATGAATGGTGGCCTATGGTGAGGTGGCTTAGGCTAGCTAGCAGGGCTAGCAATGCTGACTTTGAGAGTGTAGGTGATGAATGGTGGTCTGTGGTGAGGTCTCTTAGGCTAGCTAGCAGGGCTAGCAATGCTGACTTCGAGCGTGGAGATGATGAATGGTGGTCTATGGTGAGATGGATTATGCTAGCTAGCAGGGCTAGCACTGCTGATTTGAGCGTGGAGATGATGCATGGTGGTCTATGGTGAGGTGGCTTAGGCTAGCTAGCAGGGCTAGCACTGCTGATTTGAGCGTGGAGATGATGCATGGTGGTCTATGGTGAGGTGGCTTAGGCTAGCTAGCAGGGCTAGCAATGCTGACTTTGAGAGAGGAGATGATGAATGATGTTATGTGGTGAGGCGGTTTAGGCTAGCTAGCAGGGCTAGCAATTCTGACTTTGAGAGTGTAGGTGATGAATGGTGGTCTGTGGTGAGGTCTCTTAGGCTAGCTAGCAGGGCTAGCAATGCTGACTTCGAGCGTGGAGATGATGAATGGTGGTCTATGGTGAGATGGATTATGCTAGCTAGCAGGGCTAGCACTGCTGATTTGAGCGTGGAGATGATGCATGGTGGTCTATGGTGAGGTGGTTTAGGCTAGCTAGCAGGGCTAGCACTGCTGATTTGAGCGTGAAGATGATGCATGGTGGTCTATGGTGAGGTGGCTTAGGCTAGCTAGCAGGGCTAGCAATGCTGACTTTGAGAGAGGAGATGATGAATGATGGTATGTGGTGAGGCGGTTTAGGCTAGCTAGCAGGGCTAGCAATTCTGACTTTGAGAGGGGAGATGATGAATGGTGGCCTATGGTGAGGTGGCTTAGGCTAGCTAGCAGGGCTAGCAATGCTGACTTTGAGGTTGGAGATGATGAATGGTGGTCTATGGTGAGATGGCTTAGGCTAGTTAGCAGGGCTAGCAATGATTTCTTTGAGAGGGGAGATGAAGAATGGTGGTCTGTGGTGAGGCGGCTTAGGCTAGCTAGCAGGGCTAGGAATTGTGACTTTGAGAGGGGAGATGATGAATGGTGGTCTATGGTGAGGTGGCTTAGGATAGCTAGCAGGGCTAGCAATGCTGACTTTGGGGGTGGAGATGATGAATGGTGGTCTATGGTGAGATGGCCTTGGCTAGTTAGCTGGGCTAGCAATGCTTACTTTGAGAGGGGAGGTGATGAATGGTGGTCTGTAGTGGGGTGGCTTAGGCTTGCTAGCAGGGCTAGCAATGCTGACTTCGAGAGGGTAGATGATGAATGGTGGTCTGTGGTTAGGTGGCTTACACTAGCTAGCAGGGCTAGCAATGCTGACCTTGAGAGGGGAGGTGATGAATGGTGGTCTGTGGAGAGGCACCTAGGCTACCTAGCAGGGCCAGCAATGCTGACTTTGAGAGGGGAGGTGATGAATGGTGGTCTGTGGTGAGGTGGCTTAGGCTAGCTAGCAGGGCTAGCAATGCTGACTTTGAGCGTGGAGATGATGAATGGTGGTCTATGGTGAGGTGGCCTGCTGACTTTGAGAGGGGAGATGATGAATGGTGGTCTGTAGTGGGGTGGCTTAGGCTTGCTAGCAGGGCTAGCAATGCTGACTTCGAGAGGGTAGATGATGAATGGTGGTCTATGGTGAGATGGCTTAGGCTAGCTAGCAGGGCTAGCAATGCTGACTTTGAGGGTGGAGATGATGAATGGTGTTCTGTGGTGAGGCGCTTAGGCTAGCTAGCAGGGCTAGCAATGCAGACTTTGAAAGGGGGGTGATGAAAGGTGGTCTGTGGTTAGGTGGCTTACACTAGCTAGCAGAGCTAGCAATGCTGACCTTGAGAGGGGAGGTGATGAATGGTGGTCTGTGGAGAGGCACTTAGGCTACCTAGCAGGGCCAGCAATGCTGACTTTGAGAGGGGAGGTGATGAATGGTGGTCTGTGGTGAGGTGGCTTAGGCTAGCTAGCAGGCCTAGCAATGCTGACTTTGAGCGTGGAGATGATGAATGGTGGTCTATGGTGAGGTGGCCTGCTGACTTTGAGAGGGGAGATGATGAATGGTGGTCTATGGTGAGATGGTTTAGGCTAGCTAGCAGGGCTAGCAATGCTGACTTTGAGAGAGGAGATGATGAATGATGGTCTGTGGTGAGGTGGATTAGGCTAGCTAGCAGGGCAAGCAATTCTGACTTTGAGAGGGGAGATGATGAATGGTGGCCTATAATGAGGTGGCTTAGGCTAGCTAGCAGGGCTTGCAATGCTGACATTGAGGGTGGGGATGATGAATGCTGGTCTATGGTGAGATGGCTTAGGCTAGTTAGCAGGGCTAGCAATGCTTACTTTGAGAGGGGAGAACACGAATGGTGGTCTGTGGTGAGGCAGCTTAGGCTAGCTAGCAGGGCTAGTAATTGTGACTTTGAGAGGGGAGATGATGAATGGTGATCTATCATGAGGTGGCTTAGGCTAGCTAGCAGGGCTAGCCATTCTGACTTTGAGAGGGGAGATGATGAATGCTGGTCTATGGTGAGATGGCTTAGTTTAGCCATCAAGGCTAGCAATGCTGACTTTGAGGGTGGAGAGGATGAATGGTGGTCTATGGTGAGGTGCTTAGGCTAGCTAGCAGGACTAGCAATGCTTACTTTGAGAGGGGAGGTGATGAATGGTGGTCTGTAGTGGGGTGGCTTAGGCTTGCTAGCAGGCCTAGCAATGCTGACTTCGAGAGGGTAGATGATGAATGGTGGTCTATGGTGAGATGGTTTAGGTCAGCTAGCAGGACTAGCAATGCTGACTTTGAGAGGGAGATGATGAATGGTGGTCTATGGTGAGATGGCTTAGGTTAGCCATCAGGGATAGCAATGCTGACTTTGAGGGTGGAGAGGATGAATGGTGGTCTGTGGTGGGATGGCTTAGGCTAGCTAGTAGGACTAGCAATGCTGACGTTGAGAGTGGAGATGAAAGGTGGTCTTTTGTGAGGTGGCTTAGGCTAGTTAACAGGGCTAGCAATGCTTACTTTGAGAGGGGAGGTGATGAATGGTGGTCTGTAGTGGGGTGGCTTAGGCTAGCTAGCAGGGCTAGCAATGCTGACTTCGAGAGTGTAGATGATGAATGGTGGTCTATGGTGAGATGGCTTAGGCTAGCTAGCAGGGCTAGCAATGCTAACTTTGAAGGGGAGATGATGAATGGTGGTCTATGGTGAGATGACTTAGGCTAGCTAGGAGGGCTAGCAACGCTGACTTTGAGGGCAGAGAGGATGAATGGTGGTCTGTGGTGAGATGGCTTAGGCTAGCTAGTAGGACTAGCAATGCTGATGTTGAGGGTGGAGTTGAATGGTGGTCTGTGGTGAGGTGGCTTAGGCTAGCTAGTAGGACTAGCAATGCTGACGTTGAGGGTGGAGATGAAAGGTGGTCTTTTGTGAGGTGGCTTAGGCTAGTTAGCAGGGCTAGAAATGCTGACTTTGAGAGGGGAGATGATGAATGGTGATCTATGGTGAGATGGCTTAGGCCAGCTAGCAGGGCTAGCAATGCTGACTTTGAGAGGGGAGATGATGAATGGTGTTCTATGGTGAGATGGCTTAGGTTAGCCTTCAGGGCTAGCAATGCTGACTTTCAGGGTGAAGAGGATGAATGGTGGTCTGTGGTGAGATGGCTTAGGCTAGCTAGTAGGACTAGCAATGCTGACGTTGAGGGTGGAGATGAAAGGTGGTCTTTTGTGAGGTAGCTTAGGCTAGTTAACAGGGCCTGCAATGCTTACTTTGAGAGGGGAGGAGATGAATGGTGGTCTGTAGTGGGGTGGCTTAGGCTAGCTAGCAGGGCTAGCAAAGCTGACTTCGAGAGTGTAGATGATGAATGGTGGTCTATGGTGAGGTGGCTTAGGCTAGCTAGCAGGGCTAGCAATGCTGAGTTTGAGAGGGGAGATGATGAATGGTGGTCTATGATGAGATGACTTAGGCTAGCTAGGAGGGCTAGCAACGCTGACTTTGAGGGCAGAGAGGATGAATGGTGGTCTGTGGTGACATGGCTTAGGCTAGCTAGTAGGACTAGCAATTCTGATGTTGAGGGTGGAGTTGAATGGTGGTCTGTGGTGAGGTGGCTTAGGCTAGCTAGCATGGCTAGCAATGCTGACTTTGAGAGGGGAGATGACGAATGGTGGTCTATAGCCAGATGGCTTATGCTAGTTAGCAGGGCTAGAAATGCTGACTTTGAGAGGGGAGATGATGAATGGTGGTCAATGGTCAGATGGCTTAATCTAGTTAGCATTGCTAGCAATGCTGACTTTGAGAGGGGGAGATGATGAATGGTGGTCTATGGTGAGGTGGCTTAGGCTAGCTAGCAGGACTAGCAATGCTGACCTTGAGAGGGGAGATGATGAATGACGGTCTGTCGTGAGGCGGATTAGGCTAGCTAGCAGGGCTAGCAATTCTGACTTTGAGAGGGGCGATGATGAATGGTGGCCTATGGTGAGGTGGCTTAGGCTAGCTAGCAGGGCTAGCAATGCTGACTTTGAGGTTGGAGATGATGAATGGTGGTCTATGGTGAGATGGCTTAGGCTAGTTAGCAGGGCTAGCAATGATTTCTTTGAGAGGGGAGATGAAGAATGGTGGTCTGTGGTGAGGCGTCTTAGGCTAACTAGCAGGGCTAGCAATTGTGACTTTGAGAGGGGAGATGATGAATGGTGGTCTATGGTGAGGTGGCTTAGGATAGCTAGCAGGGCTAGCAATGCTGACTTTGGGGGTGGAGATGATGAATGGTGGTCTATGGTGAGATGGCCTAGGCTAGTTAGCTGGGCTAGCAATGCTTACTTTGAGAGGGGAGGTGTTGAATGGTGGTCTGTAGTGGGGTGGATTAGGCTTGCTAGCAGGGCTAGCAATGCTGACTTCGAGAGGGTAGATGATGAATGGTGGTCTGTGGTTAGGTGGCTTACACTAGCTAGCAGGGCTAGCAATGCTGACCTTGAGAGGGGAGGTGATGAATGGTGGTCTGTGGAGAGGCACCTAGGCTACCTAGCAGGGCCAGCAATGCTGACTTTGAGAGGGGAGGTGATGAATGGTGGTCTGTGGTGAGGTGGCTTAGGCTAGCTAGCAGGGCTAGCAATGCTGACTTTGAGCGTGGAGATGATGAATGGTGGTCTATGGTGAGATGGCTTAGGCTAGCTAGCAGGGCTAGCAATGCTAACTTTGAAGGGGAGATGATGAATGGTGGTCTATGGTGAGATGACTTAGGCTAGCTAGGAGGGCTAGCAACGCTGACTTTGAGGGCAGAGAGGATGAATGGTGGTCTGTGGTGAGATGGCTTAGGCTAGCTAGTAGGACTAGCAATGCTGATGTTGAGGGTGGAGTTGAATGGTGGTCTGTGGTGAGGTGGCTTAGGCTAGCTAGTAGGACTAGCAATGCTGACGTTGAGGGTGGAGATGAAAGGTGGTCTTTTGTGAGGTGGCTTAGGCTAGTTAGCAGGGCTAGAAATGCTGACTTTGAGAGGGGAGATGATGAATGGTGGTCTATGGTGAGATGGCTTAGGCCAGCTAGCAGGGCTAGCAATGCTGACTTTGAGAGGGGAGATGATGAATGGTGGTCTATGGTGAGATGGCTTAGGTTAGCCTTCAGGGCTAGCAATGCTGACTTTCAGGGTGAAGAGGATGAATGGTGGTCTGTGGTGAGATGGCTTAGGCTAGCTAGTAGGACTAGCAATGCTGACGTTGAGGGTGGAGATGAAAGGTGGTCTTTTGTGAGGTAGCTTAGGCTAGTTAACAGGGCCTGCAATGCTTACTTTGAGAGGGGAGGTGATGAATGGTGGTCTGTAGTGGGGTGGCTTAGGCTAGCTAGCAGGGCTAGCAAAGCTGACTTCGAGAGTGTAGATGATGAATGGTGGTCTATGGTGAGGTGGCTTAGGCTAGCTAGCAGGGCTAGCAATGCTGAGTTTGAGAGGGGAGATGATGAATGGAGGTCTATGATGAGATGACTTAGGCTAGCTAGGAGGGCTAGCAACGCTGACTTTGAGGGCAGAGAGGATGAATGGTGGTCTGTGGTGACATGGCTTAGGCTAGCTAGTAGGACTAGCAATTCTGATGTTGAGGGTGGAGTTGAATGGTGGTCTGTGGTGAGGTGGCTTAGGCTAGCTAGCATGGCTAGCAATGCTGACTTTGAGAGGGGAGATGACGAATGGTGGTCTATAGCCAGATGGCTTATGCTAGTTAGCAGGGCTAGAAATGCTGACTTTGAGAGGGGAGATGATGAATGGTGGTCAATGGTCAGATGGCTTAATCTAGTTAGCATTGCTAGCAATGCTGACTTTGAGAGGGGGAGATGATGAATGGTGGTCTATGGTGAGGTGGCTTAGGCTAGCTAGCAGGACTAGCAATGCTGACCTTGAGAGGGGAGATGATGAATGACGGTCTGTCGTGAGGCGGATTAGGCTAGCTAGCAGGGCTAGCAATTCTGACTTTGAGAGGGGCGATGATGAATGGTGGCCTATGGTGAGGTGGCTTAGGCTAGCTAGCAGGGCTAGCAATGCTGACTTTGAGGTTGGAGATGATGAATGGTGGTCTATGGTGAGATGGCTTAGGCTAGTTAGCAGGGCTAGCAATGATTTCTTTGAGAGGGGAGATGAAGAATGGTGGTCTGTGGTGAGGCGGCTTAGGCTAGCTAGCAGGGCTAGCAATTGTGACTTTGAGAGGGGAGATGATGAATGGTGGTCTATGGTGAGGTGGCTTAGGATAGCTAGCAGGGCTAGCAATGCTGACTTTGGGGGTGGAGATGATGAATGGTGGTCTATGGTGAGATGGCCTAGGCTAGTTAGCTGGGCTAGCAATGCTTACTTTGAGAGGGGAGGTGTTGAATGGTGGTCTGTAGTGGGGTGGATTAGGCTTGCTAGCAGGGCTAGCAATGCTGACTTCGAGAGGGTAGATGATGAATGGTGGTCTGTGGTTAGGTGGCTTACACTAGCTAGCAGGGCTAGCAATGCTGACCTTGAGAGGGGAGGTGATGAATGGTGGTCTGTGGAGAGGCACCTAGGCTACCTAGCAGGGCCAGCAATGCTGACTTTGAGAGGGGAGGTGATGAATGGTGGTCTGTGGTGAGGTGGCTTAGGCTAGCTAGCAGGGCTAGCAATGCTGACTTTGAGCGTGGAGATGATGAATGGTGGTCTATGGTGAGGTGGCCTGCTGACTTTGAGAGGGGAGATGATGAATGGTGGTCTGTAGTGGGGTGGCTAAGGCTTGCTAGCAGGGCTAGCAATGCTTACTTTGAGAGGGGAGGTGATGAATGGTGGTCTGTAGTGGGGTGGCTTAGGCTTGCTAGCAGGGCTAGCAATGCTGACTTCGAGAGGGTAGATGATGAATGGTGGTCTATGGTGAGATGGCTTAGGCTAGCTAGCAGGGCTAGCAATGCTGACTTTGAGGGTGGAGATGATGAATGGTGTTCTGTGGTGAGGCGCTTAGGCTAGCTAGCAGGGCTAGCAATGCAGACTTTGAAAGGGGGTGATGAAAGGTGGTCTGTGGTTAGGTGGCTTACACTAGCTAGCAGAGCTAGCAATGCTGACCTTGAGAGGGGAGGTGATGAATGGTGGTCTGTGGAGAGGCACTTAGGCTACCTAGCAGGGCCAGCAATGCTGACTTTGAGAGGGGAGGTGATGAATGGTGGTCTGTGGTGAGGTGGCTTAGGCTAGCTAGCAGGCCTAGCAATGCTGACTTTGAGCGTGGAGATGATGAATGGTGGTCTATGGTGAGGTGGCCTGCTGACTTTGAGAGGGGAGATGATGAATGGTGGTCTATGGTGAGATGGCTTAGGCTAGCTAGCAGGGCTAGCAATGCTGACTTTGAGAGAGGAGATGATGAATGATGGTCTGTGGTGAGGCGGATTAGGCTAGCTAGCAGGGCAAGCAATTCTGACTTTGAGAGGGGAGATGATGAATGGTGGCCTATAATGAGGTGGCTTAGGCTAGCTAGCAGGGCTTGCAATGCTGACATTGAGGGTGGGGATGATGAATGCTGGTCTATGGTGAGATGGCTTAGGCTAGTTAGCAGGGCTAGCAATGCTTACTTTGAGAGGGGAGAACACGAATGGTGGTCTGTGGTGAGGCAGCTTAGGCTAGCTAGCAGGGCTAGTAATTGTGACTTTGAGAGGGGAGATGATGAATGGTGATCTATCATGAGGTGGCTTAGGCTAGCTAGCAGGGCTAGCCATTCTGACTTTGAGAGGGGAGATGATGAATGCTGGTCTATGGTGAGATGGCTTAGTTTAGCCATCAAGGCTAGCAATGCTGACTTTGAGGGTGGAGAGGATGAATGGTGGTCTATGGTGAGGTGCTTAGGCTAGCTAGCAGGACTAGCAATGCTTACTTTGAGAGGGGAGGTGATGAATGGTGGTCTGTAGTGGGGTGGCTTAGGCTTGCTAGCAGGCCTAGCAATGCTGACTTCGAGAGGGTAGATGATGAATGGTGGTCTATGGTGAGATGGTTTAGGCCAGTGTCTTGATATGGGCAAAATCTTCCTCGGGGCCAGCCCTTTGAGAGCAAAAATACCCAATTCAGCCCAAAATACAGGTTCTATTGTGCTGAGCAGTGATCTCATGCTAGTGACAAATGACACTTTCAAAGTTTTAGCATATTTATTCTAAGCAGTGAATTTCATATACATTTGGGATTCAAGTTAAAGAATATTACAAAGCATAAACTTAGAACAATGCAAAATATAGTGAAACATGGAACTTAGATAAACATAGAGAAACATAGAGAAATATAGAGAAACATAGAGAAACACAGTCTTACGTCCCTTTAATCAGCACTGGGAGACCTTGGCTTTTCATAAGCTAGCTGTAAAAACAAGCCCCGCTCAGAAAAACAATGCTGGAGGACACCGTGAGAGCCAATTCCGGGCACTTGACCGTGCATGAATCAAGTCCACAGGACGATCTCCCCCCGAGTCATGTGTGCATGGATATTTTATAATCTCTTGCTGTCAGTCACCATGACGCACAGTTCCAGAACTTTCCCTGTGCAACTGGCTCATGGAAAAAACCCAACTCTCTCTGAGAGGCACCCTGCTCGCTCCTACCCCTCCCTGGTTCCCATCTGCGCTGGCTGAGGAATGTCTTATCAGTACCTTCCCAGAGAAAAGGAAGATTAGCTTGGAGCCAGGGCTACCGTTAGTGAGGCTGAATATTCTAAGGGAAGCAGGGATGTATTAACCCCATCTGCAAGCTCTAAAAGGCATGCACTCATAGCTTAGTGTTTATAGCGCTTAAGACTGGCTATCTAAGCGCTATATAGGTGCCATGATGTTCCAAACACTCCAAAAATACCTATTAGCTACATAGCTAGGGTCCCTCTCCCTGCCTGTCTATCAACAATGCATAATGTGACCTATTTCATACTAGGCCTGCATATCCCTTGTAGCTCACTACTGCATAATGGAAGTGCTACAACAGACTACTGTCAGCATTTTTAGCACATACTTTGAATACACTATTGGCTTTCAGCGGCTAATGCTGTCATCTAAAGCCCTGATTGGCAAGGTTGCAATTTCGTGTATCACTACATTCCACCCCTATTCAACGTGTGTGCGACAAAATGCTGACTAATACCTATCAATATAGTATTTAGTGCAGTGATAAAGACCTTGGGGCTTTGCAAGAGGTTTAAGCAAACTATCTTCTAGCGGTTAGTTAGCGTGGCATGCAAGGTAAAACACTACCTAAACAAAAATGTACACAAAGTGAACGGTGACATATACCCTTGCCAAAACCTGGCCTACACAAAAATACCTAAATCAATTTTGTATAACTGATTGTCAGTTAAAAAGCAGCATGCAGTTAAAATGTCAAGGCAGTCCAGTGTAGTCTAATCTACAATGCACTATTGCATTTATGTATGGTTACCAATTCTAAAACCTGGCAGCCTTTCACTCTAAGGGCCTACCTCCCCCTGATCCCAGGGCATTCAAGCGTGACTATGGGCTGTGTGACTAGACACTTCCCCCAGGTAGGTGGAACCCAACCAGAAACCATCTAATTTCGTGAACAAGGTGAACCCATGGGCACCAGGTTGTCTAAATAAAAACAATTCTACTAATTTACATCAAAGCAATGGCATGTGTTATTCATGCAATCAAAAAACAAGCAATTCAATCCATATGTATGCTGGTAACTGTAGCTCTGCGTGCCAGTGAGTGGAGGATGGTCGCCCCCACCCAGTAAAAAGCCAACACCTGCTGATTAAACAATGTTTGCCATACAATGCATCGTGTGTATTTAGCAGTCTTGTTGACCTGCCCTATGGCAGACAAAAATGTCTTCATGTCTAAAATTCTGTCATCTTCAGTTGGCTGTCAATACTTATAGCAGTGCTGGGCATATCAATGGGCCCCACTTAGGCCAGAAGTTCTATGGCAGAGCTGGCATCAGAACCCATAGTGGCTAGCTTATTGTGCACAGTTTCTATGTCACAAGCATATAAAGCTCCTGCAATTAATGAATCTAGCTCCCTAGCTACGCGCACTCTAGTGATGGGCCATAGAAATGGACTCCATTTGTAGCAGCTTGGTAGTACTAAGGAAACATTGCCTCATGATAAATCTATGTCTAAGTGTATCACTGTAATTATGGAGGTGTGCATTACCAGTCTACCTATTGTGACTTGGAGAATACTCTTCTTCAAGTGGGATATCTACCATATACAATATTAACTTTAGCCACAAACACCATACTACTATCCGGCAGTGGCTGTTTCATCACATTAAACAAATTCATTTAGTCAAGTTATAGTCCATAAAATCTTGGCGAGAACACTCGCTGCAGTTCTTGGTCAGAAAAACATCACATTAGACAAATTAAACAAATGGTATCCATTCAGTGACAAAAGATGCCTGACAATGTGCCAGGCCAGTACGCTAGCAATTCCATGTGGATACTCATTTGTAGCGCTTTTCCAAAGAATTATTCCAAATGTCTACAATCAAAAGGTGACTCTTTGCATTAGTGTGCTGGAGACAGCTGTCCCCACAAAACATGAAACTGGTTGGTTTAACAAAAACCGTGTCACACTCTGTGTCATAAAATCAAACATCAAGTCAGTCATGGTTTCATTTACCTGCCTTAAGCTGGCTGTAAAAGTATCCAGTGTTTCAAAGATTACCATTTCAAATTATAGCTCATACACTTGGCAGCATTACTTCAATTAAGAATCTTAACCTACGCACAGGTGACTTTGATGTGCGCACTCATCTTATCTCAAAAGAAATTACGCTCCTGCTTGCATAATTCTGCTGCCCCAACAGTTCATAAATCATTCTCCTGCCTACGTGCAATGTAGAATATTTTTTTTTCTTCAAAAAACAAAACATCTCTGGTTAAAGCAATTCAGTTGGAAGAGTAAAACCATTTCGTTTTTTTTCAGATTCATCTCAACAGTGCATTTAAAAACCATTTTTCAATGTGTTAGCATTCAATTGCTGTGTCACACAGCTGTATGTGGTGCCTGATGTTACAGTCCACCACTCATTGTCCATAGTCCATTAAACAAGAAAGGGCAAAACATGTCAATTAAGTTATTTCCAGCAACTGAGTCATTTGAATGTGTAGCATCAAATACTTGATAATTAGCCAAGTCTGCATCGTGCCAGTTCAGCAAGAGTTATTACTCTGTTGGACACTTCTCACAGGTTGCAGCAGCATTGAGTGCGGTGCAGGGCACGTTTAAAGTTGAAATAGCATGTCGCAGTGGCTCGCTTTCTCTGAGAATGCGTCTGACCCTTCTTTGATCAGTGTCACCCGGCATTTGCACACGTCTACCCCCCAATCTATTTCTTGGTTATTTGCCTAGGCAAAATACAAACAGAAATGTTAGGATTTCATCAAAAGTTCAATATCATTATTCTTCATGTTAGGATGTCATCAAAACTTCAATATCAGCGTTATCCACCCCTTCCCATAATACCACCCCCATCTTCAAAAAGTCTCATCAGGTAACTACACACTTTATCATTGCTACTGCAATTATTTATCACCCTGCTGCATGTTTCTGGGGGCTTATTTACACTCAACCATACGGGGTGTAACTGCCTAATCACAAACTCATTTGTGCAATGCAATCATAGTTGGTCAATGGTACCTCAGACTGATCTGTGCTTTTACAAAGCCATATAGTAAGTACCCAGATCGCACAATGCTTTTCTTTTTCACCAAAGCGATCACAAATGCCAGGCGCCAACTTGCTTCCAGTGTCTCATGATCTTGATTTAGTTTGCCCTGCTGGCATCACTCCATTTTTCAAAGGTAAAGTCTTTCAGTCCAATACCGCCTACAGTTGTACAAGCAGCAGCTTTGTTTATTCTTCATACAGGCAGTGTCTTTCAGGCCTCTGGTTTTTTTCACTTGTCATTTTTTCAAAGGGTGTTTGCTGTTTCTTGAACCACCCCTTTGAGTGCGATAGTCTAAGTCAGTTTCTTTTGTTGCTTCAACAAATCATTCATTCTTGCACTAAGCCGTGTGGCTTCTGGATCATGGCTAATGTGCAGTGTTCATGTTATACTCCAAAGCCCCGCTCTGCATGTTGTCTCTTGCAAAACGGCTAAGCACTTTTGTCAGTTTTGCTTCCATCTGGAATGCCATAATGTCTTTGTCAGTTACTCCATCCCCTGGCAATGTAGCTTGCAGTTTGCCAGATGTGTATTTTCTCTTCTCAAAGCGCCTAGAGGTCTCTTCTCCAGTGCACAGCGCTTTACTTCAGTTCACATCACATGGAGCATTGGAATGCAGCTTGCACAGTAATAGCGTTTCACTTCACTTCACATCACATCACATGGGAATGCGGTTTGCACAGTAATGTCTGTTGGAATGGGCAGCTGTCTTTTCTTGGCCCATTCACAGATGCATAGGTAAATGTTCAGATGTGATGTGCCCGTCTGCCATCCTGCATGAAGCCTTTGCTCCGTACCACAGTTTACTGGGCAAATTCTTTACTTCTGAACAGCTCTCTCTTTGCTCCCCCTTCCTCAGGAATGCAGGCATTGTTTATCTTTCGTGTGCACCTGGCAGCGCCATGAGCACGCAGCTTATCTCTTTTGCCTATAACTCTTATACTGTGGCGGCTTCAATGGGAAGCACTCGTTTCAGACAGTTCATCCAGATTAACTCTTTCTTGTACTGTTTCTGCTTTTGTTTGCCTTCACGCACCTCGCCCAAGACAGCTTCAAGGCACAAGCTCTGCACACACAGCAAGACTCTTGTTTTCAAAAGCGGCACTTTTCTTGTCATCAGATTCTACTCCATGTAATTTTGCAAAATGTCAAAGCGTCTTTTTTTTGCCTGTTTTAACCTGATTAATGTTCCATTTAAAACCATACGTTTTTTTCTTGTAATGTGCGATCTTTCAAGAGAACTCACAACCCATTAAATCTTTGTGCTATCTTATCACACACAGATGTCAATTCTGTTGTACCATTGCCAAACTATAACCACTCAGTTCAGTGCATTTAAAAAATAAAAATGCCATATTTAGTGCAGCTCCCTGCACGTTTTCCTGCAAGAGCAACCCACACTCTATTACTTGTGGGCTGTTTAATGTGTCAACAACATTTTTTCACCATGTATCACAGTCAACAGGTTACTATTTCCAAATCATACATCACTTATAAGGCAACAGCACAAATCCATGGCATAGCATGGGATCAAAAATACTCCAGGGGCAATTTAGAAAAATATAAATTGTTTTTTCCCCCAAACCACTGCAAACTGATTCTGCAAATTCAAATCAATACACAAGAATCGAAAATCCAAATAACATTCACTCACTTTCCTTTTTAAGTGAGTCTCTCACCCATTAAAAGCATGGCACAGCTTAAAATGCAATATAACCATTTTAGTGTGTTTCCTTTAAAACAGAATTCGCCACCACCAGCACATGGAATTTTACAGTTGCCAAAAGAAAAACAAACCCTTTAGGCTCTCAGCACAGATGTTACTCATTCTCCTAAGCATGGCTCCTCATTATTCAGGAATGCCAACATTCAAAAGCATACATCAAAAAAGCGAACATTCGCCTCCGAACATTACAGCCCCCACTCGCTGGCACACTGGGGCTGAGTCAATGGTTAAATCACTATTCATAATTTGCATGTCAAATCCCTGCAATTATTTTTTCCCTGCCCTCATGACAGAATAGAGATGAGAACTCCGTCTCACTATGCATTCCAAATTACAACTTTAAACTGGGGAAACCGCATGATAAAATTCTTTTCTAATTGAGCATACATCTTTCTTAACCATTCATCAGAGTGCTTTAAACAAAGCCATTTCCCGCTCGTTTATCGCCTTGTACTCCCTGGCACCAATCCCATGCAATAAGTCAGTCACGACTGATTTACTGAAGGGAGTCTTAACCACACAAGCTATCGGCCACGGCAAGCCGACACAACATTGCTGCCTTTTTGAAGTCTCAGAGCTGCAGTGAGACCACCAAGGAAATGCGACAGCCTGCTCCCCACTCTACACTGTGTTCTCTCACACCATTTGTCATGTCAGCATGGCACTGCTCTTCACAAATCCCACAAAGCTGCCACCAAATGTCTTGATATGGGCAAAATCTTCCTCGGGGCCAGCCCTTTGAGAGCAAAAATACCCAATTCAGCCCAAAATACAGGTTCTATTGTGCTGAGCAGTGATCTCATGCTAGTGACAAATGACACTTTCAAAGTTTTAGCATATTTATTCTAAGCAGTGAATTTCATATACATTTGGGATTCAAGTTAAAGAATATTACAAAGCATAAACTTAGACCAATGCAAAATATAGTGAAACATGGAACTTAGATAAACATAGAGAAACATAGAGAAATATAGAGAAACATAGAGAAACACAGTCTTACGTCCCTTTAATCAGCACTGGGAGACCTTGGCTTTTCATAAACTAGCTGTAAAAACAAGCCCCGCTCAGAAAAACAATGCTGGAGGACACCGTGAGAGCCAATTCCGGGCACTTGACCGTGCATGAATCAAGTCCACAGGACGATCTCCCCCCGAGTCATGTGTGCATGGATATTTTATAATCTCTTGCTGTCAGTCACCATGACGCACAGTTCCAGAACTTTCCCTGTGCAACTGGCTCATGGAAAAAACCCAACTCTCTCTGAGAGGCACCCTGCTCGCTCCTACCCCTCCCTGGTTCCCATCTGCGCTGGCTGAGGAATGTCTTATCAGTACCTTCCCAGAGAAAAGGAAGATTAGCTTGGAGCCAGGGCTACCGTTAGTGAGGCTGAATATTCTAAGGGAAGCAGGGATGTATTAACCCCATCTGCAAGCTCTAAAAGGCATGCACTCATAGCTTAGTGTTTATAGCGCTTAAGACTGGCTATCTAAGCGCTATATAGGTGCCATGATGTTCCAAACACTCCAAAAATACCTATTAGCTACATAGCTAGGGTCCCTCCCCCTGCCTGTCTATCAACAATGCATAATGTGACCTATTTCATACTAGGCCTGCATATCCCTTGTAGCTCACTACTGCATAATGGAAGTGCTACAACAGACTACTGTCAGCATTTTTAGCACATACTTTGAATACACTATTGGCTTTCAGCGGCTAATGCTGTCATCTAAAGCCCTGATTGGCAAGGTTGCAATTTCGTGTATCACTACAGCCAGCTAGCAGGACTAGCAATGCTGACTTTGAGAGGGAGATGATGAATGGTGGTCTATGGTGAGATGGCTTAGGTTAGCCATCAGGGATAGCAATGCTGACTTTGAGGGTGGAGAGGATGAATGGTGGTCTGTGGTGGGATGGCTTAGGCTAGCTAGTAGGACTAGCAATGCTGACGTTGAGAGTGGAGATGAAAGGTGGTCTTTTGTGAGGTGGCTTAGGCTAGTTAACAGGGCTAGCAATGCTTACTTTGAGAGGGGAGGTGATGAATGGTGGTCTGTAGTGGGGTGGCTTAGGCTAGCTAGCAGGGCTAGCAATGCTGACTTTGAAGGGGAGATGATGAATGGTGGTCTATGGTGAGATGACTTAGGCTAGCTAGGAGGGCTAGCAACGCTGACTTTGAGGGCAGAGAGGATGAATTGTGGTCTGTGGTGAGATGGCTTAGGCTAGCTAGTAGGACTAGCAATGCTGATGTTGAGGGTGGAGTTGAATGGTGGTCTGTGGTGAGGTGGCTTAGGCTAGCTAGTAGGACTAGCAATGCTGACGTTGAGGGTGGAGATGAAAGGTGGTCTTTTGTGAGGTGGCTTAGGCTAGTTAGCAGGGCTAGAAATGCTGACTTTGAGAGGGGAGATGATGAATGGTGGTCTATGGTGAGATGGCTTAGGCCAGCTAGCAGGGCTAGCAATGCTGACTTTGAGAGGGGAGATGATGAATGGTGGTCTATGGTGAGATGGCTTAGGTTAGCCTTCAGGGCTAGCAATGCTGACTTTGAGGGTGAAGAGGATGAATGGTGGTCTGTGGTGAGATGGCTTAGGCTAGCTAGTAGGACTAGCAATGCTGACGTTGAGGGTGGAGATGAAAGGTGGTCTTTTGTGAGGTAGCTTAGGCTAGTTAACAGGGCCTGCAATGCTTACTTTGAGAGGGGAGGAGATGAATGGTGGTCTGTAGTGGGGTGGCTTAGGCTAGCTAGCAGGGCTAGCAAAGCTGACTTCGAGAGTGTAGATGATGAATGGTGGTCTATGGTGAGGTGGCTTAGGCTAGCTAGCAGGGCTAGCAATGCTGAGTTTGAGAGGGGAGATGATGAATGGTGGTCTATGATGAGATGACTTAGGCTCGCTAGGAGGGCTAGCAACGCTGACTTTGAGGGCAGAGAGGATGAATGGTGGTCTGTGGTGACATGGCTTAGGCTAGCTAGTAGGACTAGCAATTCTGATGTTGAGGGTGGAGTTGAATGGTGGTCTGTGGTGAGGTGGCTCAGGCTAGCTAGCATGGCTAGCAATGCTGACTTTGAGAGGGGAGATGACGAATGGTGGTCTATAGCCAGATGGCTTATGCTAGTTAGCAGGGCTAGAAATGCTGACTTTGAGAGGGGAGATGATGAATGGTGGTCAATGGTCAGATGGCTTAATCTAGTTAGCATTGCTAGCAATGCTGACTTTGAGAGGGGGAGATGATGAATGGTGGTCTATGGTGAGGTGGCTTAGGCTAGCTAGCAGGACTAGCAATGCTGACCTTGAGAGGGGAGATGATGAATGACGGTCTGTGGTGAGGCGGATTAGGCTAGCTAGCAGGGCTAGCAATTCTGACTTTCAGAGGGGAGATGATGAATGGTGGCCTATGGTGAGGTGGTTTAGGCTAGCTAGCAGGGCTAGCAATGCTGACTTTGAGGATGGAGATGATGAATGGTGGTCTATGGTGAGATGGCTTAGGCTAGTTAGCAGGGCTAGCAATGCTTATTTTGAGAGGGGAGATGACGAATGGTGGTCTGTGGTGAGGCGGCTTAGGCTAGCTAGCAATGCTAGCAATTGTGACTTTGAGAGGGGAGATGATGAATGGTGGTCTATGGTGAGGTGGCTTAGGCTAGCTAGCAGGGCTAGCAATGCTGACTTTGAGCGTGGAGATGATGAATGGTGGTCTATGGTGAGGTGGCCTGCTGACTTTGGGAGGGGAGATGATGAATGGTGGTCTATGGTGAGATGGCTTAGGCTAGCTAGCAGGGCTAGCACTGCTGATTTGAGCGTGGAGACGATGCATGGTGGTCTATGGTGAGGTGGCTTAGGCTAGCTAGCAAGGCTAGCAATGCTGACTTTGAGAGAGGAGGTGATGAATGATGGTCTGTGGTGAGGCGGATTAGTCTAGCTAGCTGGGCTAGCAATTCTGACTTTCAGAGGGGAGATGATGAATGGTGGCCTATTGTGAGGTGGCTTAGGCTAGGTAGCAGGGCTAGCAATGCTGACCCTGAGGGTGGAGGTGATGAATGGTTGTCTATGGTGAGATGGCTTATGGTAGTTAGCAGGGCTAGCAATGCTTATTTTGAGAGGGGAGATGACGAGTGGTGGTCTGTGGTGAGGCGGCTTAGGCTAGCTAGCAATGCTAGCAATTGTGACTTTGAGAGGGGAGATGATGAATGGTGGTCTATGGTGAGGTGGCTTAGGCTAGCTAGCAGGGCTAGCAATGCTGACTTTGAGAGGGAAGATGATGAAAGGTGGTCTATGGTGAGATGGCTTAGGCTAGCTAGCAGGGCTAGCACTGCTGATTTGGGCGTGGAGACGATGCATGGTGGTCTATGGTGAGGTGGCTTAGGCTAGCTAGCAGGGCTAGCAATGCTGACTTTGAGAGAGGAGATGATGAATGATGTTCTGTGGTGAGGCGGATTAGTCTAGCTAGCAGGGCTAGCAATTCTGACTTTCAGAGGGGAGATGATGAATGATGGCCTATGGTGAGGTGGCTTAGGCTAGGTAGCAGGGCTAGCAATGCTGACCTTGAGGGTGGAGATGATGAATGGTGGTCTATGGTGAGATGGCTTAGGCTAGTTAGCAGGGCTAGCAATGCTTATTTTGAGAGGGGAGATGACGAATGGTGGTCTGTGGTGAGGCGGTTTAGGCTAGCTAGCAATGCTAGCTATCGTGACTTTGAGAGGGGAGATGATGAATGGTGGTCTATGGTGAGGTGGCTTAGGCTAGCTAGCAGGGCTAGCAATGCTGACTTTGAGGGTGGAGATGATGAATGGTGGTCTATGGTGAGATGGCTTAGGCTAGTTAGCAGGGCTAGCAATGCTTACTTTGAGAGGGGAGGTCATGAATGGTGGTCTGTAGTGGGGTGGCTTAGGCTTGCTAGCAGGCCTAGCAATGCTGACTTCGAGAGGGTAGATGATGAATGGTGGTCTATGGTGAGATGGCTTAGGCTAGCTAGCAGGGCTAGCAATGCTGACTTTGAGAGGGGAGATGATAAATGGTGGTCTGTGGTGAGATGGCTTAGGTTAGCCATCAGGGCTAGCAATGCTGACGTTGAGGGTGGAGAGGATGAATGGTGGTCTGTGGTGAGATGGCTTAGGCTAGCTAGTAGGACTAGCAATGCTGATGTTGAGGGTGGAGATGAAAGGTGGTCTTTGGTGAGGTGGCTTAGGCTAGTTAATAGGGGTAGCAATGCTTACTTTGAGAGGGGAGGTGATGATTGGTGGTCTGTAGTGGGGTGGCTAAGGCTTGCTAGCAGGGCTAGCAATGCTGACTTCGAGAGTGTAGATGATGAATGGTGGTCTATGGTGAGATGGCTTAGGCTAGCTAGCAGGGCTAGCAATTGTGACTTTGAGAGGGGAGATGATGAATGGTGGTCTGTAGTGGGGTGGCTTAGGCTTGCTAGCAGGGCTAGCAATGCTGACTTCGAGAGTGTAGATGATGAATGGTGGTCTATGGTGAGATGGCTTAGGCTAGCTAGCAGGACTAGCAATGCTGACCTTGAGTGGGGAGGTGATGAATGGTGGTCTATGGTGAGATGACTTAGGCTAGCTAGGAGGGCTAGCAATGCTGACTTTGAGGGCGGAAGGGAATGAATGGTGGTCTCTGGTGAGATGGCTTAGGCTAGCTAGTAGGAATAGCAATGCAGATGTTGAGGGTGGAGTTGAATGGTGGTCTGTGGTGAGGTGGCTTAGGCTAGCTAGCAGGGCTAGCAATGCTGACTTTGAGAGGGGAGATGACGAATGGTGGTCTATAGCCAGATGGCTTATGCTAGTTAGCAGGGCTAGAAATGCTGACTTTGAGAGGGGAGATGATGAATGGTGGTCAATGGTCTATTGGCTTAATCTAGTTAGCATGGCTAGCAATACTGACCTTGAGAGGGGAGGTGATGAATGGTGGTCTGTGGTGAGGCACTTAGGCTAGCTAGCAGGGCTAGCAATGCTGACTTTGAGAGGGTAGGTGATGAATGTTGGTCTGTGGTGAGGTGTCTTAGGCTAGCTAGCAGGGCTAGCAATGCTGACTTTGAGAGTGGAGATGATGAATGATGGTCTGTGGTGAGGCAGATTAGGCTAGCTAGCTAGGCTAGCAATTCTGACTTTGAGAGGGGAGATGATGAATGGTGGCCTATGGTGAGGTGGCTTAGGCTAGCTAGCAGGGCTAGCAATGCTGACTTTGAGAGTGTAGGTGATGAATGGTGGTCTGTGGTGAGGTCTCTTAGGCTAGCTAGCAGGGCTAGCAATGCTGACTTCGAGCGTGGAGATGATGAATGGTGGTCTATGGTGAGATGGATTATGCTAGCTAGCAGGGCTAGCACTGCTGATTTGAGCGTGGAGATGATGCATGGTGGTCTATGGTGAGGTGGCTTAGGCTAGCTAGCAGGGCTAGCACTGCTGATTTGAGCGTGGAGATGATGCATGGTGGTCTATGGTGAGGTGGCTTAGGCTAGCTAGCAGGGCTAGCAATGCTGACTTTGAGAGAGGAGATGATGAATGATGTTATGTGGTGAGGCGGTTTAGGCTAGCTAGCAGGGCTAGCAATTCTGACTTTGAGAGTGTAGGTGATGAATGGTGGTCTGTGGTGAGGTCTCTTAGGCTAGCTAGCAGGGCTAGCAATGCTGACTTCGAGCGTGGAGATGATGAATGGTGGTCTATGGTGAGATGGATTATGCTAGCTAGCAGGGCTAGCACTGCTGATTTGAGCGTGGAGATGATGCATGGTGGTCTATGGTGAGGTGGTTTAGGCTAGCTAGCAGGGCTACCACTGCTGATTTGAGCGTGAAGATGATGCATGGTGGTCTATGGTGAGGTGGCTTAGGCTAGCTAGCAGGGCTAGCAATGCTGACTTTGAGAGAGGAGATGATGAATGATGGTATGTGGTGAGGCGGTTTAGGCTAGCTAGCAGGGCTAGCAATTCTGACTTTGAGAGGGGAGATGATGAATGGTGGCCTATGGTGAGGTGGCTTAGGCTAGCTAGCAGGGCTAGCAATGCTGACTTTGAGGTTGGAGATGATGAATGGTGGTCTATGGTGAGATGGCTTAGGCTAGTTAGCATGGCTAGCAATGATTTCTTTGAGAGGGGAGATGAAGAATGGTGGTCTGTGGTGAGGCGGCTTAGGCTAGCTAGCAGGGCTAGGAATTGTGACTTTGAGAGGGGAGATGATGAATGGTGGTCTATGGTGAGGTGGCTTAGGATAGCTAGCAGGGCTAGCAATGCTGACTTTGGGGGTGGAGATGATGAATGGTGGTCTATGGTGAGATGGCCTAGGCTAGTTAGCTGGGCTAGCAATGCTTACTTTGAGAGGGGAGGTGATGAATGGTGGTCTGTAGTGGGGTGGCTTAGGCTTGCTAGCAGGGCTAGCAATGCTGACTTCGAGAGGGTAGATGATGAATGGTGGTCTGTGGTTAGGTGGCTTACACTAGCTAGCAGGGCTAGCAATGCTGACCTTGAGAGGGGAGGTGATGAATGGTGGTCTGTGGAGAGGCACCTAGGCTACCTAGCAGGGCCAGCAATGCTGACTTTGAGAGGGGAGGTGATGAATGGTGGTCTGTGGTGAGGTGGCTTAGGCTAGCTAGCAGGGCTAGCAATGCTGACTTTGAGCGTGGAGATGATGAATGGTGGTCTATGGTGAGGTGGCCTGCTGACTTTGAGAGGGGAGATGATGAATGGTGGTCTGTAGTGGGGTGGCTTAGGCTTGCTAGCAGGGCTAGCAATGCTGACTTCGAGAGGGTAGATGATGAATGGTGGTCTATGGTGAGATGGCTTAGGCTAGCTAGCAGGGCTAGCAATGCTGACTTTGAGGGTGGAGATGATGAATGGTGTTCTGTGGTGAGGCGCTTAGGCTAGCTAGCAGGGCTAGCAATGCAGACTTTGAAAGGGGGGTGATGAAAGGTGGTCTGTGGTTAGGTGGCTTACACTAGCTAGCAGAGCTAGCAATGCTGTCCTTGAGAGGGGAGGTGATGAATGGTGGTCTGTGGAGAGGCACTTAGGCTACCTAGCAGGGCCAGCAATGCTGACTTTGAGAGGGGAGGTGATGAATGGTGGTCTGTGGTGAGGTGGCTTAGGCTAGCTAGCAGGCCTAGCAATGCTGACTTTGAGCGTGGAGATGATGAATGGTGGTCTATGGTGAGGTGGCCTGCTGACTTTGAGAGGGGAGATGATGAATGATGGTCTGTGGTGAGGCGGATTAGGCTAGCTAGCAGGGCAAGCAATTCTGACTTTGAGAGGGGAGATGATGAATGGTGGCCTATAATGAGGTGGCTTAGGCTAGCTAGCAGGGCTTGCAATGCTGACATTGAGGGTGGGGATGATGAATGCTGGTCTATGGTGAGATGGCTTAGGCTAGTTAGCAGGGCTAGCAATGCTTACTTTGAGAGGGGAGAACACGAATGGTGGTCTGTGGTGAGGCAGCTTAGGCTAGCTAGCAGGGCTAGTAATTGTGACTTTGAGAGGGGAGATGATGAATGGTGATCTATCATGAGGTGGCTTAGGCTAGCTAGCAGGGCTAGCCATTCTGACTTTGAGAGGGGAGATGATGAATGCTGGTCTATGGTGAGATGGCTTAGTTTAGCCATCAAGGCTAGCAATGCTGACTTTGAGGGTGGAGAGGATGAATGGTGGTCTATGGTGAGGTGCTTAGGCTAGCTAGCAGGACTAGCAATGCTTACTTTGAGAGGGGAGGTGATGAATGGTGGTCTGTAGTGGGGTGGCTTAGGCTTGCTAGCAGGCCTAGCAATGCTGACTTCGAGAGGGTAGATGATGAATGGTGGTCTATGGTGAGATGGTTTAGGCCAGCTAGCAGGACTAGCAATGCTGACTTTGAGAGGGAGATGATGAATGGTGGTCTATGGTGAGATGGCTTAGGTTAGCCATCAGGGATAGCAATGCTGACTTTGAGGGTGGAGAGGATGAATGGTGGTCTGTGGTGGGATGGCTTAGGCTAGCTAGTAGGACTAGCAATGCTGACGTTGAGAGTGGAGATGAAAGGTGGTCTTTTGTGAGGTGGCTTAGGCTAGTTAACAGGGCTAGCAATGCTTACTTTGAGAGGGGAGGTGATGAATGGTGGTCTGTAGTGGGGTGGCTTAGGCTAGCTAGCAGGGCTAGCAATGCTGACTTCGAGAGTGTAGATGATGAATGGTGGTCTATGGTGAGATGGCTTAGGCTAGCTAGCAGGGCTAGCAATGCTAACTTTGAAGGGGAGATGATGAATGGTGGTCTATGGTGAGATGACTTAGGCTAGCTAGGAGGGCTAGCAACGCTGACTTTGAGGGCAGAGAGGATGAATGGTGGTCTGTGGTGAGATGGCTTAGGCTAGCTAGTAGGACTAGCAATGCTGATGTTGAGGGTGGAGTTGAATGGTGGTCTGTGGTGAGGTGGCTTAGGCTAGCTAGTAGGACTAGCAATGCTGACGTTGAGGGTGGAGATGAAAGGTGGTCTTTTGTGAGGTGGCTTAGGCTAGTTAGCAGGGCTAGAAATGCTGACTTTGAGAGGGGAGATGATGAATGGTGGTCTATGGTGAGATGGCTTAGGCCAGCTAGCAGGGCTAGCAATGCTGACTTTGAGAGGGGAGATGATGAATGGTGGTCTATGGTGAGATGGCTTAGGTTAGCCTTCAGGGCTAGCAATGCTGACTTTCAGGGTGAAGAGGATGAATGGTGGTCTGTGGTGAGATGGCTTAGGCTAGCTAGTAGGACTAGCAATGCTGACGTTGAGGGTGGAGATGAAAGGTGGTCTTTTGTGAGGTAGCTTAGGCTAGTTAACAGGGCCTGCAATGCTTACTTTGAGAGGGGAGGAGATGAATGGTGGTCTGTAGTGGGGTGGCTTAGGCTAGCTAGCAGGGCTAGCAAAGCTGACTTCGAGAGTGTAGATGATGAATGGTGGTCTATGGTGAGGTGGCTTAGGCTAGCTAGCAGGGCTAGCAATGCTGAGTTTGAGAGGGGAGATGATGAATGGTGGTCTATGATGAGATGACTTAGGCTAGCTAGGAGGGCTAGCAACGCTGACTTTGAGGGCAGAGAGGATGAATGGTGGTCTGTGGTGACATGGCTTAGGCTAGCTAGTAGGACTAGCAATTCTGATGTTGAGGGTGGAGTTGAATGGTGGTCTGTGGTGAGGTGAATTAGGCTAGCTAGCATGGCTAGCAATGCTGACTTTGAGAGGGGAGATGACGAATGGTGGTCTATAGCCAGATGGCTTATGCTAGTTAGCAGGGCTAGAAATGCTGACTTTGAGAGGGGAGATGATGAATGGTGGTCAATGGTCAGATGGCTTAATCTAGTTAGCATTGCTAGCAATGCTGACTTTGAGAGGGGGAGATGATGAATGGTGGTCTATGGTGAGGTGGCTTAGGCTAGCTAGCAGGACTAGCAATGCTGACCTTGAGAGGGGAGATGATGAATGACGGTCTGTGGTGAGGCGGATTAGGCTAGCTAGCAGGGCTAGCAATTCTGACTTTGAGAGGGGAGATGATGAATGGTGGCCTATGGTGAGGTGGCTTAGGCTAGCTAGCAGGGCTAGCAATGCTGACTTTGAGGTTGGAGATGATGAATGGTGGTCTATGGTGAGATGGCTTAGGCTAGTTAGCAGGGCTAGCAATGATTTCTTTGAGAGGGGAGATGAAGAATGGTGGTCTGTGGTGAGGCGGCTTAGGCTAGCTAGCAGGGCTAGCAATTGTGACTTTGAGAGGGGAGATGATGAATGGTGGTCTATGGTGAGGTGGCTTAGGATAGCTAGCAGGGCTAGCAATGCTGACTTTGGGGGTGGAGATGATGAATGGTGGTCTATGGTGAGATGGCCTAGGCTAGTTAGCTGGGCTAGCAATGCTTACTTTGAGAGGGGAGGTGTTGAATGGTGGTCTGTAGTGGGGTGGCTTAGGCTTGCTAGCAGGGCTAGCAATGCTGACTTCGAGAGGGTAGATGATGAATGGTGGTCTGTGGTTAGGTGGCTTACACTAGCTAGCAGGGCTAGCAATGCTGACCTTGAGAGGGGAGGTGATGAATGGTGGTCTGTGGAGAGGCACCTAGGCTACCTAGCAGGGCCAGCAATGCTGACTTTGAGAGGGGAGGTGATGAATGGTGGTCTGTGGTGAGGTGGCTTAGGCTAGCTAGCAGGGCTAGCAATGCTGACTTTGAGCGTGGAGATGATGAATGGTGGTCTATGGTGAGGTGGCCTGCTGACTTTGAGAGGGGAGATGATGAATGGTGGTCTGTAGTGGGGTGGCTAAGGCTTGCTAGCAGGGCTAGCAATGCTTACTTTGAGAGGGGAGGTGATGAATGGTGGTCTGTAGTGGGGTGGCTTAGGCTTGCTAGCAGGGCTAGCAATGCTGACTTCGAGAGGGTAGATGATGAATGGTGGTCTATGGTGAGATGGCTTAGGCTAGCTAGCAGGGCTAGCAATGCTGACTTTGAGGGTGGAGATGATGAATGGTGTTCTGTGGTGAGGCGCTTAGGCTAGCTAGCAGGGCTAGCAATGCAGACTTTGAAAGGGGGGTGATGAAAGGTGGTCTGTGGTTAGGTGGCTTACACTAGCTAGCAGAGCTAGCAATGCTGACCTTGAGAGGGGAGGTGATGAATGGTGGTCTGTGGAGAGGCACTTAGGCTACCTAGCAGGGCCAGCAATGCTGACTTTGAGAGGGGAGGTGATGAATGGTGGTCTGTGGTGAGGTGGCTTAGGCTAGCTAGCAGGCCTAGCAATGCTGACTTTGAGCGTGGAGATGATGAATGGTGGTCTATGGTGAGGTGGCCTGCTGACTTTGAGAGGGGAGATGATGAATGGTGGTCTATGGTGAGATGGCTTAGGCTAGCTAGCAGGGCTAGCAATGCTGACTTTGAGAGAGGAGATGATGAATGATGGTCTGTGGTGAGGCGGATTAGGCTAGCTAGCAGGGCAAGCAATTCTGACTTTGAGAGGGGAGATGATGAATGGTGGCCTATAATGAGGTGGCTTAGGCTAGCTAGCAGGGCTTGCAATGCTGACATTGAGGGTGGGGATGATGAATGCTGGTCTATGGTGAGATGGCTTAGGCTAGTTAGCAGGGCTAGCAATGCTTACTTTGAGAGGGGAGAACACGAATGGTGGTCTGTGGTGAGGCAGCTTAGGCTAGCTAGCAGGGCTAGTAATTGTGACTTTGAGAGGGGAGATGATGAATGGTGATCTATCATGAGGTGGCTTAGGCTAGCTAGCAGGGCTAGCCATTCTGACTTTGAGAGGGGAGATGATGAATGCTGGTCTATGGTGAGATGGCTTAGTTTAGCCATCAAGGCTAGCAATGCTGACTTTGAGGGTGGAGAGGATGAATGGTGGTCTATGGTGAGGTGCTTAGGCTAGCTAGCAGGACTAGCAATGCTTACTTTGAGAGGGGAGGTGATGAATGGTGGTCTGTAGTGGGGTGGCTTAGGCTTGCTAGCAGGCCTAGCAATGCTCACTTCGAGAGGGTAGATGATGAATGGTGGTCTATGGTGAGATGGTTTAGGCCAGCTAGCAGGACTAGCAATGCTGACTTTGAGAGGGAGATGATGAATGGTGGTCTATGGTGAGATGGCTTAGGTTAGCCATCAGGGATAGCAATGCTGACTTTAAGGGTGGAGAGGATGAATGGTGGTCTGTGGTGGGATGGCTTAGGCTAGCTAGTAGGACTAGCAATGCTGACGTTGAGAGTGGAGATGAAAGATGGTCTTTTGTGAGGTGGCTTAGGCTAGTTAACAGGGCTAGCAATGCTTACTTTGAGAGGGGAGGTGATGAATGGTGGTCTGTAGTGGGGTGGCTTAGGCTAGCTAGCAGGGCTAGCAATGCTGACTTTGAAGGGGAGATGATGAATGGTGGTCTATGGTGAGATGACTTAGGCTAGCTAGGAGGGCTAGCAACGCTGACTTTGAGGGCAGAGAGGATGAATGGTGGTCTGTGGTGAGATGGCTTAGGCTAGCTAGTAGGACTAGCAATGCTGATGTTGAGGGTGGAGTTGAATGGTGGTCTGTGGTGAGGTGGCTTAGGCTAGCTAGTAGGACTAGCAATGCTGACGTTGAGGGTGGAGATGAAAGGTGGTCTTTTGTGAGGTGGCTTAGGCTAGTTAGCAGGGCTAGAAATGCTGACTTTGAGAGGGGAGATGATGAATGGTGGTCTATGGTGAGATGGCTTAGGCCAGCTAGCAGGGCTAGCAATGCTGACTTTGAGAGGGGAGATGATGAATGGTGGTCTATGGTGAGATGGCTTAGGTTAGCCTTCAGGGCTAGCAATGCTGACTTTGAGGGTGAAGAGGATGAATGGTGGTCTGTGGTGAGATGGCTTAGGCTAGCTAGTAGGACTAGCAATGCTGACGTTGAGGGTGGAGATGAAAGGTGGTCTTTTGTGAGGTAGCTTAGGCTAGTTAACAGGGCCTGCAATGCTTACTTTGAGAGGGGAGGAGATGAATGGAGGTCTGTAGTGGGGTGGCTTAGGCTAGCTAGCAGGGCTAGCAAAGCTGACTTCGAGAGTGTAGATGATGAATGGTGGTCTATGGTGAGGTGGCTTAGGCTAGCTAGCAGGGCTAGCAATGCTGAGTTTGAGAGGGGAGATGATGAATGGTGGTCTATGATGAGATGACTTAGGCTCGCTAGGAGGGCTAGCAACGCTGACTTTGAGGGCAGAGAGGATGAATGGTGGTCTGTGGTGACATGGCTTAGGCTAGCTAGTAGGACTAGCAATTCTGATGTTGAGGGTGGAGTTGAATGGTGGTCTGTGGTGAGGTGGCTTAGGCTAGCTAGCATGGCTAGCAATGCTGACTTTGAGAGGGGAGATGACGAATGGTGGTCTATAGCCAGATGGCTTATGCTAGTTAGCAGGGCTAGAAATGCTGACTTTGAGAGGGGAGATGATGAATGGTGGTCAATGGTCAGATGGCTTAATCTAGTTAGCATTGCTAGCAATGCTGACTTTGAGAGGGGGAGATGATGAATGGTGGTCTATGGTGAGGTGGCTTAGGCTAGCTAGCAGGACTAGCAATGCTGACCTTGAGAGGGGAGATGATGAATGACGGTCTGTGGTGAGGCGGATTAGGCTAGCTAGCAGGGCTAGCAATTCTGACTTTCAGAGGGGAGATGATGAATGGTGGCCTATGGTGAGGTGGTTTAGGCTAGCTAGCAGGGCTAGCAATGCTGACTTTGAGGATGGAGATGATGAATGGTGGTCTATGGTGAGATGGCTTAGGCTAGTTAGCAGGGCTAGCAATGCTTATTTTGAGAGGGGAGATGACGAATGGTGGTCTGTGGTGAGGCGGCTTAGGCTAGCTAGCAATGCTAGCAATTGTGACTTTGAGAGGGGAGATGATGAATGGTGGTCTATGGTGAGGTGGCTTAGGCTAGCTAGCAGGGCTAGCAATGCTGACTTTGAGCGTGGAGATGATGAATGGTGGTCTATGGTGAGGTGGCCTGCTGACTTTGGGAGGGGAGATGATGAATGGTGGTCTATGGTGAGATGGCTTAGGCTAGCTAGCAGGGCTAGCACTGCTGATTTGAGCGTGGAGACGATGCATGGTGGTCTATGGTGAGGTGGCTTAGGCTAGCTAGCAAGGCTAGCAATGCTGACTTTGAGAGAGGAGGTGATGAATGATGGTCTGTGGTGAGGCGGATTAGTCTAGCTAGCTGGGCTAGCAATTCTGACTTTCAGAGGGGAGATGATGAATGGTGGCCTATGGTGAGGTGGCTTAGGCTAGGTAGCAGGGCTAGCAATGCTGACCCTGAGGGTGGAGGTGATGAATGGTTGTCTATGGTGAGATGGCTTAGGGTAGTTAGCAGGGCTAGCAATGCTTATTTTGAGAGGGGGGATGACGAGTGGTGGTCTGTGGTGAGGCGGCTTAGGCTAGCTAGCAATGCTAGCAATTGTGACTTTGAGAGGGGAGATGATGAATGGTGGTCTATGGTGAGGTGGCTTAGGCTAGCTAGCAGGGCTAGCAATGCTGACTTTGAGAGGGAAGATGATGAAAGGTGGTCTATGGTGAGATGGCTTAGGCTAGCTAGCAGGGCTAGCACTGCTGATTTGGGCGTGGAGACGATGCATGGTGGTCTATGGTGAGGTGGCTTAGGCTAGCTAGCAGGGCTAGCAATGCTGACTTTGAGAGAGGAGATGATGAATGATGTTCTGTGGTGAGGCGGATTAGTCTAGCTAGCAGGGCTAGCAATTCTGACTTTCAGAGGGGAGATGATGAATGATGGCCTATGGTGAGGTGGCTTAGGCTAGGTAGCAGGGCTAGCAATGCTGACCTTGAGGGTGGAGATGATGAATGGTGGTCTATGGTGAGATGGCTTAGGCTAGTTAGCAGGGCTAGCAATGCTTATTTTGAGAGGGGAGATGACGAATGGTGGTCTGTGGTGAGGCGGCTTAGGCTAGCTAGCAATGCTAGCTATCGTGACTTTGAGAGGGGAGATGATGAATGGTGGTCTATGGTGAGGTGGCTTAGGCTAGCTAGCAGGGCTAGCAATGCTGACTTTGAGGGTGGAGATGATGAATGGTGGTCTATGGTGAGATGGCTTAGGCTAGTTAGCAGGGCTAGCAATGCTTACTTTGAGAGGGGAGGTCATGAATGGTGGTCTGTAGTGGGGTGGCTTAGGCTTGCTAGCAGGCCTAGCAATGCTGACTTCGAGAGGGTAGATGATGAATGGTGGTCTATGGTGAGATGGCTTAGGCTAGCTAGCAGGGCTAGCAATGCTGACTTTGAGAGGGGAGATGATAAATGGTGGTCTGTGGTGAGATGGCTTAGGTTAGCCATCAGGGCTAGCAATGCTGACGTTGAAGGTGGAGAGGATGAATGGTGGTCTCTGGTGAGATGGCTTAGGCTAGCTAGTAGGACTAGCAATGCTGACGTTGAGGGAGGAGATGAAAGGTGGTCTTTTGTGAGGTGGCTTAGGCTAGTTAACAGGTCTAGCAATGCTTACTTTGAGAGGGGAGGTGATGAATGGTGGTCTGTAGTGGGGTGGCTTAGGCTAGTTAGCAGGGCTAGCAATGCTGACTTCGAGAGTGTAGATGATGAATGGTGGTCTATGGTGAGATGGCTTAGGCTAGCTAGCAGGGCTAGCAATGCTGACTTTGAGAGGGGAGATGATGAATGATGGTCTATGGTGAGATGACTTAGGCTAGCTAGGAGGGCTAGCAATGCTGACTTTGAGGGCAGAGAGGATGAATGGTGGTCTGTGGTGAGATGGCTTAGGCTAGCTAGTAGGACTAGCAATGCTGATGTTGAGGGTGGAGTTGAATGGTGTTCTGTGGTGAGGTGGCTTAGGCTAGTTAACAGGTCTAGCAATGCTTACTTTGAGAGGGGAGGTGATGAATGGTGGTCTGTAGTGGGGTGGCTTAGGCTAGCTAGCAGGGCTAGCAATGCTGACTTCGAGAGTGTAGATGATGAATGGTGGTCTATGGTGAGATGGCTTAGGCTAGCTAGCAGGGCTAGCAATGCTGACTTTGAGAGGGGAGATGATGAATGATGGTCTATGGTGAGATGACTTAGACTAGCTAGGAGGGCTAGCAATGCTGACTTTGAGGGCAGAGAGGATGAATGGTGGTCTGTGGTGAGATGGCTTAGGCTAGCTAGTAGGACTAGCAATGCTGATGTTGAGGGTGGAGTTGAATGGTGGTCTGTGGTGAGGTGGCTTAGGCTAGCTAGCAGGGCTAGCAATGCTGACTTTTAGAGGGGAGATGATGAATGGTAGTCTATAGTGAGGTGGCTTAGGCTAGCTAGCAGGGCTAGCAACGCTGACTTTGAGGGTGGAGATGATGAATGGTGGTCTATGGTGAGCCCATGCAGTATCATCAGACATTGTTTGTGCAGGCAAAAACAGTGTATTCCCAGGAGGAGTAAGGGGGTGTGACCACATAGGTTATATCAAAGTGGGCCTGGTTATTTGCATCGTCAAAAAAGGTCAAAAGTGAAATCACATTGCTAATCCCCTGAAAAGGTGCTGCCTTCCTGTGCATCATCAGAAGAACTGCTGGCACCGCATGCTGTTAATCACTAGAGATGGGTATTTATGATTGGTACAATTCTTTTTTCTGTGATATAAATCCAGGCACTAAATGATTACCATGGACCCAAGATAAAAATGCTGATCACAGGAAAAAGAAACACATATCCGCCCAGAAGGTGGAATTGAACCACTCTGTCGCTAAACAGCTACAGGTTTGAAGCCTGCACCCCAGGCCACTGAGGCTCATCCGGGCAGTGGTGGAGCAGAACAACACCATATATATGTCACCTGTAAACAGTATCTCTAACTAATAGAGTGGGAAAGAAGCCTTTTGAACTGAATTAAACTGGGTTTCTGCTTCAGGTTTAGGACACCATTATTGATAACCTTAACTGTCCTGCTTTGATAGAAACAAATCAAGGAAAACGACGCCACTACTTGTATGTAAATCACTGCATGGACTTCTGGGTAACTTGGAAGGAGCTGCTGCTTCCTTGTATAATGTGGTCAAAGTACAGGCAATATGTTCTTCACATGTGGCGATGCTGGCAGCGCCTTGAAATCCCTGATGCTGATCCGTGGAATTATCTATGAACTGATTTATGTTTAGTATTAGTAGAGCACAGAGTTCACCACCAGGGTGGCCTCTTGGCACTTAGAGTGTATTGTACATAATGCATTTACAGGAATTATAACGTGTACACCTATCTGGGGAGCAGTAGTGGCTGCACAGGGGCGGGGGAGGTTGACAATCGCATGATCATTAGAGGAGGGGGAGCAGACTGGAGAAATCAGGGGAGCAGGGCTGGGGCTCCCCATTCAGTGGCAGCTATCTGCTGTTTTTGCTCTTTAAGCGCACACGCATCACGTTCTCCTCACTGTTTTTTTCAGCATTTTTAACTAGAAATGTTGAGCACAGGGTAATAATAATTTCTTCTTTGTATCGCTCTTTAGCCAAAAGCGCTTCACAGAGATCAAGTTTATAAAACGATTTTTGCCCAATCGAAATTTGTGTTCATTTTATCGACCTCGGAATGATGAGAGGCGGAGCTGACCTTCCAGGGATTCACAGCAGCTTCCTGCAAATTGCAGCAGCGAGCGCTCAACCTGCTGAGCTATCTCACCAGCTGCCCAGTACATGGGGAACGGTAGTGATATTACCGCTAAAACACTAGAGGTGGTGGAAGGAAGAATGAGAGGCAAGTGGGCAATGTGAGGCAAGGCTGTGAATATACATTATCCCGTTAGATTCCACACACACCCAGCTGAGTGTCCTCGAGCCACCGCTGTGGGTGCTGCTGGGGGTGGAAGGGTGAACACCTGCTGGAGATCTTCAGTAGAGTGCAGAACTGCATTGAGGAGGTGCAGGAAGTCAAATGCCCTCAGGGTAAAGGGGTTCCTTCCACTTGAGAGCAAAGCAAAGGGCCTACATCTGGAAGCCGTGCAAGGCGATACTGGAGTTTTGAGGCAATGCTGACTTTGAGAGCGGGAGATGATGAATGGCCGTCTATGGTGAGGTGGCTTAGGCTAGCTAGCAGGACTAGCAATGCTGACCTTGAGAGGGGAGGTGATGAATGTTGTTCTGTGGTGAGGCGAGGCGCTTAGGCTAGCTTGCAGGGCTAGCAATGCTGACTTTGAGAGGGGAGGTGATGAATGGTGGTCTGTGGTGAGGTGGCTTACGCTAGCTAGCAGGGCTAGCAATGTTGACCTTGAGAGGGGAGGTGATGAATGGTGGTCTGTGGTGAGGCACTTAGGCTAGCTAGCAGGGCTGGCAATGCTGATTTTGAGAGGGGAGGTGATGAATGGTGGTCTGTGGTGAGGTGGCTTAGGCTAGCTAGCAGGGCTAGCAATGCTGACTTTGAGAGGGGAGATGATAAATGGTGGTCTGTGGTGAGATGGCTTAGGTTAGCCATCAGGGCTAGCAATGCTGACGTTGAAGGTGGAGAGGATGAATGGTGGTCTCTGGTGAGATGGCTTAGGCTAGCTAGTAGGACTAGCAATGCTGACGTTGAGGGAGGAGATGAAAGGTGGTCTTTTGTGAGGTGGCTTAGGCTAGTTAACAGGTCTAGCAATGCTTACTTTGAGAGGGGAGGTGATGAATGGTGGTCTGTAGTGGGGTGGCTTAGGCTAGTTAGCAGGGCTAGCAATGCTGACTTCGAGAGTGTAGATGATGAATGGTGGTCTATGGTGAGATGGCTTAGGCTAGCTAGCAGGGCTAGCAATGCTGACTTTGAGAGGGGAGATGATGAATGATGGTCTATGGTGAGATGACTTAGGCTAGCTAGGAGGGCTAGCAATGCTGACTTTGAGGGCAGAGAGGATGAATGGTGGTCTGTGGTGAGATGGCTTAGGATAGCTAGTAGGACTAGCAATGCTGATGTTGAGGGTGGAGTTGAATGGTGTTCTGTGGTGAGGTGGCTTAGGCTAGTTAACAGGTCTAGCAATGCTTACTTTGAGAGGGGAGGTGATGAATGGTGGTCTGTAGTGGGGTGGCTTAGGCTAGCTAGCAGGGCTAGCAATGCTGACTTCGAGAGTGTAGATGATGAATGGTGGTCTATGGTGAGATGGCTTAGGCTAGCTAGCAGGGCTAGCAATGCTGACTTTGAGAGGGGAGATGATGAATGATGGTCTATGGTGAGATGACTTAGACTAGCTAGGAGGGCTAGCAATGCTGACTTTGAGGGCAGAGAGGATGAATGGTGGTCTGTGGTGAGATGGCTTAGGCTAGCTAGTAGGACTAGCAATGCTGATGTTGAGGGTGGAGTTGAATGGTGGTCTGTGGTGAGGTGGCTTAGGCTAGCTAGCAGGGCTAGCAATGCTGACTTTTAGAGGGGAGATGATGAATGGTAGTCTATAGTGAGGTGGCTTAGGCTAGCTAGCAGGGCTAGCAACGCTGACTTTGAGGGTGGAGATGATGAATGGTGGTCTATGGTGAGCCCATGCAGTATCATCAGACATTGTTTGTGCAGGCAAAAACAGTGTATTCCCAGGAGGAGTAAGGGGGTGTGACCACATAGGTTATATCAAAGTGGGCCTGGTTATTTGCATCGTCAAAAAAGGTTAAAAGTGAAATCACATTGCTAATCCCCTGAAAAGGTGCTGCCTTCCTGTGCATCATCAGAAGAACTGCTGGCACCGCATGCTGTTAATCACTAGAGATGGGTATTTATGATTGGTACAATTCTTTTTTCTGTGATATAAATCCAGGCACTAAATGATTACCATGGACCCAAGATAAAAATGCTGATCACAGGAAAAAGAAACACATATCCGCCCAGAAGGTGGAATTGAACCACTCTGTCGCTAAACAGCTACAGGTTTGAAGCCTGCACCCCAGACCACTGAGGCTCATCCGGGCAGTGGTGGAGCAGAACAACACCATATATATGTCACCTGTAAACAGTATCACTAACTAATAGAGTGGGAAAGAAGCCTTTTGAACTGAATTAAACTGAGTTTCTGCTTCAGGTTTAGGACACCATTATTGATAACCTTAACTGTCCTGCTTTGATAGAAACAAATCAAGGAAAACGACGCCACTACTTGTATGTAAATCACTGCATGGACTTCTGGGTAACTTGGAAGGAGCTGCTGCTTCCTTGTATAATGTGGTCAAAGTACAGGCAATATGTTCTTCACATGTGTCGATGCTGGCAGCGCCTTGAAATCCCTGATGCTGATCCGTGGAATTATCTATGAACTGATTTATGTTTAGTATTAGTAGAGCACAGAGTTCACCACCAGGGTGGCCTCTTGGCACTTTGTGTGTATTGTACATAATGCATTTACAGGAATTATAACGTGTACACCTATCTGGGGAGCAGTAGTGGCTGCACAGGGGCGGGGGAGGTTGACAATCGCATGATCATTAGAGGAGGGGGAGCAGACTGGAGAAATCAGGGGAGCAGGGCTGGGGCTCCCCATTCAGTGGCAGCTATCTGCTGTTTTTGCTCTTTAAGCGCACACGCATCACATTCTCCTCACTGTTTTTTTCAGCATTTTTATCTAGAAATGTTGAGCACAGGGTAATAATAATTTCTTCTTTGTATCGCTCTTTAGCCAAAAGCGCTTCACAGAGATCAAGTTTATAAAACGATTTTTGCCCAATCGAAATTTGTGTTCATTTTATCGACCTCGGAATGATGAGAGGCGGAGCTGACCTTCCAGGGATTCACAGCAGCTTCCTGCAAATTGCAGCAGCGAGCGCTCAACCTGCTGAGCTATCTCACCAGCTGCCCAGTACATGGGGAACGGTAGTGATATTACCGCTAAAACACTAGAGGTGGTGGAAGGAAGAATGAGAGGCAAGTGGGCAATGTGAGGCAAGGCTGTGAATATACATTATCCCGTTAGATTCCACACACACCCAGCTGAGTGTCCTCGAGCCACCGCTGTGGGTGCTGCTGGGGGTGGAAGGGTGAACACCTGCTGGAGATCTTCAGTAGAGTGCAGAACTGCATTGAGGAGGTGCAGGAAGTCAAATGCCCTCAGGGTAAAGGGGTTCCTTCCACTTGAGAGCAAAGCAAAGGGCCTACATCTGGAAGCCGTGCAAGGCGATACTGGAGTTTTGAGGCAATGCTGACTTTGAGAGCGGGAGATGATGAATGGCCGTCTATGGTGAGGTGGCTTAGGCTAGCTAGCAGGACTAGCAATGCTGACCTTGAGAGGGGAGGTGATGAATGTTGTTCTGTGGTGAGGCGAGGCGCTTAGGCTAGCTTGCAGGGCTAGCAATGCTGACTTTGAGAGGGGAGGTGATGAATGGTGGTCTGTGGTGAGGTGGCTTACGCTAGCTAGCAGGGCTAGCAATGTTGACCTTGAGAGGGGAGGTGATGAATGGTGGTCTGTGGTGAGGCACTTAGGCTAGCTAGCAGGGCTGGCAATGCTGATTTTGAGAGGGGAGGTGATGAATGGTGGTCTGTGGTGAGGTGGCTTAGGCTAGCTAGCAGGGCTAGCAATGCTGACTTTGAGCATTGAGATGATGAATGGTGGTCTATGGTGAGGTGGGCTGTTGACTTTGAGAGGGGAGATGATGAATGGTGTCTATGGTGAGATGGCTTAGGCTAGCTAGCAGGGCTAGCACTGCTGATTTGAGCGTGGAGATGATGCATGGTGGTCTATGGTGAGGTGGCTTAGGCTAGCTAGCAGGGCTAGCAATGCTGACTTTGAGAGAGGAGATGATGAATGATGGTCTGTGGTGAGGCGGATTAGGCTAGCTAGCAGGGCTAGCAATTCTGACTTTCAGAGGGGAGATGATGAATGGTGGCCTATGGTGAGGTGGCTTAGGCTAGCTGGCAGAGCTAGCAATGCTGACTTTGAGGTTGGAGATGATGAATGGTGGTCTATGGTGAGATGGCTTAGGTTAGTTAGCAGGGCTAGCAATGCTGACTTTGAGGGTGGAGATGATGAATGGTGGTCTATGGTGAGCCCATGCAGTATCAGCAGACATTGTGCAGGCAAAAACAATGTATTCCCAGGAGGAGTAAGGGGTGTGACCACATAGGTTATATCAAAGGGGGCCTGGTTATTTGCATCGTCAAAAAGGTTAAAAGTGAAATCACATTCCTAATCCCCCGAAAAGGTGCTGCCTTCCTGTGCATCATAAGAAGAACTGCTGGCACCGCATGCTGTTAATCACTAGAGATGGGTATTTCTGATTGGTACAATTCTTTTTCCTGTGATATAAATCCAGGCACTAAATGATTACTATAGACTCAATAAGATAAAAAATACACATCATAGGAAACAGAGAAACATAACTGTCCAGAAGGTGGAATTGAACCACTCTGTTGCTAAACAGCTACAGGTTTGAAGCCTGCACCCCAGACCACTGAGGGTCATCCGGGCAGTGGCGAAGAGAACAGCACCATATATATGTCACCTGCAAACAGTATCTCTCACTAATAGAGTCGGAAAGAAGCAGTTTGAACTGAATTAAACCGAGTTTCTGCTTCAGGCCAGGGGACATCCATTATTGATAACCTTAACTGTCCTGCCTTGAGAGAAAAAAAATCAAGGAAAACGACGCCACTACTTGTATGTAAATCACTGCATGGACTTCTGGGTAACTTGGAAGGAGCTGCAGCTTCCTTGTATAATGTGGTCAAAGTACAGGCAATACGTTCTTCACATGTGGCGATGCTGGCAGCGCTTTGAAATCCCTGAGCTTTTCCGTGGAATTATCTATCAACTGATTTATTTTTAGTATTAGTAGAGCGCAGAGTTCACCACCAGGGTGGCCTCTTGGCACTTTGAGTGTATTGTACATAATGCATTTACAGGAATTATAACGTGTAAACCTATCTGGGGAGCAGTAGAGGCTGTACAGGGGTGGGGGATGTTGACCATCGCATGAACATTAGAGGAGGGGGAGGAGACTGGAGAAATCAGGGGAGCAGGGCTGGGGCTCCCCATTCAGTTGCAGCTATCTGCTCGTTTTGCGCTTTAAGTGCACACGCATCACGTTCTCCTCACTGTTTTTTTCCTGCATTTTTTACTAGAAATGGTGAGCACACTGTAATAATAATGTCTTCTTTGTGTCGCTCTTTAGCCAAAAGCGCTTTACAGAGATCAAGTTTATAAAATTATTTTTGCCCAATCGAAACTCGTGTTCATTTTATCGACCTCGGAATGATGAGAGGCGGAGCTGATCTTGCTGAGATTCACACCAGCTACCTGCAAATTGCAGCAGCGAGCACTCAACCTGCTGAGCTATTTTACGTTCTGCCCAGTACATGGGGAACGGTAGTTATATTGCCGCTAAAACACTAGAGGTGGTGGAAGGAAGAATGAGAGACGAGTGGGCAATGTGGGGCAAGGCTGTGAATATACATCATCCCGTTAGATTCCACACACACCCGGCTGAGTGTCCTCGCGCCACCGCTGTGGGTGCTGCTGGGGGTGGAAGGGTGAACACCTGCTGGGGATCTTCAGTAGAGTGCAGAGCTGCATTGAGGAGGTGCAGGAAGTCAAATGCCATCAGGGTAAAGGGGTTCCTTCCACTTGAGAACAAAGCAAAGGGCTTACATCTGGAAGCGGTGCAAGGCGATGCTGGAGTTTTGAGGGACTGCTGACTTTGAGAGGTTAGATGATGAATGGTGGTCTGTGGTGAGGTGGCTTAGGCTAGCTAGCAGGGCTAGCCATGCTGACTTTGAGAGGGGAGATGATGAATGGTGGTCTATGGTGAGGTGGCTTAGGCTAGCTAGCAGTGCTAGCAATGCTAACCTAGAGAGGGGGAGGTGATGAATGGTGTTCTGTGGTGAGGTGCTTAGGCTAGCTAGCAGGGCTAGCAATGCTGACAATGAGAGGGGGTCTGATGAATGGTGGTCTGTGTGATAGGTGGCTTAGGCTAGTTAGCAGGACTAGCAATGCTGACTTTGAGAGGGGAGATGATGAATGGTGGTCTGTGGTCAGATGGCTTACGCTAGCTAGCAGGGCTGGCAATGCTGACTTTGAGGGTGCAGATGATGAAGGGTGGTCTATGGTGAGGTGGCTTAGGCTAGCTAGCAGGCCTAGCAATGCTGACTTTGAGAGGGTAGATGATGAATAGTGGTCTATGGTGAGGCTGCTTAGGCTAGCTAGCAGGGCTAGCAATGCTAACTTTGAGAGAAGAGATGATGAATGGTGGTCTATGGCGAGGCTGCTTAGGCTTGCTAGCAGGGGTAGCAATGCTTTGGGAGGGGAGACGATGAAGGGTGGTCTATAGTGAGATGGCTTAGGCCAGCTAGCAGGGCTAGCAATGCTGATTTAGAGAGAAGAGATGATGAATGGTGGTCTATGGTCAGATGGCTTACGCTAGTTAGCAGGGCTAGCAATGCTGACTTTGAGAGGGGAGATGATGAATGGTGGTCTACGGTGAGATGGTTTATGCTAGCTAGCAGGGCTAGCAATGCTGACTTTGAGGCTGGAGATGATGAATGGTGGTCTGTGGTGATGTGGCTTAGGCTATCTAGCAGGGCTAGCATTGCTGACTTTGAGAGGGGAGGTGATGAATGGTGGTCTGTAGTGAGGTGGTTTAGGATTGCTAGCAGGGCTAGCAATGCTTTGAGACGGGAGATGCAGAATGGTGGTCTATGGTGGGATAGCTTAGGCTAGCTAGCAGGAATAGCAATGCTAACTTTGAGAGGGGAGGTGATGAATGGTGGTCTGAGGTGAGGTGGCTTAGGCTAGCTAGAAGGGCTAGCAATGCTGACTTTGAGAAGGGAGATGATGAATGTTGGTCTATGGTGAGGTGGCTTAGGCTATCTAGCAGGGCTAGCAATGCTGACTTTGAGAGGGGATGTGATGAATGGTGGTCTGAGGTGAGGTTGCTTAGGCTAGCTAGCAGGGCTAGCAATGCTGGCTTTGAGGCTGGAGATGATGAATAGTGGTCAGTGGTGAGGTGGCTTAGGGTATCTAGCAGGGCTAGCAGTGCTGACTTTGAGGGTGGAGATGATGAATGGTGGTCTATGGTGAGATGGCTTAGGCTAGTTAGCAGGGCTAGCAATGCTGACTTTGAGGGTGGAGATGATGAATGGTGGTCTATGGTGAGATGGCTTAGGCTAGTTAGCAGGGCTAGCAATGCTTACTTTGAGAGGGGAGGTGATGAATGGTGGTCTGTAGAGGGGTGGCTTAGGCTTGCTAGCAGGCCTAGCAATGCTGACTTCGAGAGGGTAGATGATGCATGGTGGTCTATGGTGAGATGGCTTAGGCCAGCTAGCAGGGCTAGCAATGCTGACTTTGAGAGGGGAGATGATGAATGGTGGTCTATGGTGAGATGGCTTAGGTTAGCCATCAGGGCTAGCAATGCTGACTTTGAAGGTGGAGAGGATGAATGGTGGTCTCTGGTGAGATGGCTTAGGCTAGCTAGTAGGACTAGCAATGCTGATGTTGAGGGTGGAGATGAAAGGTGGTCTTTTTGTGAGGTGGCTTAGGCTAGTTAACAGGTCTAGCACTGCTTACTTTGAGAGGGGAGGTGATGAATGGTGGTCTGTAGTGGGGTGGCTTAGGCTAGCTAGCAGGGCTAGCAATTGTGACTTTGAGAGGGGAGAGGGTGAATCGTTTTCTATGGTGAGGTGGCTTAGGATAGCTAGCAGGGCTAGCAATGCTGACTTTGAGCGTGGAGATGATGAATGGTGGTCTATGGTGAGATGGCTTAGGCTAGCTAGCAGGGCTAGCACTGCTGATTTGAGCGTGGAGATGATGCATGGTGGTCTATGGTGAGTTGGCTTAGGCTAGTTAGCAGGGCTAGCAATGCTGACTTTGAGAGAGGAGATGATGAATGATTTGCTGTGGTGAGGCGGATTAGGCTAGCTAGCAGGGCTAACAATTCTGACTTTCAGAGGGGAGATGATGAATGTTGGCCTATGGTGAGGTGGCTTAGGCTAGCTAGCAGGGCTAGCAATGCTGACATTGAGGTTGGAGATGATGAATGGTGGTCTATGGTGAGATGGCTTAGGCTAGTTAGCAGGGCTAGCAATGCTTTCTTTGAGAGGGGAGATGATGAATGGTGGTCTGTGGTGAGATGGCTTAGGCTAGCTAGCAGGGCTAGCACTGCTGATTTGAGCGTGGAGATAATGCATGGTGGTCTATGGTGAGTTGGCTTAGGCTAGTTAGCAGGGCTAGCAATGCTGACTTTGAGAGAGGAGATGATGAATGATGGGCTGTGGTGAGGCGGATTAGGCTAGCTAGCAGGGCTAACAATTCTGACTTTCAGAGGGGAGATGATGAATGTTGGCCTATGGTGAGGTGGCTTAGGCTAGCTAGCAGGGCTAGCAGTGCTGACATTGAGGTTGGAGATGATGAATGGTGGTCTATGGTGAGATGGCTTAGGCTAGTTAGCAGGGCTAGCAATGCTTTCTTTGAGAGGGGAGATGATGAATGGTGCTCTGTGGTGAGGCGGCTTAGGCTAGCTAGCAGGGCTAGCAATTGTGACTTTGAGAGGGGAGATGATGAATGGTGGTCTATGGTGAGGTGGTTTAGGATAGCTAGCAGGGCTAGCAATGCTGACTTTGAGGGTGGAGATGATGAATGGTGGTCTATGGTGAGATGGCCTAGGCTAGTTAGCAGGGCTAGCAATGCTTACTTTGAGAGGGGAGGTGATGAATGGTGGTCTATGGTTAGATGGCTTAGGCTAGCTAACAGGGCTAGCAATGCTGACTTTGAGGGTGGAGATGATGAATGATGGTCTGTGGTGAGATGGCTTAGGCTAGCTAGTAGGACTAGCAATGCTGATGTTGAGGGTGGAGTTGAATGGTGGTCTGTGGTGAGGTGGCTTAGGCTAGCTAGCAGGGCTTGCAATGCTGACTTTTAGAGGGGAGATGATGAATGGTAGTCTATAGTGAGGTGGCTTAGGCTAGCTAGCAGGGCTAGCAACGCTGACTTTGAGGGTGGAGATGATGAATGGTGGTCTATGGTGAGCCCATGCAGTATCATCAGACATTGTTTGTGCAGGCAAAAACAGTGTATTCCCAGGAGGAGTAAGGGGGTGTGACCACATAGGTTATATCAAAGGGGGCCTGGTTATTTGCATTGTCAAAAAAAGTTAAAAGTGAAATCACATTGCTAATCCCCTGAAAAGGTGCTGCCTTCCTGTGCATCATCAGAAGAACTGCTGGCACCGCATGCTGTTAATCACTAGAGATGGGTATTTATGATTGGTACAATTCTTTTTTCTGTGATATAAATCCAGGCACTAAATGATTACCATGGACCCAAGATAAAAATGCTGATCACAGGAAAAAGAAACACATATCCGCCCAGAAGGTGGAATTGAACCACTCTGTCGCTAAACAGCTACAGGTTTGAAGCCTGCACCCCAGACCACTGAGGCTCATCCGGGCAGTGGTGGAGCAGAACAGCACCATATATATGTCACCTGTAAACAGTATCTCTCACTAATAGAGTGAGAAAGAAGCCGTTTGAACTGAATTAAACTCAGTTTCTGCTTCAGGTTTGGGGACATCCATTATTGATAACCTTAACTGTCCTGATTTGATAGAAAAAAATCAAGGAAAACGACGCCACTACTTGTATGTAAATCACTGCATGGACTTCTGGGTAACTTGGAAGGAGCTGCAGCTTCCTTGTATGATGTGCTCAAAGTACAGGCAATACATTCTTCACATGTGGCGATGCTGGCAGTGCTTTGAAATCCCTGAGCTGATCCGTGGAATTATCTATGAACTGATTTATGTTTAGTATTAGTAGAGCGCAGAGTTCACCACCAGGGTGGCCTCTTGGCACTTTGAGTGTATAGTACATAATGCATTTGCAGGAATTATAACGTGTACACCTATCTGGGGAGCAGTAGAGGCTGTACGAGGGTGGGGGAGGTTGACAATCGCATGATCATTAGAGGAGGGGGAGCAGACTGGAGAAATCAGGGGAGCAGGGCTGGGGCTCCCCATTCAGTGGCAGCTATCTGCTGTTTTTGCTCTTTAAGTGCACACGCATCACGTTCTCCTCACTGTTTTTTTTCAGCATTTTTTACTAGAAATGGTGAGTACAGGGTAATAATAATTTCTTCTTTGTGTCGCTCTTTAGCCAAAAGCGCTTCACAGAGATCAAGTTTATAAAATGATTTTTGCCCAATCGAAATTCGTGTTCATTTTATCGAGCTCGGAATGATGAGAGGCGGAGCTGACCTTCCTGGGATTCACACCAGCTTCCTGCAAATTGCAGCAGCGAGCGCTCAACCTGCTGAACTATCTTACCAGCTGCCCAGTACATGGGGAACGGTAGTGATATTACCGCTAAAACACTAGAGGTGGTGGAAGGAAGAATGAGAGACGAGTGGGCAATGTGGGGCAAGGCTGTGAATATACATTATCCCGGTAGATTCCACACACACCCAGCTGAGTGTCCTCGAGCCACCGCTGTGGGTGTTGCTAGGGGTGGAAAGGTGAACACCTGCTGGGGATCTTCAGTAGAGTGCAGAGCTGCATTGAGGAGGTGCAGGAAGTCAAATGCCCTCAGGGTAAAGGGGTTCCTTCCACTTGAGAGCAAAGCAGAGGGCCTACATCTGGAAGCCGTGCAAGGCGATATTGCAGTTTTGAGGCAATGCTGACTTTGAGAGGGGGAGATGATGAATGGTGGTCTATGGTGAGGTGGCTTAAGCTAGCTAGCAGGACTAGCAATGCTGACCTTGAGAGGGCAGGTGATGAATGGTGTTCTGTGGTGAGGCGCTTAGGTTAGCTAGCAGGGCTAGCCATGCAGACTTTGAGAGGGGAGGTGATGAATGGTGGTCTGTGGTTAGGTGGCTTACACTAGCTAGCAGGGCTAGCAATGCTGACCTTGAGAGGGGAGGTGATGAATGGTGGTCTGTGGAGAGGCACTTAGGCTACCTAGCAGGGCCAGCAATGCTGACTTTGAGAGGGGAGGTGATGAATGGTGGTCTGTGGTGAGGTGGCTTAGGCTAGCTAGCAGGGCTAGCAATGCTGACTTTGAGCGTGGAGATGATGAATGGTGGTCTATGGTGAGGTGGCCTGCTGACTTTGAGAGGGGAGATGATGAATGATGGTCTGTGGTGAGGCGGATTAAGCTAGCTAGCAGGACTAGCAATTCTGACTTTGAGAGGGGAGATGATGAATGGTGGCCTATGGTGAGGTGGCTTAGGCTAGCTAGCAGGGCTAGCAATGCTGACTTTGAGGGTGGGGATGATGAATGCTGGTCTATGGTGAGATGGGTTAGGCTAGTTAGCAGGGCTAGCAATGCTTACTTTGAGAGGGGAGAACACGAATGGTGGTCTGTGGTTAGCCAGCTTAGGCTAGCTAGCAGGTCTAGTAATTGTGACTTTGAGAGGGGAGATGATGAATGGTGATCCATCGTGAGGTGGCTTAGGCTAGCTAGCAGGGCTAGCCATTCTGACTTTGATAGGGGAGATGATGAATGGTGCTCTATGGTGAGATGGCTTAGTTTCGCCATCAAGGCTAGCAATGCTGACTTTGAGGGTGGAAAGGATGAATGGTGGTCTATGGTGAGGTGGCTTAAGCTAGCTAGCAGGACTAACAATGCTGACCTTGAGAGGGCAGGTGATGAATGGTGTTCTGTGGTGAGGGGCTTAGGCTAGCTAGCAGGGCTAGCAATACTGACCTTGAGAGGGGAGGTGATGAATGGTGGTCTGTGGTGAGGCACTTAGGCTAGCTAGCAGGGCTAGCAATGCTGACTTTGAGAGGGTAGGTGATGAATGGTGGTCTGTGGTGAGGTGTCTTAGGCTAGCTAGCAGGGCTAGCAATGCTGATCTCGAGCGTGGAGATGATGAATGGTAGTCTATGGTGAGGTGGCCTGCTGACTTTGAGGGTGGAGATGATGAATGGTGGTCTATGGTGAGATGGCTTAGGCTAGTTAGCAGGGCTAGCAATGCTTACTTTGAGAGAGGAGATGATGAATGGTGGTCTGTGGTGAGGCGGCTTAGGCTAGCTAGCAGGGCTAGCAATTGTGACTTTGAGAGGGGAGATGATGAATGGTGGTCTATGGTGAGGTGGCTTAGGATAGCTAGCAGGGCTAGCATTGCTGACTTTGAGGGTGGAGATGATGAATGGTGGTCTATGGTGAGATGGCTTAGGCTAGTTAGCAGGGCTAGCAATGCTTACTTTGAGAGTGGAGATGACGAATGGTGGTCTGTGGTGAGGCGGCTTAGGCTAGCTAGCAGGGCTAGCAATTGTGACTTTGAGAGGGGAGATGATGAATGGTGGTCTATGGTGAGGTGGCTTAGGATAGCTAGCAGGGCTAGCCATGCAGACTTTGAGAGGGGAGGTGATGAATGGTGGTCTGTGGTTAGGTGGCTTACACTAGGTAGCAGGGCTAGCAATGCTGACCTTGAGAGGGGAAGTGATGAATGGTGGTCTGTGGAGTGGTACTTAGGCTACCTAGCAGGGCCAGCAATGCTGACTTTGAGAGGGGAGGTGATGAATGGTGGTCTGTGGTGAGGTGGCTTAGGCTAGCTAGCAGGGCTAGCAATGCTGACTTTGAGCGTGGAGATGATGAATGGTGGTCTATGGGGAGGTGGCCTGCTGACTTTGAGAGGGGAGATGATGAATGGTGGTCTATGGTGAGATGGCTTAGGCTAGTTAGCAGGGCTAGCAATGCTTACTTTGAGAGTGGAGATGACGAATGGTGGTCTGTGGTGAGGCGGCTTAGGCTAGCTAGCAGGGCTAGCAATTGTGACTTTGAGAGGGGAGATGATGAATGGTGGTCTATGGTGAGGTGGCTTAGGATAGCTAGCAGGGCTAGCATTGCTGACTTTGAGGGTGGAGATGATGAATGGTGGTCTATGGTGAGATGGCTTAGGCTAGTTAGCAGTGCTAGCAATGCTTACTTTGGGAGGGGAGAACACGAATGGTGGTCTGTGGTGAGGCAGCTTAGGCTAGCTAGCAGGGCTAGTAATTGTGACTTTGAGAGGGGAGATGATGAATGGTGATCTATCGTGAGGTGGCTTAGGCTAGCTAGCAGGGCTAGCCATTCTGACTTTGAGAGGGGAGATGATGAATGGTGCTCTATGGTGAGATGGCTTAGGTTAGCCAACAGGGCTAGCAGCGCTGACTTTGAGGGTGGAGAGGATGAATGGTGGTCTGTGGTGAGATGGCTTAGGCTAGCTAGTATGACTAGCAATGCTGATGTTGAGGGTGGAGATGAAAGGTGGTCTTTGGTGAGGTGGCTTAGGCTAGTTAATAGGGGTAGCAATGCTTACTTTGAGAGGGGAGGTGATGAATGGTGGTCTGTAGTGGGGTGGCTAAGGCTTGCTAGCAGGGCTAGCAATGCTGACTTCGAGAGTGTAGATGATGAATGGTGGTCTATGGTGAGATGGCTTAGGCTAGCTAGCAGGGCTAGCAATTGTGACTTTGAGAGGGGAGATGATGAATGGTGGTCTGTAGTGGGGTGGCTTAGGCTTGCTAGCAGGGCTAGCAATGCTGACTTCGAGAGTGTAGATGATGAATGGTGGTCTATGGTGAGATGGCTTAGGCTAGCTAGCAGGACTAGCAATGCTGACCTTGAGTGGGGAGGGGATGAATGGTGGTCTATGGTGAGATGACTTAGGCTAGCTAGGAGGGCTAGCCATGCTGACTTTGAGGGCGGAGAGGATGAATGGTGGTCTCTGGTGAGATGGCTTAGGCTAGCTAGTAGGAATAGCAATGCAGATGTTGAGGGTGGAGTTGAATGGTGGTCTGTGGTGAGGTGGCTTAGGCTAGCTAGCAGGGCTAGCAATGCTGACTTTGAGAGGGGAGATGACGAATGGTGGTCTATAGCCAGATGGCTTATGCTAGTTAGCAGGGCTAGAAATGCTGACTATGAGAGGGGAGATGATGAATGGTGGTCAATGGTCTATTGGCTTAATCTAGTTAGCATGGCTAGCAATACTGACCTTGAGAGGGGAGGTGATGAATGGTGGTCTGTGGTGAGGCACTTAGGCTAGCTAGCAGGGTTAGCAATGCTGACTTTGAGAGGGTAGGTGATGAATGGTGGTCTGTGGTGAGGTGTCTTAGGCTAGCTAGCAGGGCTAGCAATGCTGACTTTGAGAGTGGAGATGATGAATGATGGTCTGTGGTGAGGCAGATTAGGCTAGCTAGCAGGGCTAGCAATTCTGACTTTGAGAGGGGAGATGATGAATGGTGGCCTATGGTGAGGTGGCTTAGGCTAGCTAGCAGGGCTAGCAATGCTGACTTTGAGAGGGGAGATGATGAATGGTGATCTATGGTGAGGTGGCTTAGTCTAGCTAGCAGGGCTACCAATGCTGACTTTGAGATGGGAGATGATGAATGGTGGTCTATGGTGAGATGGCTTAGTTTAGCCATCAGGGCTAGCAATGCTTACGTTGAGAGGGGAGAACACGAATGGTGGTCTGTGGTGAGCCATCTTAGGCTAGCTAGCAGGGCTAGTAATTGTGACTTTGAGAGGGGAGATGATGAATGGTGATCTATCGTGAGGTGGCTTAGGCTAGCTAGCAGGGCTAGCCATTCTGACTTTGATAGGGGAGATGATGAATGGTGCTCTATGGTGAGATGGCTTAGTTTCGCCATCAAGGCTAGCAATGCTGACTTTGAGGGTGGAAAGGATGAATGGTGGTCTATGGTGAGGTGGCTTATGCTAGCTAGCAGGACTAACAATGCTGACCTTGAGAGGGCAGGTGATGAATGGTGTTCTGTGGTGAGGGGCTTAGGCTAGCTAGCAGGGCTAGCAATACTGACCTTGAGAGGGGAGGTGATGAATGGTGGTCTGTGGTGAGGCACTTAGGCTAGCTAGCAGGGCTAGCAATGCTGATCTCGAGCGTGGAGATGATGAATGGTGGTCTATGGTGAGGTGGCCTGCTGACTTTGAGGGTGGAGATGATGAATGGTGGTCTATGGTGAGATGGCTTAGGCTAGTTAGCAGGGCTAGCAATGCTTACTTTGAGAGTGGAGATGACGAATGGTGGTCTGTGGTGAGGCGGCTTAGGCTAGCTAGCAGGGCTAGCAATTGTGACTTTGAGAGGGGAGATGATGAATGGTGGTCTATGGTGAGGTGGCTTAGGATAGCTAGCAGGGCTAGCATTGCTGACTTTGAGGGTGGAGATGATGAATGGTGGTCTATGGTGAGATGGCTTAGGCTAGTTAGCAGGGCAAGCAATGCTTACTTTGAGAGTGGAGATGACGAATGGTGGTCTGTGGTGAGGCGGCTTAGGCTAGCTAGCAGGGCTAGCAATTGTGACTTTGAGAGGGGAGATGATGAATGGTGGTCTATGGTGAGGTGGCTTAGGATAGCTAGCAGGGCTAGCCATGCAGACTTTGAGAGGGGAGGTGATGAATGGTGGTCTGTGGTTAGGTGGCTTACACTAGGTAGCAGGGCTAGCAATGCTGACCTTGAGAGGGGAAGTGATGAATGGTGGTCTGTGGAGTGGTACTTAGGCTACCTAGCAGGGCCAGCAATGCTGACTTTGAGAGGGGAGGTGATGAATGGTGGTCTGTGGTGAGGTGGCTTAGGCTAGCTAGCAGGGCTAGCAATGCTGACTTTGAGCGTGGAGATGATGAATGGTGGTCTATGGTGAGGTGGCCTGCTGACTTTGAGATGGGAGATGATGAATGGTGGTCTATGGTGAGATGGCTTAGGCTAGCTAGCAGGGCTAGCAATGCTGACTTTGAGAGAGGAGATGATGAATGATGGTCTGTGGTGAGGCGGATTAGGCTCGCTAGCAGGGCTAGCAATTCTGACTTTGAGAGGGGAGATGATGAATGGTGGCCTATGGTGAGGTGGCTTAGGCTAGCTAGCAGGGCTAGCAATGCTGACTTTGAGGGTGGGGATGATGAATGCTGGTCTATGGTGAGATGGCTTAGGCTAGTTAGCAGTGCTAGCAATGCTTACTTTGGGAGGGGAGAACACGAATGGTGGTCTGTGGTGAGGCAGCTTAGGCTAGCTAGCAGGGCTAGTAATTGTGACTTTGAGAGGGGAGATGATGAATGGTGATCTATCGTGAGGTGGCTTAGGCTAGCTAGCAGGGCTAGCCATTCTGACTTTGGGAGGGGAGATGATGAATGGTGCTCTATGGTGAGATGGCTTAGGTTAGCCAACAGGGCTAGCAGCGCTGACTTTGAGGGTGGAGAGGATGAATGGTGGTCTGTGGTGAGATGGCTTAGGCTAGCTAGTAGGACTAGCAATGCTGATGTTGAGGGTGGAGATGAAAGGTGGTCTTTGGTGAGGTGGCTTAGGCTAGTTAATAGGGGTAGCAATGCTTACTTTGAGAGGGGAGGTGATGAATGGTGGTCTGTAGTGGGGTGGCTAAGGCTTGCTAGCAGGGCTAGCAATGCTGACTTCGAGAGTGTAGATGATGAATGGTGGTCTATGGTGAGATGGCTTAGGCTAGCTAGCAGGGCTAGCAATTGTGACTTTGAGAGGGGAGATGATGAATGGTGGTCTGTAGTGGGGTGGCTTAGGCTTGCTAGCAGGGCTAGCAATGCTGACTTCGAGAGTGTAGATGATGAATGGTGGTCTATGGTGAGATGGCTTAGGCTAGCTAGCAGGACTAGCAATGCTGACCTTGAGTGGGGAGGTGATGAATGGTGGTCTATGGTGAGATGACTTAGGCTAGCTAGGAGGGCTAGCAATGCTGACTTTGAGGGCGGAGAGGATGAATGGTGGTCTCTGGTGAGATGGCTTAGGCTAGCTAGTAGGAATAGCAATGCAGATGTTGAGGGTGGAGTTGAATGGTGGTCTGTGGTGAGGTGGCTTAGGCTAGCTAGCAGGGCTAGCAATGCTGGCTTTGAGAGGGGAGATGACGAATGGTGGTCTATAGCCAGATGGCTTATGCTAGTTAGCAGGGCTAGAAATGCTGACTTTGAGAGGGGAGATGATGAATGGTGGTCAATGGTCTATTGGCTTAATCTAGTTAGCATGGCTAGCAATACTGACCTTGAGAGGGGAGGTGATGAATGGTGGTCTGTGGTGAGGCACTTAGGCTAGCTAGCAGGGCTAGCAATGCTGACTTTGAGAGGGTAGGTGATGAATGGTGGTCTGTGGTGAGGTGTTTTAGGCTAGCTAGCAGGGCTAGCAATGCTGACTTTGAGAGTGGAGATGATGAATGATGGTCTGTGGTGAGGCAGATTAGGCTAGCTAGCAGGGCAAGCAATTCTGACTTTGAGAGGGGAGATGATGAATGGTGGCCTATGGTGAGGTGGCTTAGGCTAGCTAGCAGGGCTAGCAATGCTGACTTTGAGAGGGGAGATGATGAATGGTGATCTATGGTGAGGTGGCTTAGGCTAGCTAGCAGGGCTACCAATGCTGACTTTGAGAGGGGAGATGATGAATGGTGGTCTATGGTGAGATGGCTTAGTTTAGCCATCAGGGCTAGCAATGCTGACTTTGAGGGTGGAGACGATGAATGGTGGTCTATGGTGAGGTGGCTTAGGCTAGCTAGCAGGACTAGCAATGCTGACCTTGAGAGGGCAGGTGATGAATGGTGTTCTGTGGTGAGGGGCTTAGGCTATCTAGCAGGGCTAGCAATACTGACCTTGAGAGGGGAGGTGATGAATGGTGGTCTGTGGTGAGGCACTTAGGCTAGCTAGCAGGGCTAGCAATGCTGACTTTGAGAGTGTAGGTGATGAATGGTGGTCTGTGGTGAGGTCTCTTAGGCTAGCTAGCAGGGCTAGCAATGCTGACTTCGAGCGTGGAGATGATGAATGGTGGTCTATGGTGAGATGGATTATGCTAGCTAGCAGGGCTAGCATTGCTGATTTGAGCGTGGAGATGATGCATGGTGGTCTATGGTGAGGTGGCTTAGGCTAGCTAGCAGGACTAGCAATGCTGATCTTGAGAGGGGAGGTGATGAATGGTGTTCTGTGGTGAGGGGCTTAGGCTATCTAGCAGGGCTAGCAATACTGACCTTGAGAGGGGAGGTGATGAATGGTGGTCTGTGGTGAGGCACTTAGGCTAGCTAGCAGGACTAGCAATGCTGACTTTGAGAGTGTAGGTGATGAATGATGTTATGTGGTGAGGTGGTTTAGGCTAGCTAGCAGGGCTAGCAATTCTGACTTTGAGAGGGGAGATGATGAATCGTGGCCTATGGTGAGGTGGCTTTGGCTAGCTAGCAGGGCTACCAATGCTGACTTTGAGAGGGGAGATGATGAATGGTGGTCTATGGTGAGATGGCTTAGTTTAGCCATCAGGGCTAGCAATGCTGACTTTGAGGGTGGAGACGAATAATGGTGGTCTATGGAGAGGTGGCTTAGGCTAGCTAGCAGGACTAGCAATGCTGAACTTGAGAGGGCAGGTGATGAATGGTGTTCTGTGGTGAGGGGCTTAGGCTATCTAGCAGGGCTAGCAATGCTGACTTTGAGAGGGTAGGTGATGAATGGTGGTCTGTGGTGAGGTGTTTTAGGCTAGCTAGCAGGGCTAGCAATGCTGACTTTGAGAGTGGAGATGATGAATGATGGTCTGTGGTGAGGCAGATTAGGCTAGCTAGCAGGGCAAGCAATTCTGACTTTGAGAGGGGAGATGATGAATGGTGGCCTATGGTGAGGTGGCTTAGGCTAGCTAGCAGGGCTAGCAATGCTGACTTTGAGAGGGGAGATGATGAATGGTGATCTATGGTGAGGTGGCTTAGGCTAGCTAGCAGGGCTACCAATGCTGACTTTGAGAGGGGAGATGATGAATGGTGGTCTATGGTGAGATGGCTTAGTTTAGCCATCAGGGCTAGCAATGCTGACTTTGAGGGTGGAGACGATGAATGGTGGTCTATGGTGAGGTGGCTTAGGCTAGCTAGCAGGACTAGCAATGCTGACCTTGAGAGGGCAGGTGATGAATGGTGTTCTGTGGTGAGGGGCTTAGGCTATCTAGCAGGGCTAGCAATACTGACCTTGAGAGGGGAGGTGATGAATGGTGGTCTGTGGTGAGGCACTTAGGCTAGCTAGCAGGGCTAGCAATGCTGACTTTGAGAGTGTAGGTGATGAATGGTGGTCTGTGGTGAGGTCTCTTAGGCTAGCTAGCAGGGCTAGCAATGCTGACTTCGAGCGTGGAGATGATGAATGGTGGTCTATGGTGAGATGGATTATGCTAGCTAGCAGGGCTAGCATTGCTGATTTGAGCGTGGAGATGATGCATGGTGGTCTATGGTGAGGTGGCTTAGGCTAGCTAGCAGGACTAGCAATGCTGATCTTGAGAGGGCAGGTGATGAATGGTGTTCTGTGGTGAGGGGCTTAGGCTATCTAGCAGGGCTAGCAATACTGACCTTGAGAGGGGAGGTGATGAATGGTGGTCTGTGGTGAGGCACTTAGGCTAGCTAGCAGGAATAGCAATACTGACTTTGAGAGTGTAGGTGATGAATGATGTTATGTGGTGAGGCGGTTTAGGCTAGCTAGCAGGGCTAGCAATTCTGACTTTGAGAGGGGAGATGATGAATCGTGGCCTATGGTGAGGTGGCTTTGGCTAGCTAGCAGGGCTACCAATGCTGACTTTGAGAGGGGAGATGATGAATGGTGGTCTATGGTGAGATGGCTTAGTTTAGCCATCAGGGCTAGCAATGCTGACTTTGAGGGTGGAGACGAATAATGGTGGTCTATGGAGAGGTGGCTTAGGCTAGCTAGCAGGACTAGCAATGCTGAACTTGAGAGGGCAGGTGATGAATGGTGTTCTGTGGTGAGGGGCTTAGGCTATCTAGCAGGGCTAGCAATACTGACCTTGAGAGGGGAGGTGATGAATGGTGGTCTGTGGTGTGGCACTTAGGCTAGCAGGCAGGGCTAGCAATGCTGACTTTGAGAGTGTAGGTGATGAATGGTGGTCTGTGGTGAGGTCTCTTAGGCTAGCTAGCAGGGCTAGCAATGCTGACTTCGAGCTTGGAGATGATGAATGGTGGTCTATGGTGAGGTGGCCTGCTGACTTTGAGAGGGGAGATGATGAATGGTGGTCTATGGTGAGATGGATTATGCTAGCTAGCAGGGCTAGCACTGCTGATTTGAGCGTGGAGATGATGCATGGTGGTCTATGGTGAGGTGGCTTAGGCTAGCTAGCAGGGCTAGCACTGCTGATTTGAGCGTGAAGATGATGCATGGTGGTCTATGGTGAGGTGGCTTAGGCTAGCTAGCAGGGCTAGCAATGCTGACTTTGAGAGAGGAGATGATGAATGATGGTATGTGGTGAGGCGGTTTAGGCTAGCTAGCAGGGCTAGCAATTCTGACTTTGAGAGGGGAGATGATGAATGGTGGCCTATGGTGAGGTGGCTTAGGCTAGCTAGCAGGGCTAGCAATGCTGACTTTGAGGTTGGAGATGATGAGTGGTGGTCTATGGTGAGATGGCTTAGGCTAGCTAGCAGGGCTAGCAATGCTGAACTTGAGAGGGGAGATGAAGAATGGTGGTCTGTGGTGAGGCGGCTTAGGCTATCTAGCAGGGCTAGCAATACTGACCTTGAGAGGGGAGGTGATGAATGGCGGTCTGTGGTGTGGCACTTAGGCTAGCAGGCAGGGCTAGCAATGCTGACTTTGAGAGTGTAGGTGATGAATGGTGGTCTGTGGTGAGGTCTCTTAGGCTAGCTAGCAGGGCTAGCAATGCTGACTTCGAGCGTGGAGATGATGAATGGTGGTCTATGGTGAGGTGGCCTGCTGACTTTGAGAGGGGAGATGATGAATGGTGGTCTATGGTGAGATGGATTATGCTAGCTAGCAGGGCTAGCACTGCTGATTTGAGCGTGGAGATGATGCATGGTGGTCTATGGTGAGGTGGCTTAGGCTAGCTAGCAGGGCTAGCACTGCTGATTTGAGCGTGAAGATGATGCATGGTGGTCTATGGTGAGGTGGCTTAGGCTAGCTAGCAGGGCTAGCAATGCTGACTTTGAGAGAGGAGATGATGAATGATGGTATGTGGTGAGGCGGTTTAGGCTAGCTAGCAGGGCTAGCAATTCTGACTTTGAGAGGAGGGTGATGAATGGTGGCCTATGGTGAGGTGGCTTAGGCTAGCTAGCAGGGCTAGCAATGCTGACTTTGAGGTTGGAGATGATGAATGGTGGTCTATGGTGAGATGGCTTAGGCTAGTTAGCAGGGCTAGCAATGATTTCTTTGAGAGGGGAGATGAAGAATGGTGGTCTGTGGTGAGGCGTCTTAGGCTAGCTAGCAGGGCTAGCAATTGTGACTTTGAGAGGGGAGATGATGAATGGTGGTCTATGGTGAGGTGGCTTAGGATAGCTAGCAGGGCTAGCAATTCTGACTTTGGGGGTGGAGATGATGAATGGTGGTCTATGGTGAGATGGCCTAGGCTAGTTAGCTGGGCTAGCAATGCTTGCTTTGAGAGGGGAGGTGATGAATGGTGGTCTGTAGTGGGGTGGCTTAGGCTTGCTAGCAGGGCTAGCAATGCTGACTTCGAGAGGGTAGATGATGAATGGTGGTCTGTGGTTAGGTGGCTTACACTAGCTAGCAGGGCTAGCAATGCTGACCTTGAGAGGGGAGGTGATGAATGGTGGTCTGTGGAGAGGCACCTAGGCTACCTAGCAGGGCCAGCAATGCTGACTTTGAGAGGGGAGGTGATGAATGGTGGTCTGTGGTGAGGTGGCTTAGGCTAGCTAGCATGGCTAGCAATGCTGACTTTGAGCGTGGAGATGATGAATGGTGGTCTATGGTGAGGTGGCCTGCTGACTTTGAGAGGGGAGATGATGAATGGTGGTCTGTAGTGGGGTGGCTAAGGCTTGCTAGCAGGGCTAGCAATGCTTACTTTGAGAGGGGAGGTGATGAATGGTGGTCTGTAGTGGGGTGGCTTAGGCTTGCTAGCAGGGCTAGCAATGGTGACTTCGAGAGGGTAGATGATGAATGGTGGTCTATGGTGAGATGGCTTAGGCTAGCTAGCAGGGCTAGCAATGCTGACTTTGAGGGTGGAGATGATGAATGGTGTTCTGTGGTGAGGCGCTTAGGCTAGCTAGCAGGGCTAGCAATGCAGACTTTGAGAGGGGGGTGATGAAAGGTGGTCTGTGGTTAGGTGGCTTACACTAGCTAGCAGAGCTAGTAATGCTGACCTTGAGAAGGGAGGTGATGAATGGTGGTCTGTGGAGAGGCACTTAGGCTACCTAGCAGGGCCAGCAATGCTGACTTTGAGAGGGGAGGTGATGAATGGTGGTCTGTGGTGAGGTGGCTTAGGCTAGCTAGCAGGCCTAGCAATGCTGACTTTGAGCGTGGAGATGATGAATGGTGGTCTATGGTGAGGTGGCCTGCTGACTTTGAGAGGGGAGATGATGAATGGTGGTCTATGGTGAGATGGCTTAGGCTAGCTAGCAGGGCTTGCAATGCTGACTTTGAGAGAGGAGATGATGAATGATGGTCTGTGGTGAGGCGGATTAGGCTAGTTAGCAGGGCTAGCAATGCTTACTTTGAGAGGGGAGAACACGAATGGTGGTCTGTGGTGAGGCAGCTTAGGCTATCTAGCAGGGCTAGTAATTGTGACTTTGAGAGGGGAGATGATGAATGGTGATCTATCATGAGGTGGCTTAGGCTAGCTAGCAGGGCTAGCCATTCTGACTTTGAGAGGGGAGATGATGAATGGTGGTCTATGGTGAGATGGCTTAGTTTAGCCATCAAGGCTAGCAATGCTGACTTTGAGGGTGGAGAGGATGAATGGTGGTCTATGGTGAGGTGCTTAGGCTAGCTAGCAGGACTAGCAATGCTTACTTTGAGAGGGGAGGTGATGAATGGTGGTCTGTAGTGGGGTGGCTTAGGCTTGCTAGCAGGCCTAGCAATGCTGACTTCGAGAGGGTAGATGATGAATGGTGGTCTATGGTGAGATGGTTTAGGCCAGCTAGCAGGACTAGCAATGCTGACTTTGAGAGGGAGATGATGAATGGTGGTCTATGGTGAGATGGCTTAGGTTAGCCATCAAGGATAGCAATGCTGACTTTGAGGGTGGAGAGGATGAATGGTGGTCTGTGGTGGGATGGCTTAGGCTAGCTAGTAGGACTAGCAATGCTGACGTTGAGGGTGGAGATGAAAGGTGGTCTTTTGTGAGGTGGCTTAGGCTAGTTAACAGGGCTAGCAATGCTTACTTTGAGAGGGGAGGTGATGAATGGTGGTCTGTAGTGGGGTGGCTTAGGCTAGCTAGCAGGGCTAGCAATGCTGACTTCGAGAGTGTAGATGATGAATGGTGGTCTATGGTGAGATGGCTTAGGCTAGCTAGCAGGGCTAGCAATGCTGACTTTGAGAGGGGAGATGATGAATGGTGGTCTATGGTGAGATGACTTAGGCTAGCTAGGAGGGCTAGCAACGCTGACTTTGAGGGCGGAGAGGATGAATGGTGGTCTGTGGTGAGATGGCTTAGGCTAGCTAGTAGGACTAGCAATGCTGATGTTGAGGGTGGAGTTGAATGGTGGTCTGTGGTGAGGTGGCTTAGGCTAGCTAGTAGGACTAGCAATGCTGACGTTGAGGGTGGAGATGAAAGGTGGTCTTTTGTGAGGTGGCTTAGGCTAGTTAGCAGGGCTAGAAATGTTGACTTTGAGAGGAAAGATGATGAATGGTGGTCTATGGTGAGATGGCTTAGGCCAGCTAGCAGGGCTAGCAATGCTGACTTTGAGAGGGGAGATGATGAATGGTGGTCTATGGTGAGATGGCTTAGGTTAGCCTTCAGGGCTAGCAATGCTGACTTTGAGGGTGAAGAGGATGAATGGTGGTCTGTGGTGAGATGGCTTAGGCTAGCTAGTAGGACTAGCAATGCTGACGTTGAGGGTGGAGATGAAAGGTGGTCTTTTGTGAGGTGGCTTAGGCTAGTTAACAGGGCCTGCAATACTTACTTTGAGAGGGGAGGTGATGAATTGTGGTCTGTAGTGGGGTGGCTTAGGCTAGCTAGCAGGGCTAGCAAAGCTGACTTCGAGAGTGTAGATGATGAATGGTGGTCTATGGTGAGGTGGCTTAGGCTAGCTAGCAGGGCTAGCAATGCTGAGTTTGAGAGGGGAGATGAAGAATGGTGGTCTATGATGAGATGACTTAGGCTAGATAGGAGGGCTAGCAACGCTGACTTTGAGGGCAGAGAGGATGAATGGTGGTCTGTGGTGAGATGGCTTAGGCTAGCTAGTAGGACTAGCAATGCTGATGTTGAGGGTGGAGTTGAATGGTGGTCTGTGGTGAGGTGGCTTAGGCTAGCTAGCAGGGCTAGCAATGCTGACTTTGAGAGGGGAGATGACGAATGGTGGTCTATAGCCAGATGGCTTATGCTAGTTAGCAGGGCTAGAAATGCTGACTTTGAGAGGGGAGATGATGAATGGTGGTCAATGGTCAGATGGCTTAATCTAGTTAGCATTGCTAGCAATGCTGACTTTGAGAGGGGGAGATGATGAATGGTGGTCTATGGTGAGGTGGCTTAGGCTAGCTAGCAGGACTAGCAATGCTGACCTTGAGAGGGGAGATGATGAATGATGGTCTGTGGTGAGGCGGATTAGGCTAGCTAGCAGGGCTAGCAATTCTGACTTTCAGAGGGGAGATGATGAATGTTGGCCTATGGTGAGGTGGTTTAGGCTAGCTAGCAGGCCTAGCAATGCTGACTTTGAGGATGGAGATGATGAATGGTGGTCTATGGTGAGATGGCTTAGGCTAGTTAGCAGGGCTAGCAATGCTTATTTTGAGAGGGGAGATGACGAATGGTGGTCTGTGGTGAGGCGGCTTAGGCTAGCTAGCAATGCTAGCAATTGTGACTTTGAGAGGGGAGATGATGAATGGTGGTCTATGGTGAGGTGGCTTAGGCTAGCTAGCAGGGCTAGCAATGCTGACTTTGAGCGTGGAGATGATGAATGGTGGTCTATGGTGAGGTGGCCTGCTGACTTTGGGAGGGGAGATGATGAATGGTGGTCTATGGTGAGATGGCTTAGGCTAGCTAGCAGGGCTAGCACTGCTGATTTGAGCGTGGAGACGATGCATGGTGGTCTATGGTGAGGTGGCTTCGGCTAGCTAGCAGGGCTAGCAATGCTGACTTTGAGAGAGGAGGTGATGAATGATGGTCTGTGGTGAGGCGGATTAGTCTAGCTAGCTGGGCTAGCAATTCTGACTTTCAGAGGGGAGATGATGAATGGTGGCCTATGGTGAGGTGGCTTAGGCTAGGTAGCAGGGCTAGCAATGCTGACCCTGAGGGTGGAGGTGATGAATGGTTGTCTATTGTGAGATGGCTTAGGCTAGTTAGCAGGGCTAGCAATGCTTATTTTGAGAGGGGAGATGACGAATGGTGGTCTGTGGTGAGGCGGCTTAGGCTAGCTAGCAATGCTAGCAATTGTGACTTTGAGAGGGGAGATGATGAATGGTGGTCTATGGTGAGGTGGCTTAGGCTAGCTAGCAGGGCTAGCAATGCTGACTTTGAGAGGGGAGATGATGAAAGGTGGTCTATGGTGAGATGGCTTAGGCTTGCTAGCAGGGCTAGCACTGCTGATTTGAGCATGGAGACGATGCATGGTGGTCTATGGTGAGGTGGCTTAGGCTAGCTAGCAGGGCTAGCAATGCTGACTTTGAGAGAGGAGATGATGAATGATGTTCTGTGGTGAGGCGGATTAGTCTAGCTAGCAGGGCTAGCAATTCTGACTTTCAGAGGGGAGATGATGAATGATGGCCTATGGTGAGGTGGCTTAGGCTAGGTAGCAGGGCTAGCAATGCTGACCTTGAGGGTGGAGATGATGAATGGTGGTCTATGGTGAGATGGCTTAGGCTAGTTAGCAGGGCTAGCAATGCTTATTTTGAGAGGGGAGATGACGAATGGTGGTCTGTGGTGAGGCGGCTTAGGCTAGCTAGCAATGCTAGCTATCGTGACTTTGAGAGGGGAGATGATGAATGGTGGTCCATGGTGAGGTGGCTTAGGCTAGCTAGCAGGGCTAGCAATGCTGACTTTGAGGGTGGAGATGATGAAAGGTGGTCTATGGTGAGATGGCTTAGGCTAGTTAGCAGGGCTAGCAATGCTTACTTTGAGAGGGGAGGTCATGAATGGTGGTCTGTAGTGGGGTGGCTTAGGCTTGCTAGCAGGCCTAGCAATGCTGACTTCGAAAGGGTAGATGATGAATGGTGGTCTATGGTGAGATGGCTTAGGCCAGCTAGCAGGGCTAGCAATGCTGACTTTGAGAGGGGAGATGATGAATGGTGGTCTATGGTGAGATGGCTTAGGTTAGCCATCAGGGCTAGCAATGCTGACTTTGAAGGTGGAGAGGATGAATGGTGGTCTCTGGTGAGATGGCTTAGGCTAGCTAGTAGGACTAGCAATGCTGACGTTGAGGGAGGAGATGAAAGGTGGTCTTTTGTGAGGTGGCTTAGGCTAGTTAACAGGTCTAGCAATGCTTACTTTGAGAGGGGAGGTGATGAATGGTGGTTTTGTAGTGGGGTGGCTTATGCTAGCTAGCAGGGCTAGCAATGCTGACTTCGAGAGTGTAGATGATGAATGGTGGTCTATGGTGAGATGGCTTAGGCTAGCTAGCAGGGCTAGCAATGCTGACTTTGAGAGGGGAGATGATGAATGATGGTCTATGGTGAGATGACTTAGGCTAGCTAGGAGGGCTGGCAATGCTGACTTTGAGGGCAGAGAGGATGAATGGTGGTCTGTGGTGAGATGGCTTAGGCTAGCTAGCAGGGCTAGCAATGCTGACTTTTAGAGGGGAGATGATGAATGGTAGTCTATAGTGAGGTGGCTTAGGCTAGCTAGCAGGGCTAGCAACGCTGACTTTGAGGGTGGAGATGATGAATGGTGGTCTATGGTGAGCCCATGCAGTATCATCAGACATTGTTTGTGCAGGCAAAAACAGTGTATTCCCAGGAGGAGTAAGGGGGTGTGACCACATAGGTTATATCAAAGTGGGCCTAGTTATTTGCATCGTCAAAAAAGGTTAAAAGTGAAATCACATTGCTAATCCCCTGAAAAGGTGCTGCCTTCCTGTGCATCATCAGAAGAACTGCTGGCACCGCATGCTGTTAATCACTAGAGATGGGTATTTAAGATTGGTACAATTCTTTTTTCTGTGATATAAATCCAGGCACTAAATGATTACCATGGACCCAAGATAAAAATGCTGATCACAGGAAAAAGAAACACATATCCGCCCAGAAGGTGGAATTGAACCACTCTGTCGCTAAACAGCTACAGGTTTGAAGCCTGCACCCCAGACCACTGAGGCTCATCCGGGCAGTGGTGGAGCAGAACAACACCATATATATGTCACCTGTAAACAGTATCTCTAACTAATAGAGTGGGAAAGAAGCCTTTTGAACTGAATTAAACTGAGTTTCTGCTTCAGGTTTAGGACACCATTATTGATAACCTTAACTGTCCTGCTTTGATAGAAACAAATCAAGGAAAACGACGCCACTACTTGTATGTAAATCACTGCATGGACTTCTGGGTAACTTGGAAGGAGCTGCTGCTTCCTTGTATAATGTGGTCAAAGTACAGGCAATATGTTCTTCACATGTGGCGATGCTGGCAGCGCCTTGAAATCCCTGATGCTGATCCGTGGAATTATCTATGAACTGATTTATGTTTAGTATTAGTAGAGCACAGAGTTCACCACCAGGGTGGCCTCTTGGCACTTTGTGTGTATTGTACATAATGCATTTACAGGAATTATAACGTGTACACCTATCTGGGGAGCAGTAGAGGCTGTACAAGGGTGGGGGAGGTTGACAATCGCATGATCATTAGAGGAGGGGGAGCAGACTAGAGAAATCAGGGGAGCAGGGCTGGGGCTCCCCATTCAGTGGCAGCTATCTGCTGTTTTTGCTCTTTAAGCGCACACGCATCACGTTCTCCTCACTGTTTTTTTCAGCATTTTTAACTAGAAATGTTGAGCACAGGGTAATAATAATTTCTTCTTTGTATCGCTCTTTAGCCAAAAGCGCTTTACAGAGATCAAGTTTATAAAACGATTTTTGCCCAATCGAAATTTGTGTTCATTTTATCGACCTCGGAATGATGAGAGGCGGAGCTGACCTTCCAGGGATTCACAGCAGCTTCCTGCAAATTGCAGCAGCGAGCGCTCAACCTGCTGAGCTATCTCACCAGCTGCCCAGTACATGGGGAACGGTAGTGATATTACCGCTAAAACACTAGAGGTGGTGGAAGGAAGAATGAGAGGCAAGTGGGCAATGTGAGGCAAGGCTGTGAATATACATTATCCCGTTAGATTCCACACACACCCAGCTGAGTGTCCTCGAGCCACCGCTGTGGGTGCTGCTGGGGTGGAAGGGTGAACACCTGCTGGAGATCTTCAGTAGAGTGCAGAACTGCATTGAGGAGGTGCAGGAAGTCAAATGCCCTCAGGGTAAAGGGGTTCCTTCCACTTGAGAGCAAAGCAAAGGGCCTACATCTGGAAGCCGTGCAAGGCGATACTGGAGTTTTGAGGCAATGCTGACTTTGAGAGTGTAGGTGATGAATGGTGGTCTGTGGTGAGGTCTCTTAGGCTAGCTAGCAGGGCTAGCAATGCTGACTTCGAGCGTGGAGATGATGAATGGTGGTCTATGGTGAGATGGATTATGCTAGCTAGCAGGGCTAGCATTGCTGATTTGAGCGTGGAGATGATGCATGGTGGTCTATGGTGAGGTGGCTTAGGCTAGCTAGCAGGACTAGCAATGCTGATCTTGAGAGGGCAGGTGATGAATGGTGTTCTGTGGTGAGGGGCTTAGGCTATCTAGCAGGGCTAGCAATACTGACCTTGAGAGGGGAGGTGATGAATGGTGGTCTGTGGTGAGGCACTTAGGCTAGCTAGCAGGGCTAGCAATGCTGACTTTGAGAGTGTAGGTGATGAATGATGTTATGTGGTGAGGCGGTTTAGGCTAGCTAGCAGGGCTAGCAATTCTGACTTTGAGAGGGGAGATGATGAATCGTGGCCTATGGTGAGGTGGCTTTGGCTAGCTAGCAGGGCTACCAATGCTGACTTTGAGAGGGGAGATGATGAATGGTGGTCTATGGTGAGATGGCTTAGTTTAGCCATCAGGGCTAGCAATGCTGACTTTGAGGGTGGAGACGATGAATGGTGGTCTATGGAGAGGTGACTTAGGCTAGCTAGCAGGACTAGCAATGCTGAACTTGAGAGGGCAGGTGATGAATGGTGTTCTGTGGTGAGGGGCTTAGGCTATCTAGCAGGGCTAGCAATACTGACCTTGAGAGGGGAGGTGATGAATGGTGGTCTGTGGTGTGGCACTTAGGCTAGCTAGCAGGGCTAGCAATGCTGACTTTGAGAGTGTAGGTGATGAATGGTGGTCTGTGGTGAGGTCTCTTATTCTAGCTAGCAGGGCTAGCAATGCTGACTTCGAGCGTGGAGATGATGAATGGTGGTCTATGGTGAGGTGGCCTGCTGACTTTGAGAGGGGAGATGATGAATGGTGGTCTATGGTGAGATGGATTATGCTAGCTAGCAGGGCTAGCACTGCTGATTTGAGCGTGGAGATGATGCATGGTGGTCTATGGTGAGGTGGCTTAGGCTAGCTAGCAGGGCTAGCACTGCTGATTTGAGCGTGAAGATGATGCATGGTGGTCTATGGTGAGGTGGCTTAGGCTAGCTAGCAGGGCTAGCAATGCTGACTTTGAGAGAGGAGATGATGAATGATGGTATGTGGTGAGGCGGTTTAGGCTAGCTAGCAGGGCTAGCAATTCTGACTTTGAGAGGGGAGATGATGAATGGTGGCCTATGGTGAGGTGGCTTAGGCTAGCTAGCAGGGCTAGCAATGCTGACTTTGAGGTTGGAGATGATGAGTGGTGGTCTATGGTGAGATGGCTTAGGCTAGCTAGCAGGGCTAGCAATGCTGAACTTGAGAGGGGAGATGAAGAATGGTGGTCTGTGGTGAGGCGGCTTAGGCTATCTAGCAGGGCTAGCAATACTGACCTTGAGAGGGGAGGTGATGAATGGTGGTCTGTGGTGTGGCACTTAGGCTAGCAGGCAGGGCTAGCAATGCTGACTTTGAGAGTGTAGGTGATGAATGGTGGTCTGTGGTGAGGTCTCTTAGGCTAGCTAGCAGGGCTAGCAATGCTGACTTCGAGCGTGGAGATGATGAATGGTGGTCTATGGTGAGGTGGCCTGCTGACTTTAAGAGGGGAGATGATGAATGGTGGTCTATGGTGAGATGGATTATGCTAGCTAGCAGGGCTAGCACTGCTGATTTGAGCGTGGAGATGATGCATGGTGGTCTATGGTGAGGTGGCTTAGGCTAGCTAGCAGGGCTAGCACTGCTGATTTGAGCGTGAAGATGATGCATGGTGGTCTATGGTGAGGTGGCTTAGGCTAGCTAGCAGGGCTAGCAATGCTGACTTTGAGAGAGGAGATGATGAATGATGGTATGTGGTGAGGCGGTTTAGGCTAGCTAGCAGGGCTAGCAATTCTGACTTTGAGAGGGGAGATGATGAATGGTGGCCTATGGTGAGGTGGCTTAGGCTAGCTAGCAGGGCTAGCAATGCTGACTTTGAGGTTGGAGATGATGAATGGTGGTCTATGGTGAGATGGCTTAGGCTAGTTAGCAGGGCTAGCAATGATTTCTTTGAGAGGGGAGATGAAGAATGGTGGTCTGTGGTGAGGCGTCTTAGGCTAGCTAGCAGGGCTAGCAATTGTGACTTTGAGAGGGGAGATGATGAATGGTGGTCTATGGTGAGGTGGCTTAGGATAGCTAGCAGGGCTAGCAATTCTGACTTTGGGGGTGGAGATGATGAATGGTGGTCTATGGTGAGATGGCCTAGGCTAGTTAGCTGGGCTAGCAATGCTTGCTTTGAGAGGGGAGGTGATGAATGGTGGTCTGTAGTGGGGTGGCTTAGGCTTGCTAGCAGGGCTAGCAATGCTGACTTCGAGAGGGTAGATGATGAATGGTGGTCTGTGGTTAGGTGGCTTACACTAGCTAGCAGGGCTAGCAATGCTGACCTTGAGAGGGGAGGTGATGAATGGTGGTCTGTGGAGAGGCACCTAGGCTACCTAGCAGGGCCAGCAATGCTGACTTTGAGAGGGGAGGTGATGAATGGTCGTCTGTGGTGAGGTGGCTTAGGCTAGCTAGCAGGGCTAGCAATGCTGACTTTGAGCGTGGAGATGATGAATGGTGGTCTATGGTGAGGTGGCCTGCTGACTTTGAGAGGGGAGATGATGAATGGTGGTCTGTAGTGGGGTGGCTAAGGCTTGCTAGCAGGGCTAGCAATGCTTACTTTGAGAGGGGAGGTGATGAATGGTGGTCTGTAGTGGGGTGGCTTAGGCTTGCTAGCAGGGCTAGCAATGCTGACTTCGAGAGGGTAGATGATGAATGGTGGTCTATGGTGAGATGGCTTAGGCTAGCTAGCAGGGCTAGCAATGCTGACTTTGAGGGTGGAGATGATGAATGGTGTTCTGTGGTGAGGCGCTTAGGCTAGCTAGCAGGGCTAGCAATGCAGACTTTGAGAGGGGGGTGATGAAAGGTGGTCTGTGGTTAGGTGGCTTACACTAGCTAGCAGAGCTAGTAATGCTGACCTTGAGAAGGGAGGTGATGAATGGTGGTCTGTGGAGAGGCACTTAGGCTACCTAGCAGGGCCAGCAATGCTGACTTTGAGAGGGGAGGAGATGAATGGTGGTCTGTGGTGAGGTGGCTTAGGCTAGCTAGCAGGCCTAGCAATGCTGACTTTGAGCGTGGAGATGATGAATGGTGGTCTATGGTGAGGTGGCCTGCTGACTTTGAGAGGGGAGATGATGAATGGTGGTCTATGGTGAGATGGCTTAGGCTAGCTAGCAGGGCTTGCAATGCTGACTTTGAGAGAGGAGATGATGAATGATGGTCTGTGGTGAGGCGGATTAGGCTAGTTAGCAGGGCTAGCAATGCTTACTTTGAGAGGGGAGAACACGAATGGTGGTCTGTGGTGAGGCAGCTTAGGCTATCTAGCAGGGCTAGTAATTGTGACTTTGAGAGGGGAGATGATGAATGGTGATCTATCATGAGGTGGCTTAGGCTAGCTAGCAGGGCTAGCCATTCTGACTTTGAGAGGGGAGATGATGAATGGTGGTCTATGGTGAGATGGTTTAGTTTAGCCATCAAGGCTAGCAATGCTGACTTTGAGGGTGGAGAGGATGAATGGTGGTCTATGGTGAGGTGCTTAGGCTAGCTAGCAGGACTAGCAATGCTTACTTTGAGAGGGGAGGTGATGAATGGTGGTCTGTAGTGGGGTGGCTTAGGCTTGGTAGCAGGCCTAGCAATGCTGACTTCGAGAGGGTAGATGATGAATGGTGGTCTATGGTGAGATGGTTTAGGCCAGCTAGCAGGACTAGCAATGCTGACTTTGAGAGGGAGATGATGAATGGTGGTCTATGGTGAGATGGCTTAGGTTAGCCATCAGGGATAGCAATGCTGACTTTGAGGGTGGAGAGGATGAATGGTGGTCTGTGGTGGGATGGCTTAGGCTAGCTAGTAGGACTAGCAATGCTGACGTTGAGGGTGGAGATGAAAGGTGGTCTTTTGTGAGGTGGCTTAGGCTAGTTAACAGGGCTAGCAATGCTTACTTTGAGAGGGGAGGTGATGAATGGTGGTCTGTAGTGGGGTGGCTTAGGCTAGCTAGCAGGGCTAGCAATGCTGACTTCGAGAGTGTAGATGATGAATGGTGGTCTATGGTGAGATGGCTTAGGCTAGCTAGCAGGGCTAGCAATGCTGACTTTGAGAGGGGAGATGATGAATGGTGGTCTATGGTGAGATGACTTAGGCTAGCTAGGAGGGCTAGCAACGCTGACTTTGAGGGCGGAGAGATGAATGGTGGTCTGTGGTGAGATGGCTTAGGCTAGCTAGTAGGACTAGCAATGCTGATGTTGAGGGTGGAGTTGAATGGTGGTCTGTGGTGAGGTGGCTTAGGCTAGCTAGTAGGACTAGCAATGCTGACGTTGAGGGTGGAGATGAAAGGTGGTCTTTTGTGAGGTGGCTTAGGCTAGTTAGCAGGGCTAGAAATGCTGACTTTGAGAGGAAAGATGATGAATGGTGGTCTATGGTGAGATGGCTTAGGCCAGCTAGCAGGGCTAGCAATGCTGACTTTGAGAGGGGAGATGATGAATGGTGGTCTATGGTGAGATGGCTTAGGTTAGCCTTCAGGGCTAGCAATGCTGACTTTGAGGGTGAAGAGGATGAATGGTGGTCTGTGGTGAGATGGCTTAGGCTAGCTAGTAGGACTAGCAATGCTGACGTTGAGGGTGGAGATGAAAGGTGGTCTTTTGTGAGGTGGCTTAGGCTAGTTAACAGGGCCTGCAATACTTACTTTGAGAGGGGAGGTGATGAATTGTGGTCTGTAGTGGGGTGGCTTAGGCTAGCTAGCAGGGCTAGCAAAGCTGACTTCGAGAGTGTAGATGATGAATGGTGGTCTATGGTGAGGTGGCTTAGGCTAGCTAGCAGGGCTAGCAATGCTGAGTTTGAGAGGGGAGATGAAGAATGGTGGTCTATGATGAGATGACTTAGGCTAGATAGGAGGGCTAGCAACGCTGACTTTGAGGGCAGAGAGGATGAATGGTGGTCTGTGGTGAGATGGCTTAGGCTAGCTAGTAGGACTAGCAATGCTGATGTTGAGGGTGGAGTTGAATGGTGGTCTGTGGTGAGGTGGCTTAGGCTAGCTAGCAGGGCTAGCAATGCTGACTTTGAGAGGGGAGATGACGAATGGTGGTCTATAGCCAGATGGCTTATGCTAGTTAGCAGGGCTAGAAATGCTGACTTTGAGAGGGGAGATGATGAATGGTGGTCAATGGTCAGATGGCTTAATCTAGTTAGCATTGCTAGCAATGCTGACTTTGAGAGGGGGAGATGATGAATGGTGGTCTATGGTGAGGTGGCTTAGGCTAGCTAGCAGGACTAGCAATGCTGACCTTGAGAGGGGAGATGATGAATGATGGTCTGTGGTGAGGCGGATTAGGCTAGCTAGCAGGGCTAGCAATTCTGACTTTCAGAGGGGAGATGATGAATGTTGGCCTATGGTGAGGTGGTTTAGGCTAGCTAGCAGGCCTAGCAATGCTGACTTTGAGGATGGAGATGATGAATGGTGGTCTATGGTGAGATGGCTTAGGCTAGTTAGCAGGGCTAGCAATGCTTATTTTGAGAGGGGAGATGACGAATGGTGGTCTGTGGTGAGGCGGCTTAGGCTAGCTAGCAATGCTAGCAATTGTGACTTTGAGAGGGGAGATGATGAATGGTGGTCTATGGTGAGGTGGCTTAGGCTAGCTAGCAGGGCTAGCAATGCTGACTTTGAGCGTGGAGATGATGAATGGTGGTCTATGGTGAGGTGGCCTGCTGACTTTGGGAGGGGAGATGATGAATGGTGGTCTATGGTGAGATGGCTTAGGCTAGCTAGCAGGGCTAGCACTGCTGATTTGAGCGTGGAGACGATGCATGGTGGTCTATGGTGAGGTGGCTTCGGCTAGCTAGCAGGGCTAGCAATGCTGACTTTGAGAGAGGAGGTGATGAATGATGGTCTGTGGTGAGGCGGATTAGTCTAGCTAGCTGGGCTAGCAATTCTGACTTTCAGAGGGGAGATGATGAATGGTGGCCTATGGTGAGGTGGCTTAGGCTAGGTAGCAGGGCTAGCAATGCTGACCCTGAGGGTGGAGGTGATGAATGGTTGTCTATGGTGAGATGGCTTAGGCTAGTTAGCAGGGCTAGCAATGCTTATTTTGAGAGGGGAGATGACGAATGGTGGTCTGTGGTGAGGCGGCTTAGGCTAGCTAGCAATGCTAGCAATTGTGACTTTGAGAGGGGAGATGATGAATGGTGGTCTATGGTGAGGTGGCTTAGGCTAGCTAGCAGGGCTAGCAATGCTGACTTTGAGAGGGGAGATGATGAAAGGTGGTCTATGGTGAGATGGCTTAGGCTTGCTAGCAGGGCTAGCACTGCTGATTTGAGCATGGAGACGATGCATGGTGGTCTATGGTGAGGTGGCTTAGGCTAGCTAGCAGGGCTAGCAATGCTGACTTTGAGAGAGGAGATGAAGAATGATGTTCTGTGGTGAGGCGGATTAGTCTAGCTAGCAGGGCTAGCAATTCTGACTTTCAGAGGGGAGATGATGAATGATGGCCTATGGTGAGGTGGCTTAGGCTAGGTAGCAGGGCTAACAATGCTGACCTTGAGGGTGGAGATGATGAATGGTGGTCTATGGTGAGATGGCTTAGGCTAGTTAGCAGGGCTAGCAATGCTTATTTTGAGAGGGGAGATGACGAATGGTGGTCTGTGGTGAGGCGGTTTAGGCTAGCTAGCAATGCTAGCTATCGTGACTTTGAGAGGGGAGATGATGAATGGTGGTCTATGGTGAGGTGGCTTAGGCTAGCTAGCAGGGCTAGCAATGCTGACTTTGAGGGTGGAGATGATGAAAGGTGGTCTATGGTGAGATGGCTTAGGCTAGTTAGCAGGGCTAGCAATGCTTACTTTGAGAGGGGAGGTCATGAATGGTGGTCTGTAGTGGGGTGGCTTAGGCTTGCTAGCAGGCCTAGCAATGCTGACTTCGAAAGGGTAGATGATGAATGGTGGTCTATGGTGAGATGGCTTAGGCCAGCTAGCAGGGCTAGCAATGCTGACTTTGAGAGGGGAGATGATGAATGGTGGTCTATGGTGAGATGGCTTAGGTTAGCCATCAGGGCTAGCAATGCTGACTTTGAAGGTGGAGAGGATGAATGGTGGTCTCTGGTGAGATGGCTTAGGCTAGCTAGTAGGACTAGCAATGCTGACGTTGAGGGAGGATATGAAAGGTGGTCTTTTGTGAGGTGGCTTATGCTAGTTAACAGGTCTAGCAATGCTTACTTTGAGAGGGGAGGTGATGAATGGTGGTCTATAGTGGGGTGGCTTAGGCTAGCTAGCAGGGCTAGCAATGCTGACTTCGAGAGTGTAGATGATGAATGGTGGTCTATGGTGAGATGGCTTAGGCTAGCTAGCAGGGCTAGCAATGCTGACTTTGAGAGGGGAGATGATGAATGATGGTCTATGGTGAGATGACTTAGGCTAGCTAGGAGGGCTAGCAATGCTGACTTTGAGGGCAGAGAGGATGAATGGTGGTCTGTGGTGAGATGGCTTAGGCTAGCTAGCAGGGCTAGCAATGCTGACTTTTAGAGGGGAGATGATGAATGGTAGTCTATAGTGAGGTGGTTTAGGCTAGCTAGCAGGGCTAGCAACGCTGACTTTGTGGGTGGAGATGATGAATGGTGGTCTATGGTGAGCCCATGCAGTATCATCAGACATTGTTTGTGCAGGCAAAAACAGTGTATTCCCAGGAGGAGTAAGGGGGTGTGACCACATAGGTTATATCAAAGTGGGCCTGGTTATTTGCATCGTCAAAAAAGGTTAAAAGTGAAATCACATTGCTAATCCCCTGAAAAGGTGCTGCCTTCCTGTGCATCATCAGAAGAACTGCTGGCACCGCATGCTGTTAATCACTAGAGATGGGTATTTATGATTGGTACAATTCTTTTTTCTGTGATATAAATCCAGGCACTAAATGATTACCATGGACCCAAGATAAAAATGCTGATCACAGGAAAAAGAAACACATATCCGCCCAGAAGGTGGAATTGAACCACTCTGTCGCTAAACAGCTACAGGTTTGAAGCCTGCACCCCAGACCACTGAGGCTCATCCGGGCAGTGGTGGAGCAGAACAACACCATATATATGTCACCTGTAAACAGTATCTCTAACTAATAGAGTGGGAAAGAAGCCTTTTGAACTGAATTAAACTGAGTTTCTGCTTCAGGTTTAGGACACCATTATTGATAACCTTAACTGTCCTGCTTTGATAGAAACAAATCAAGGAAAACGACGCCACTACTTGTATGTAAATCACTGCATGGACTTCTGGGTAACTTGGAAGGAGCTGCTGCTTCCTTGTATAATGTGGTCAAAGTACAGGCAATATGTTCTTCACATGTGGCGATGCTGGCAGCGCCTTGAAATCCCTGATGCTGATCCGTGGAATTATCTATGAACTGATTTATGTTTAGTATTAGTAGAGCACAGAGTTCACCACCAGGGTGGCCTCTTGGCACTTTGTGTGTATTGTACATAATGCATTTACAGGAATTATAACGTGTACACCTATCTGGGGAGCAGTAGAGGCTGTACAAGGGTGGGGGAGGTTGACAATCGCATGATCATTAGAGGAGGGGGAGCAGACTAGAGAAATCAGGGGAGCAGGGCTGGGGCTCCCCACTCAGTGGCAGCTATCTGCTGTTTTTGCTCGTTAAGCGCACACGCATCACGTTCTCCTCACTGTTTTTTTCAGCATTTTTAACTAGAAATGTTGAGCACAGGGTAATAATAATTTCTTATTTGTATCGCTCTTTAGCCAAAAGCGCTTTACAGAGATCAAGTTTATAAAACGATTTTTGCCCAATCGAAATTTGTGTTCATTTTATCGACCTCGGAATGATGAGAGGCGGAGCTGACCTTCCAGGGATTCACAGCAGCAGCGAGCGCTCAACCTGCTGAGCTATCTCACCAGCTGCCCAGTACATGGGGAACGGTAGTGATATTACCGCTAAAACACTAGAGGTGGTGGAAGGAAGAATGAGAGGCAAGTGGGCAATGTGAGGCAAGGCTGTGAATATACATTATCCCGTTAGATTCCACACACACCCAGCTGAGTGTCCTCGAGCCACCGCTGTGGGTGCTGCTGGGGTGGAAGGGTGAACACCTGCTGGAGATCTTCAGTAGAGTGCAGAACTGCATTGAGGAGGTGCAGGAAGTCAAATGCCCTCAGGGTAAAGGGGTTCCTTCCACTTGAGAGCAAAGCAAAGGGCCTACATCTGGAAGCCGTGCAAGGCGATACTGGAGTTTTGAGGCAATGCTGACTTTGAGAGCGGGAGATGATGAATGGCCGTCTATGGTGAGGTGGCTTAGGCTAGCTAGCAGGACTAGCAATGCTGACCTTGAGAGGGGAGGTGATGAATGGTGTTCTGTGGTGAGGCGAGGCGCTTAGGCTAGCTTGCAGGGCTAGCAATGCTGACTTTGAGAGGGGAGGTGATGAATGGTGGTCTGTGGTGAGGTGGCTTACGCTAGCTAGCAGGGCTAGCAATGTTGACCTTGAGAGGGGAGGTGATGAATGGTGGTCTGTGGTGAGGCACTTAGGCTAGCTAGCAGGGCTGGCAATGCTGATTTTGAGAGGGGAGGTGATGAATGGTGGTCTGTGGTGAGGTGGCTTAGGCTAGCTAGCAGGGCTAGCAATGCTGACTTTGAGCGTTGAGATGATGAATGGTGGTCTATGGTGAGGTGGGCTGCTGACTATGAGAGGGGAGATGATGAATGGTGGTCTATGGTGAGATGGCTTAGGCTAGCTAGCAGGGCTAGCACTGCTGATTTGAGCGTGGAGATGATGCATGGTGGTCTATGGTGAGATGGCTTAGGCTAGCTAGCACGGCTAGCACTGCTGATTTGAGCGTGGAGATGATGCATGGTGGTCTATGGTGAGGTGGCTTAGGCTAGCTAGCAGGGCTAGCAATTCTGACTTTCAGAGGGGAGATGATGAATGGTGGCCTATGGTGAGGTGGCTTAGGCTAGCTGGCAGGGCTAGCAATGCTGACTTTGAGGTTGGAGATGATGAATGGTGGTCTATGGTGAGATGGCTTAGGTTAGTTAGCAGGGCTAGCAATGCTGACTTTGAGGGTGGAGATGATGAATGGTGGTCTATGGTGAGCCCATGCAGTATCAGCAGACATTGTGCAGGCAAAAACAATGTATTCCCAGGAGGAGTAAGGGGTGTGACCACATAGGTTATATCAAAGGGGGCCTGGTTATTTGCATCGTCAAAAAGGTTAAAAGTGAAATCACATTCCTAATCCCCCGAAAAGGTGATGCCTTCCTGTGCATCATCAGAAGAACTGCTGGCACCGCATGCTGTTAATCACTAGAGATGGGTATTTATGATTGGTACAATTCTTTTTTCTGTGATATAAATCCAGGCACTAAATGATTACTATAGACTCAATAAGATAAAAAATACACATCATAGGGAACAGAGAAACATAACTGTCCAGAAGGTGGAATTGAACCACTCTGTTGCTAAACAGCTACAGGTTTGAAGCCTGCACCCCAGACCACTGAGGGTCATCCGGGCAGTGGCGAAGAGAACAGCACCATATATATGTCACCTGCAAAAAGTATCTCTCACTAATAGAGTCGGAAAGAAGCAGTTTGAACTGAATTAAACCGAGTTTCTGCTTCAGGCCAGGGGACATCCATTATTGATAACCTTAACTGTCCTGCCTTGAGAGAAAAAAAATCAAGGAAAACGACGCCACTACTTGTATGTAAATCACTGCATGGACTTCTGGGTAACTTGGAAGGAGCTGCAGCTTCCTTGTATAATGTGGTCAAAGTACAGGCAATACGTTCTTCACATGTGGCGATGCTGGCAGCGCTTTGAAATCCCTGAGCTTTTCCGTGGAATTATCTATCAACTGATTTATTTTTAGTATTAGTAGAGCGCAGAGTTCACCACCAGGGTGGCCTCTTGGCACTTTGAGTGTATTGTACATAATGCATTTACAGGAATTATAACGTGTAAACCTATCTGGGGAGCAGTAGAGGCTGTACAGGGGTGGGGGATGTTGACCATCGCATGAACATTAGAGGAGGGGGAGGAGACTGGAGAAATCAGGGGAGCAGGGCTGGGGCTCCCCATTCAGTTGCAGCTATCTGCTCGTTTTGCGCTTTAAGTGCACACGCATCACGTTCTCCTCACTGTTTTTTTCCTGCATTTTTTACTAGAAATGGTGAGCACAGTGTAATAATAATGTCTTCTTTGTGTCGCTCTTTAGCCAAAAGCGCTTTACAGAGATCAAGTTTATAAAATTATTTTTGCCCAATCGAAACTCGTGTTCATTTTATCGACCTCGGAATGATGAGAGGCGGAGCTGATCTTGCTGAGATTCACACCAGCTACCTGCAAATTGCAGCAGCGAGCACTCAACCTGCTGAGCTATTTTACGTTCTGCCCAGTACATGGGGAACGGTAGTTATATTGCCGCTAAAACACTAGAGGTGGTGGAAGGAAGAATGAGAGACGAGTGGGCAATGTGGGGCAAGGCTGTGAATATACATCATCCCGTTAGATTCCACACACACCCGGCTGAGTGTCCTCGCGCCACCGCTGTGGGTGCTGCTGGGGGTGGAAGGGTGAACACCTGCTGGGGATCTTCAGTAGAGTGCAGAGCTGCATTGAGGAGGTGCAGGAAGTCAAATGCCATCAGGGTAAAGGGGTTCCTTCCACTTGAGAACAAAGCAAAGGGCTTACATCTGGAAGTGGTGCAAGGTGATGCTGGAGTTTTGAGGGACTGCTGACTTTGAGAGGTTAGATGATGAATGGTGGTCTGTGGTGAGGTGGCTTAGGCTAGCTAGCAGGGCTAGCCATGCTGACTTTGAGAGGGGAGATGATGAATGGTGGTCTATGGTGAGGTGGCTTAGGCTAGCGAGCAGTGCTAGCAATGCTAACCTTGAGAGGGGGAGGTGATGAATGGTGTTCTGTGGTGAGGTGCTTAGACTAATTAGCAGGGCTAGCAATGCTGACAATGAGAGGGGATCTGATGAATGGTGGTCTGTGTGATAGGTGGCTTAGGCTAGTTAGCAGGACTAGCAATGCTGACTTTGAGAGGGGAGATGATGAATGGTGGTCTGTGGTCAGATGGCTTACGCTAGCTAGCAGGGCTGGCAATGCTGACTTTGAGGGTGCAGATGATGAAGGGTGGTCTATGGTGAGGTGGCTTAGGCTAGCTAGCAGGGCTAGCAATGCTGACTTTGAGATGGTAGATGATGAATAGTGGTCTATGGTGGGGCTGCTTAGGCTAGCTAGCAGGGCTAGCAATGCTAACTTTGAGAGAAGAGATGATGAATGGTGGTCTATGGCGAGGCTGCTTAGGCTTGCTAGCAGGGGTAGCAATGCTTTGGGAGGGGAGATGATGAATGGTGGTCTATGGTGAGATGGCTTAGGCTAGCTAGCAGGGCTAGCAATGCTGACTTTGAGAGGGGATCTGATGAATGGTGGTCTATGGTGAGGTGGCTTAGGCTAGCTAGCAGGGCTAGCAATGCTGACTTTGAGAGGGGAGATGATGAATGGTGGTCTACGGTGAGATGGTTTATGCTAGCTAGCAGGGCTAGCAATGCTGACTTTGAGGCTGGAGATGATGAATGGTGGTCTGTGGTGAGGTGGCTTAGGGTATCTAGCAGGGCTAGCATTGCTGACTTTGAGAGGGGAGGTGATGAATGGTGGTCTGTGGTGAGGTGGCTTAGGCTAGCTAGCAGGGCTAGCAATGCTGACTTTGAGAGGGGAGATGATGAATGGTGATCTATGGTGAGGTGGCTTAGGCTAGCTAGCAGGGCTACCAATGCTGACTTTGAGAGGGGAGATGATGAATGATGGTCTATGGTGAGATGGCTTAGTTTAGCCATCAGGGATAGCAATGCTGACTTTGAGGGTGGAGATGATGAATGGTGGTCTATGGTGAGGTGGCTTAGGCTAGCTAGCAGGACTAGCAATGCTGACCTTGAGAGGGCAGGTGGTGAATGGTGTTCTGTGGTGAGGGGCTTAGGCTATCTAGCAGGGCTAGCAATACTGACCTTGATAGGGGAGGTGATGAATGGTGGTCTGTAGTGAGGCACTTAGGCTAGCTAGCAGGGCTAGCAATGCTGACTTTGAGAGTGTAGGTGATGAATGGTGGTCTGTGGTGAGGTCTCTTAGGCTAGCTAGCAGGGCTAGCAATGCTGACTTCGAGCGTGGAGATGATGAATGGTGGTCTATGGTGAGATGGATTATGCTAGCTAGCAGGGCTAGCACTGCTGATTTGAGCGTGGAGATGATGCATGGTGGTCTATGGTGAGGTGGCTTAGGCTAGCTAGCAGGGCTAGCGCTGCTGATTTGAACGTGGAGATGATGCATGGTGGTCTATGGTGAGGTGGCTTAGGCTAGCTAGCTGGGCTAGCAATGCTGACTTTGAGAGAGGAGATGATGAATGATGTTATGTGGTGAGGCGGTTTAGGCTAGCTAGCAGGGCTAGCAATTCTGACTTTGAGAGGGGAGATGATGAATCATGGCCTATGGTGAGGTGGCTTTGGCTAGCTAGCAGGGCTACCAATGCTGACTTTGAGAGGGGAGATGATGAATGGTGGTCTATGGTGAGATGGCTTAGTTAAGCCATCAGGGCTAGCAATGCTGACTTTGAGGGTGGAGACGATGAATGGTGGTCTACGGTGAGATGGTTTATGCTAGCTAGCAGGGCTAGCAATGCTGACTTTGAGGCTGGAGATGATGAATGGTGGTCTGTGGTGAGGTGGCTTAGGGTATCTAGCAGGGCTAGCATTGCTGACTTTGAGAGGGGAGGTGATGAATGGTGGTCTGTGGTGAGGTGGCTTAGGCTAGCTAGCAGGGCTAGCAATGCTGACTTTGAGAGGGGAGATGATGAATGGTGATCTATGGTGAGGTGGCTTAGGCTAGCTAGCAGGGCTACCAATGCTGACTTTGAGAGGGGAGATGATGAATGATGGTCTATGGTGAGATGGCTTAGTTTAGCCATCAGGGATAGCAATGCTGACTTTGAGGGTGGAGACGATGAATGGTGGTCTATGGTGAGGTGGCTTAGGCTAGCTAGCAGGACTAGCAATGCTGACCTTGAGAGGGCAGGTGGTGAATGGTGTTCTGTGGTGAGGGGCTTAGGCTATCTAGCAGGGCTAGCAATACTGACCTTGATAGGGGAGGTGATGAATGGTGGTCTGTAGTGAGGCACTTAGGCTAGCTAGCAGGGCTAGCAATGCTGACTTTGAGAGTGTAGGTGATGAATGGTGGTCTGTGGTGAGGTCTCTTAGGCTAGCTAGCAGGGCTAGCAATGCTGACTTCGAGCGTGGAGATGATGAATGGTGGTCTATGGTGAGATGGATTATGCTAGCTAGCAGGGCTAGCACTGCTGATTTGAGCGTGGAGATGATGCATGGTGGTCTATGGTGAGGTGGCTTAGGCTAGCTAGCAGGGCTAGCGCTGCTGATTTGAACGTGGAGATGATGCATGGTGGTCTATGGTGAGGTGGCTTAGGCTAGCTAGCTGGGCTAGCAATGCTGACTTTGAGAGAGGAGATGATGAATGATGTTATGTGGTGAGGCGGTTTAGGCTAGCTAGCAGGGCTAGCAATTCTGACTTTGAGAGGGGAGATGATGAATCATGGCCTATGGTGAGGTGGCTTTGGCTAGCTAGCAGGGCTACCAATGCTGACTTTGAGAGGGGAGATGATGAATGGTGGTCTATGGTGAGATGGCTTAGTTAAGCCATCAGGGCTAGCAATGCTGACTTTGAGGGTGGAGACGATGAATGGTGGTCTATGGAGAGGTGGCTTAGGCTAGCTAGCAGGACTAGCAATGCTGAATTTGAGAGGGCAGGTGATGAATGGTGTTCTGTGGTGAGGGGCTTAGGCTATCTAGCAGGGCTAGCAATACTGACCTTGAGAGGGGAGGTGATGAATGGTGGTCTGTGGTGTGGCACTTAGGCTAGCTAGCAGGGCTAGCAATGCTGACTTTGAGGCTGGAGATGATGAATAGTGGTCAGTGGTGAGGTGGCTTAGGGTATCTAGCAGGGCTAGCAGTGCTGACTTTGAGGGTGGAGATGATGAATGGTGGTCTATGGTGAGATGGCTTAGGCTAGTTAGCAGGGCTAGCAATGCTGACTTTGAGGGTGGAGATGAAAGGTGGTCTTTTTGTGAGGTGGCTTAGGCTAGTTAACAGGTCTAGCACTGCTTACTTTGAGAGGGGAGGTGATGAATGGTGGTCTGTAGTGGGGTGGCTTAGGCTAGCTAGCAGGGCTAGCAATTGTGACTTTGAGAGGGGAGAGGGTGAATGGTTTTCTATGGTGAGGTGGCTTAGGATAGCTAGCAGGGCTAGCAATGCTGACTTTGAGCATGGAGATGATGAATGGTGGTCTATGGTGAGATGGCTTAGGCTAGCTAGCAGGGCTAGCACTGCTGATTTGAGCGTGGAGATGATGCATGGTGGTCTATGGTGAGTTGGCTTAGGCTAGTTAGCAGGGCTAGCAATGCTGACTTTGAGAGAGGAGATGATGAATGATGGGCTGTGGTGAGGCGGATTAGGCTAGCTAGCAGGGCTAACAATTCTGACTTTCAGAGGGGAGATGATGAATGTTGGCCTATGGTGAGGTGGCTTAGGCTAGCTAACAGGGCTAGCAATACTGACATTGAGGTTGGAGATGATGAATGGTGGTCTATGGTGAGATGGCTTAGGCTAGTTAGCAGGGCTAGCAATGCTTTCTTTGAGAGGGGAGATGATGAATGGTGGTCTGTGGTGAGATGGCTTAGGCTAGCTAGCAGGGCTAGCACTGCTGATTTGAGCGTGGAGATAATGCATGGTGGTCTATGGTGAGTTGGCTTAGGCTAGTTAGCAGGGCTAGCAATGCTGACTTTGAGAGAGGAGATGATGAATGATGGGCTGTGGTGAGGCGGATTAGGCTAGCTAGCAGGGCTAACAATTCTGACTTTCAGAGGGGAGATGATGAATGTTGGCCTATGGTGAGGTGGCTTAGGCTAGCTAGCAGGGCTAGCAATGCTGACATTGAGGTTGGAGATGATGAATGGTGGTCTATGGTGAGATGGCTTAGGCTAGTTAGCAGGGCTAGCAATGCTTTCTTTGAGAGGGGAGATGATGAATGGTGCTCTGTGGTGAGGCGGCTTAGGCTAGCTAGCAGGGCTAGCAATTGTGACTTTGAGAGGGGAGATGATGAATGGTGGTCTATGGTGAGGTGGTTTAGGATAGCTAGCAGGGCTAGCAATGCTGACTTTGAGGGTGGAGATGATGAATGGTGGTCTATGGTGAGATGGCCTAGGCTAGTTAGCAGGGCTAGCAATGCTTACTTTGAGAGGGGAGGTGATGAATGGTGGTCTATGGTGAGATGGCTTAGGCTAGCTAACAGGGCTAGCAATGCTGACTTTGAGGGTGGAGATGATGAATGATGGTCTGTGGTGAGATGGCTTAGGCTAGCTAGTAGGACTAGCAATGCTGATGTTGAGGGTGGAGTTGAATGGTGGTCTGTGGTGAGGTGGCTTAGGCTAGCTAGCAGGGCTTGCAATGCTGACTTTTAGAGGGGAGATGATGAATGGTAGTCTATAGTGAGGTGGCTTAGGCTAGCTAGCAGGGTTATCAACGCTGACTTTGAGGGTGGAGATGATGAATGGTGGTCTATGGTGAGCCCATGCAGTATCATCAGACATTGTTTGTGCAGGCAAAAACAGTGTATTCCCAGGAGGAGTAAGGGGTGTGACCACAGAGGTTATATCAAAGGGGGCCTGGTTATTTGCATTGTCAAAAAAAGTTAAAAGTGAAATCACATTGCTAATCCCCTGAAAAGGTGCTGCCTTCCTGTGCATCATCAGAAGAACTGCTGGCACTGCATGCTGTTAATCACTAGAGATGGGTATTTATGATTGGTACAATTCTTTTTTCTGTGATATAAATCCAGGCACTAAATGATTACCATGGACCCAAGATAAAAATGCTGATCACAGGAAAAAGAAACACATATCCGCCCAGAAGGTGGAATTGAACCACTCTGTCGCTAAACAGCTACAGGTTTGAAGCCTGCACCCCAGACCACTGAGGCTCATCCGGGCAGTGGTGGAGCAGAACAACACCATATATATGTCACCTGTAAACAGTATCTCTCACTAATAGAGTGAGAAAGAAGCCGTTTGAACTGAATTAAACTCAGTTTCTGCTTCAGGTTTGGGGACATCCATTATTGATAACCTTAACTGTCCTGACTTGATAGAAAAAAATCAAGGAAAACGACGCCACTACTTGTATGTAAATCACTGCATGGACTTCTGGGTAACTTGGAAGGAGCTGCAGCTTCCTTGTATGATGTGGTCAAAGTACAGGCAATACATTCTTCACATGTGGCGATGCTGGCAGTGCTTTGAAATCCCTGAGCTGATCCGTGGAATTATCTATGAACTGATTTATGTTTAGTATTAGTAGAGCGCAGAGTTCACCACCAGGGTGGCCTCTTGGCACTTTGAGTGTATTGTACATAATGCATTTGCAGGAATTATAACGTGTACACCTATCTGGGGAGCAGTAGAGGCTGTACGAGGGTGGGGGAGGTTGACAATCGCATGATCATTAGAGGAGGGGGAGCAGACTGGAGAAATCAGGGGAGCAGGGCTGGGGCTCCCCATTCAGTGGCAGCTATCTGCTGTTTTTGCTCTTTAAGTGCACACGCATCACGTTCTCCTCACTGTTTTTTTCAGCATTTTTTACTAGAAATGGTGAGCACAGGGTAATAATAATTTCTTCTTTGTGTCGCTCTTTAGCCAAAAGCGCTATCAAGTTTATAAAATGATTTTTGCCCAATCGAAATTCGTGTTCATTTTATCGAGCTCGGAATGATGAGAGGCGGAGCTGACCTTCCTGGGATTCACACCAGCTTCCTGCAAATTGCAGCAGCGAGCGCTCAACCTGCTGAACTATCTTACCAGCTGCCCAGTACATGGGGAACGGTAGTGATATTACCGCTAAAACACTAGAGGTGGTGGAAGGAAGAATGAGAGACGAGTGGGCAATGTGGGGCAAGGCTGTGAATATACATTATCCCGTTAGATTCCACACACACCCAGCTGAGTGTCCTCGAGCCACCGCTGTGGGTGTTGCTAGGGGTGGAAAGGTGAACACCTGCTGGGGATCTTCAGTAGAGTGCAGAGCTGCATTGAGGAGGTGCAGGAAGTCAAATGCCCTCAGGGTAAAGGGGTTCCTTCCACTTGAGAGCAAAGCAGAGGGCCTACATCTGGAAGCCGTGCAAGGCGATATTGGAGTTTTGAGGCAATGCTGACTTTGAGAGGGGGAGATGATGAATGGTGGTCTATGGTGAGGTGGCTTAAGCTAGCTAGCAGGACTAGCAATGCTGACCTTGAGAGGGCAGGTGATGAATGGTGTTCTGTGGTGAGGCGCTTAGGTTAGCTAGCAGGGCTAGCCATGCAGACTTTGAGAGGGGAGGTGATGAATGGTGGTCTGTGGTTAGGTGGCTTACACTAGCTAGCAGGGCTAGCAATGCTGACCTTGAGAGGGGAGGTGATGAATGGTGGTCTGTGGAGAGGCACTTAGGCTACCTAGCAGGGCCAGCAATGCTGACTTTGAGAGGGGAGGTGATGAATGGTGGTCTGTGGTGAGGTGGCTTAGGCTAGCTAGCAGGGCTAGCAATGCTGACTTTGAGCGTGGAGATGATGAATGGTGGTCTATGGTGAGATGGCTTAGGCTAGCTAGCAGGGCTAGCAATGCTGACTTTGAGAGAGGAGATGATGAATGATGGTCTGTGGTGAGGCGGATTAAGCTAGCTAGCAGGACTAGCAATTCTGACTTTGAGAGGGGAGATGATGAATGGTGGCCTATGGTGAGGTGGCTTAGGCTAGCTAGCAGGGCTAGCAATGCTGACTTTGAGGGTGGGGATGATGAATGCTGGTCTATGGTGAGATGGGTTAGGCTAGTTAGCAGGGCTAGCAATGCTTACTTTGAGAGGGGAGAACACGAATGGTGGTCTGTGGTGAGCCAGCTTAGGCTAGCTGGCAGGGCTAGTAATTGTGACTTTGAGAGGGGAGATGATGAATGGTGATCTATCGTGAGGTGGCTTAGGCTAGCTAGCAGGGCTAGCCATTCTGACTTTGATAGGGGAGATGATGAATGGTGCTCTATGGTGAGATGGCTTAGTTTCGCCATCAAGGCTAGCAATGCTGACTTTGAGGGTGGAAAGGATGAATGGTGGTCTATGGTGAGGTGGCTTAAGCTAGCTAGCAGGACTAACAATGCTGACCTTGAGAGGGCAGGTGATGAATGGTGTTCTGTGGTGAGGGGCTTAGGCTAGCTAGCAGGGCTAGCAATACTGACCTTGAGAGGGGAGGTGATGAATGGTGGTCTGTGGTGAGGCACTTAGGCTAGCTAGCAGGGCTAGCAATGCTGACTTTGAGAGGGTAGGTGATGAATGGTGGTCTGTGGTGAGGTGTCTTAGGCTAGTTAGCAGGGCTAGCAATGCTTACTTTGAGAGAGGAGATGACGAATGGTGGTCTGTGGTGAGGCGGCTTAGGCTAGCTAGCAGGGCTAGCAATTGTGACTTTGAGAGGGGAGATGATGAATGGTGGTCTATGGTGAGGTGGCTTAGGATAGCTAGCAGGGCTAGCATTGCTGACTTTGAGGGTGGAGATGATGAATGGTGGTCTATGGTGAGATGGCTTAGGCTAGTTAGCAGGGCTAGCAATGCTTACTTTGAGAGTGGAGATGACGAATGGTGGTCTGTGGTGAGGCGGCTTAGGCTAGCTAGCAGGGCTAGCAATTGTGACTTTGAGAGGGGAGATGATGAATGGTGGTCTATGGTGAGGTGGCTTAGGATAGCTAGCAGGGCTAGCCATGCAGACTTTGAGAGGGGAGGTGATGAATGGTGGTCTGTGGTTAGGTGGCTTACACTAGGTAGCAGGGCTAGCAATGCTGACCTTGAGAGGGGAAGTGATGAATGGTGGTCTGTGGAGTGGTACTTAGGCTACCTAGCAGGGCCAGCAATGCTGACTTTGAGAGGGGAGGTGATGAATGGTGGTCTGTGGTGAGGTGGCTTAGGCTAGCTAGCAGGGCTAGCAATGCTGACTTTGAGCGTGGAGATGATGAATGGTGGTCTACGGTGAGGTGGCCTGCTGACTTTGAGAGGGGAGATGATGAATGGTGGTCTATGGTGAGATGGCTTAGGCTAGCTAGCAGGGCTAGAAATGCTGACTTTGAGAGAGGAGATGATGAATGATGGTCTGTGGTGAGGCGGATTAGGCTAGCTAGCAGGGTTAGCAATTCTGACTTTGAGAGGGGAGATGATGAACGGTGGCCTATGGTGAGGTGGCTTAGGCTAGCTAGCAGGGCTAGCAATGCTGACTTTGAGGGTGGGGATGATGAATGCTGGTCTATGGTGAGATGGCTTAGGCTAGTTAGCAGTGCTAGCAATGCTTACTTTGGGAGGGGAGAACACGAATGGTGGTCTGTGGTGAGGCAGCTTAGGCTAGCTAGCAGGGCTAGTAATTGTGACTTTGAGAGGGGAGATGATGAATGGTGATCTATCGTGAGGTGGCTTAGGCTAGCTAGCAGGGCTAGCCATTCTGACTTTGAGAGGGGAGATGATGAATGGTGCTCTATGGTGAGATGGCTTAGGTTAGCCAACAGGGCTAGCAGCGCTGACTTTGAGGGTGGAGAGGATGAATGGTGGTCTGTGGTGAGATGGCTTAGGCTAGCTAGTATGACTAGCAATGCTGATGTTGAGGGTGGAGATGAAAGGTGGTCTTTGGTGAGGTGGCTTAGGCTAGTTAATAGGGGTAGCAATGCTTACTTTGAGAGGGGAGGTGATGAATGGTGGTCTGTAGTGGGGTGGCTAAGGCTTGCTAGCAGGGCTAGCAATGCTGACTTCGAGAGTGTAGATGATGAATGGTGGTCTATGGTGAGATGGCTTAGGCTAGCTAGCAGGACTAGCAATGCTGACCTTGAGTGGGGAGGTGATGAATGGTGGTCTATGGTGAGATGACTTAGGCTAGCTAGGAGGGCTAGCCATGCTGACTTTGAGGGCGGAGAGGATGAATGGTGGTCTCTGGTGAGATGGCTTAGGCTAGCTAGTAGGAATAGCAATGCAGATGTTGAGGGTGGAGTTGAATGGTGGTCTGTGGTGAGGTGGCTTAGGCTAGCTAGCAGGGCTAGCAATGCTGACTTTGAGAGGGGAGATGACGAATGGTGGTCTATGGTGAGATGGCTTAGGCTAGCTAGCAGGGCTAGCAATTGTGACTTTGAGAGGGGAGATGATGAATGGTGGTCTGTAGTGGGGTGGCTTAGGCTTGCTAGCAGGGCTAGCAATGCTGACTTTGAGAGTGTAGATGATGAATGGTGGTCTATGGTGAGATGGCTTAGGCTAGCTAGCAGGACTAGCAAGGCTGACCTTGAGTGGGGAGGTGATGAATGGTGGTCTATGGTGAGATGACTTAGGCTAGCTAGGAGGGCTAGCCATGCTGACTTTGAGGGCGGAGAGGATGAATGGTGGTCTCTGGTGAGATGGCTTAGGCTAGCTAGTAGGAATAGCAATGCAGATGTTGAGGGTGGAGTTGAATGGTGGTCTGTGGTGAGGTGGCTTAGGCTAGCTAGCAGGGCTAGCACTGCTGACTTTGAGGGTGGAGATGATGAATGGTGGTCTATGGTGAGATGGCTTAGGCTAGTTAGCAGGGCTAGCAATGCTTACTTTGAGAGTGGAGATGACGAATGGTGGTCTGTGGTGAGGCGGCTTAGGCTAGCTAGCAGGGCTAGCAATTCTGACTCTGAGAGGGGAGATGATGAATGGTGGTCTATGGTGAGGTGGCTTAGGATAGCTAGCAGGGCTAGCATTGCTGACTTTGAGGGTGGAGATGATGAATGGTGGTCTATGGTGAGATGGCTTAGGCTAGTTAGCAGGGCTAGCTATGCTTACTTTGAGAGTGGAGATGACGAATGGTGGTCTGTGGTGAGGCGGCTTAGGCTAGCTAGCAGGGCTAGCAATTGTGACTTTGAGAGGGGAGATGATGAATGGTGGTCTATGGTGAGGTGGCTTAGGATAGCTAGCAGGGCTAGCCATGCAGACTTTGAGAGGGGAGGTGATGAATGGTGGTCTGTGGTTAGGTGGCTTACACTAGGTAGCAGGGCTAGCAATGCTGACCTTGAGAGGGGAAGTGATGAATGGTGGTCTGTGGAGTGGTACTTAGGCTACCTAGCAGGGCCAGCAATGCTGACTTTGAGAGGGGAGGTGATGAATGGTGGTCTGTGGTGAGGTGGCTTAGGCTAGCTAGCAGGGCTAGCAATGCTGACTTTGAGCGTGGAGATGATGAATGGTGGTCTATGGTGAGGTGGCCTGCTGACTTTGAGATGGGAGATGATGAATGGTGGTCTATGGTGAGATGGCTTAGGCTAGCTAGCAGGGCTAGCAATGCTGACTTTGAGAGAGGAGATGATGAATGATGGTCTGTGGTGAGGCGGATTAGGCTAGCTAGCAGGGCTAGCAATTCTGACTTTGAGAGGGGAGATGATGAATGGTGGCCTATGGTGAGGTGGCTTAGGCTAGCTAGCAGGGCTAGCAATGCTGACTTTGAGGGTGGGGATGATGAATGCTGGTCTATGTTGAGATGGCTTAGGCTAGTTAGCAGTGCTAGCAATGCTTACTTTGGGAGGGGAGAACACGAATGGTGGTCTGTGGTGAGGCAGCTTAGGCTAGCTAGCAGGGCTAGTAATTGTGACTTTGAGAGGGGAGATGATGAATGGTGATCTATCGTGAGGTGGCTTAGGCTAGCTAGCAGGGCTAGCCATTCTGACTTTGAGAGGGGAGATGATGAATGGTGCTCTATGGTGAGATGGCTTAGGTTAGCCAACAGGGCTAGCAGCGCTGACTTTGAGGGTGGAGAGGATGAATGGTGGTCTGTGGTGAGATGGCTTAGGCTAGCTAGTAGGACTAGCAATGCTGATGTTGAGGGTGGAGATGAAAGGTGGTCTTTGGTGAGGTGGCTTAGGCTAGTTAATAGGGGTAGCAATGCTTACTTTGAGAGGGGAGTTGATGAATGGTGGTCTGTAGTGGGGTGGCTAAGGCTTGCTAGCAGGGCTAGCAATGCTGACTTCGAGAGTGTAGATGATGAATGGTGGTCTATGGTGAGATGGCTTAGGCTAGCTAGCAGGGCTAGCAATTGTGACTTTGAGAGGGGAGATGATGAATGGTGGTCTGTAGTGGGGTGGCTTAGGCTTGCTAGCAGGGCTAGCAATGCTGACTTCGAGAGTGTAGATGATGAATGGTGGTCTATGGTGAGATGGCTTAGGCTAGCTAGCAGGACTAGCAATGCTGACCTTGAGTGGGGAGGTGATGAATGGTGGTCTATGGTGAGATGACTTAGGCTAGCTAGGAGGGCTAGCAATGCTGACTTTGAGGGCGGAGAGGATGAATGGTGGTCTCTGGTGAGATGGCTTAGGCTAGCTAGTAGGAATAGCAATGCAGATGTTGAGGGTGGAGTTGAATGGTGGTCTGTGGTGAGGTGGCTTAGGCTAGCTAGCAGGGCTAGCAATGCTGGCTTTGAGGGTGGAGACGATGAATGGTGGTCTATGGTGAGGTGGCTTAGGCTAGCTAGCACGACTAGCAATGCTGACCTTGAGAGGGCAGGTGATGAATGGTGTTCTGTGGTGAGGGGCTTAGGCTATCTAGCAGGGCTAGCAATACTGACCTTGAGAGGGGAGGTGATGAATGGTGGTCTGTGGTGAGGCACTTAGGCTAGCTAGCAGGGCTAGCAATGCTGACTTTGAGAGTGTAGGTGATGAATGGTGGTCTGTGGTGAGGTCTCTTAGGCTAGCTAGCAGGGCTAGCAATGCTGACTTCGAGCGTGGAGATGATGAATGGTGGTCTATGGTGAGATGGATTATGCTAGCTAGCAGGGCTAGCATTGCTGATTTGAGCGTGGAGATGATGCATGGTGGTCTATGGTGAGGTGGCTTAGGCTAGCTAGCAGGACTAGCAATGCTGACCTTGAGAGGGCAGGTGATGAATGGTGTTCTGTGGTGAGGGGCTTAGGCTATCTAGCAGGGCTAGCAATACTGACCTTGAGAGGGGAGGTGATGAATGGTGGTCTGTGGTGAGGCACTTAGGCTAGCTAGCAGGGCTAGCAATGCTGACTTTGAGAGTGTAGGTGATGAATGATGTTATGTGGTGAGGCGGTTTAGGCTAGCTAGCAGGGCTAGCAGTTCTGACTTTGAGAGGGGAGATGATGAATCGTGGCCTATGGTGAGGTGGCTTTGGCTAGCTAGCAGGGCTACCAATGCTGACTTTGAGAGGGGAGATGATGAATGGTGGTCTATGGTGAGATGGCTTAGTTTAGCCATCAGGGCTAGCAATGCTGACTTTGAGGGTGGAGACGATGAATGGTGGTCTATGGAGAGGTGGCTTAGGCTAGCTAGCAGGACTAGCAATGCTGAACTTGAGAGGGCAGGTGATGAATGGTGTTCTGTGGTGAGGGGCTTAGGCTATCTAGCAGGGCTAGCAATACTGACTTTGAGAGGGGGGATGATGAATGGTGATCTATGGTGAGGTGGCTTAGGCTAGCTAGCAGGGCTACCAATGCTGACTTTGAGAGGGGAGATGATGAATGATGGTCTATGGTGAGATGGCTTAGTTTAGCCATCAGGGCTAGCAATGCTGACTTTGAGGGTGGAGACGATGAATGGTGGTCTATGGTGAGGTGGCTTAGGCTAGCTAGCAGGACTAGCAATGCTGACCTTGAGAGGGCAGGTTGTGAATGGTGTTCTGTGGTGAGGGGCTTAGGCTATCTAGCAGGGCTAGCAATACTGACCTTGAGAGGGGAGGTGATGAATGGTGGTCTGTGGTGAGGCACTTAGGCTAGCTAGCAGGGCTAGCAATGCTGACTTTGAGAGTGTAGGTGATGAATGGTGGTCTGTGGTGAGGTCTCTTAGGCTAGCTAGCAGGGCTAGCAATGCTGACTTCGAGCGTGGAGATGATGAATGGTGGTCTATGGTGAGATGGCCTGCTGACTTTGAGAGGGGAGATGATGAATGGTGGTCTATGGTGAGATGGATTATGCTAGCTAGCAGGGCTAGCACTGCTGATTTGAGCGTGGAGATGATGCATGGTGGTCTATGGTGAGGTGGCTTAGGCTAGCTAGCAGGGCTAGCACTGCTGATTTGAGCGTGAAGATGATGCATGGTGGTCTATGGTGAGGTGGCTTAGGCTAGCTAGCAGGGCTAGCAATGCTGACTTTGAGAGAGGAGATGATGAATGATGGTATGTGGTGAGGCGGTTTAGGCTAGCTAGCAGGGCTAGCAATTCTGACTTTGAGAGGGGAGATGATGAATGGTGGCCTATGGTGAGGTGGCTTAGGCTAGCTAGCAGGGCTAGCAATGCTGACTTTGAGGTTGGAGATGATGAGTGGTGGTCTATGGTGAGATGGCTTAGGCTAGCTAGCAGGGCTAGCAATGCGGAACTTTAGAGGGGAGATGAAGAATGGTGGTCTGTGGTGAGGTGGCTTAGGCTATCTAGCAGGGCTAGCAATACTGACCTTGAGAGGGGAGGTGATGAATGGTGGTCTGTGGTGTGGCACTTAGGCTAGCTAGCAGGGCTAGCAATGCTGACTTTGAGAGTGTAGGTGATGAATGGTGGTCTGTGGTGAGGTCTCTTAGGCTAGCTAGCAGGGCTAGCAATGCTGACTTCGAGCGTGGAGATGATGAATGGTGGTCTATGGTGAGGTGGCCTGCTGACTTTGAGAGGGGAGATGATGAATGGTGGTCTATGGTGAGATGGATTATGCTAGCTAGCAGGGCTAGCACTGCTGATTTGAGCGTGGAGATGATGCATGGTGGTCTATGGTGAGGTGGCTTAGGCTAACTAGCAGGGCTAGCACTGCTGATTTGAGCGTGAAGATGATGCATGGTGGTCTATGGTGAGGTGGCTTAGGCTAGCTAGCAGGGCTAGCAATGCTGACTTTGAGAGAGGAGATGATGAATGATGGTATGTGGTGAGGCGGTTTAGGCTAGCTAGCAGGGCTAGCAATTCTGACTTTGAGAGGGGAGATGATGAATGGTGGCCTATGGTGAGGTGTCTTAGGCTAGCTAGCAGGGCTAGCAATGCTGACTTTGAGGTTGGAGATGATGAATGGTGGTCTATGGTGAGATGGCTTAGGCTAGTTAGCAGGGCTAGCAATGATTTCTTTGAGAGGGGAGATGAAGAATGGTGGTCTGTGGTTAGGTGGCTTACACTAGCTAGCAGGGCTAGCAATGCTGACCTTGAGAGGGGAGGTGATGAATGGTGGTCTGTGGAGAGGCACCTAGGCTACCTAGCAGGGCCAGCAATGCTGACTTTGAGAGGGGAGGTGATGAATGGTGGTCTGTGGTGAGGTGGCTTAGGCTAGCTAGCAGGGCTAGCAATGCTGACTTTGAGCGTGGAGATGATGAATGGTGGTCTATGGTGAGGTGGCCTGCTGACTTTGAGAGGGGAGATGATGAATGGTGGTCTGTAGTGGGGTGGCTAAGGCTTGCTAGCAGGGCTAGCAATGCTTACTTTGAGAGGGGAGGTGATGAATGGTGGTCTGTAGTGGGGTGGCTTAGGCTTGCTAGCAGGGCTAGCAATGCTGACTTCGAGAGGGTAGATGACGAATGGTGGTCTGTGGTGAGGCGGCTTAGGCTAGCTAGCAGGGCTAGCAATTGTGACTTTGAGAGGGGAGATGATGAATGGTGGTCTATGGTGAGGTGGCTTAGGATAGCTAGCAGGGCTAGCCATGCAGACTTTGAGAGGGGAGGTGATGAATGGTGGTCTGTGGTTAGGTGGCTTACACTAGGTAGCAGGGCTAGCAATGCTGACCTTGAGAGGGGAAGTGATGAATGGTGGTCTGTGGAGTGGTACTTAGGCTACCTAGCAGGGCCAGCAATGCTGACTTTGAGAGGGGAGGTGATGAATGGTGGTCTGTGGTGAGGTGGCTTAGGCTAGCTAGCAGGGCTAGCAATGCTGACTTTGAGCGTGGAGATGGTGAATGGTGGTCTATGGTGAGGTGGCCTGCTGACTTTGAGAGGGGAGATGATGAATGGTGGTCTGTAGTGGGGTGGCTAAGGCTTGCTAGCAGGGCTAGCAATGCTGACTTTGAGAGAGGAGATGATGAATGATGGTCTGTGGTGAGGCGGATTAGGCTAGCTAGCAGGGCTAGCAATTCTGACTTTGAGGGTGGAGATGATGAATGGTGGCCTATGGTGAGGTGGCTTAGGCTAGTTAGCAGGGCAAGCAATGCTTACTTTGAGAGTGGAGATGACGAATGGTGGTCTGTGGTGAGGCGGCTTAGGCTAGCTAGCAGGGCTAGCAATTGTGACTTTGAGAGGGGAGATGATGAATGGTGGTCTATGGTGAGGTGGCTTAGGATAGCTAGCAGGGCTAGCCATGCAGACTTTGAGAGGGGAGGTGATGAATGGTGGTCTGTGGTTAGGTGGCTTACACTAGGTAGCAGGGCTAGCAATGCTGACCTTGAGAGGGGAAGTGATGAATGGTGGTCTGTGGAGTGGTACTTAGGCTACCTAGCAGGGCCAGCAATGCTGACTTTGAGAGGGGAGGTGATGAATGGTGGTCTGTGGTGAGGTGGCTTAGGCTAGCTAGCAGGGCTAGCAATGCTGACTTTGAGCGTGGAGATGATGAATGGTGGTCTATGGTGAGGTGGCCTGCTGACTTTGAGATGGGAGATGATGAATGGTGGTCTATGGTGAGATGGCTTAGGCTAGCTAGCAGGACTAGCAATGCTGACTTTGAGAGAGGAGATGATGAATGATGGTCTGTGGTGAGGCGGATTAGGCTAGCTAGCAGGGCTAGCAATTCTGACTTTGAGAGGGGAGATGATGAATGGTGGCCTATGGTGAGGTGGCTTAGGCTAGCTAGCAGGGCTAGCAATGCTGACTTTGAGGGTGGGGATGATGAATGCTGGTCTATGGTGAGATGGCTTAGGCTAGTTAGCAGTGCTAGCAATGCTTACTTTGGGAGGGGAGAACACGAATGGTGGTCTGTGGTGAGGCAGCTTAGGCTAGCTAGCAGGGCTAGTAATTGTGACTTTGAGAGGGGAGATGATGAATGGTGATCTATCGTGAGGTGGCTTAGGCTAGCTAGCAGGGCTAGCCATTCTGACTTTGAGAGGGGAGATGATGAATGGTGCTCTATGGTGAGATGGCTTAGGTTAGCCAACAGGGCTAGCAGCGCTGACTTTGAGGGTGGAGAGGATGAATGGTGGTCTGTGGTGAGATGGCTTAGGCTAGCTAGTAGGACTAGCAATGCTGATGTTGAGGGTGGAGATGAAAGGTGGTCTTTGGTGAGGTGGCTTAGGCTAGTTAATAGGGGTAGCAATGCTTACTTTGAGAGGGGAGGTGATGAATGGTGGTCTGTAGTGGGGTGGCTAAGGCTTGCTAGCAGGGCTAGCAATGCTGACTTCGAGAGTGTAGATGATGAATGGTGGTCTATGGTGAGATGGCTTAGGCTAGCTAGCAGGGCTAGCAATTGTGACTCTGAGAGGGGAGATGATGAATGGTGGTCTGTATTGGGGTGGCTTAGGCTTGCTAGCAGGGCTAGCAATGCTGACTTCGAGAGTGTAGATGATGAATGGTGGTCTATGGTGAGATGGCTTAGGCTAGCTAGCAGGACTAGCAATGCTGACCTTGAGTGGGGAGGTGATGAATGGTGGTCTATGGTGAGATGACTTAGGCTAGCTAGGAGGGCTAGCAATGCTGACTTTGAGGGCGGAGAGGATGAATGGTGGTCTCTGGTGAGATGGCTTAGGCTAGCTAGTAGGAATAGCAATGCAGATGTTGAGGGTGGAGTTGAATGGTGGTCTGTGGTGAGGTGGCTTAGGCTAGTTAGCAGGGCTAGAAATGCTGACTTTGAGAGGGGAGATGATGAATGGTGGTCAATGGTCTATTGGCTTATTCTAGTTAGCATGGCTAGCAATACTGACCTTGAGAGGGGAGGTGATGAATGGTGGTCTGTGGTGAGGCACTTAGGCTAGCTAGCAGGGCTAGCAATGCTGACTTTGAGAGGGTAGGTGATGAATGGTGGTCTGTGGTGAGGTGTCTTAGGCTAGCTAGCAGGGCTAGCAATGCTGACTTTGAGAGTGGAGATGATGAATGATGGTCTGTGGTGAGGCAGATTAGGCTAGCTAGCAGGGCAAGCAATTCTGACTTTGAGAGGGGAGATGATGAATGGTGGCCTATGGTGAGGTGGCTTAGGCTAGCTAGCAGGGCTAGCAATGCTGACTTTGAGAGGGGAGATGATGAATGGTGATCTATGGTGAGGTGGCTTAGGCTAGCTAGCAGGGCTACCAATGCTGACTTTGAGAGGGGAGATGATGAATGGTGGTCTATGGTGAGATGGCTTAGTTTAGCCATCAGGGCTAGCAATGCTGACTTTGAGGGTGGAGACGATGAATGGTGGTCTATGGTGAGGTGGCTTAGGCTAGCTAGCAGGACTAGCAATGCTGACCTTGAGAGGGCAGGTGATGAATGGTGTTCTGTGGTGAGGGGCTTAGGCTATCTAGCAGGGCTAGCAATACTGACCTTGAGAGGGGAGGTGATGAATGGTGGTCTGTGGTGAGGCACTTAGGCTAGCTAGCAGGGCTAGCAATGCTGACTTTGAGAGTGTAGGTGATGAATGGTGGTCTGTGGTGAGGTCTCTTAGGCTAGCTAGCAGGGATAGCAATGCTGACTTCGAGCGTGGAGATGATGAATGGTGGTCTATGGTGAGATGGATTATGCTAGCTAGCAGGGCTAGCATTGCTGATTTGAGCGTGGAGATGATGCATGGTGGTCTATGGTGAGGTGGCTTAGGCTAGCTAGCAGGACTAGCAATGCTGATCTTGAGAGGGCAGGTGGTGAATGGTGTTCTGTGGTGAGGGGCTTAGGCTATCTAGCAGGGCTAGCAATACTGACCTTGAGAGGGGAGGTGATGAATGGTGGTCTGTGGTGAGGCACTTAGGCTAGCTAGCAGGACTAGCAATGCTGACTTTGAGAGTGTAGGTGATGAATGATGTTATGTGGTGAGGCGGTTTAGGCTAGCTAGCAGGGCTAGCAATTCTGACTTTGAGAGGGGAGATGATGAATCGTGGCCTATGGTGAGGTGGCTTTGGCTAGCTAGCAGGGCTACCAATGCTGACTTTGAGAGGGGAGATGATGAATGGTGGTCTATGGTGAGATGGCTTAGTTTAGCCATCAGGGCTAGCAATGCTGACTTTGAGGGTGGAGACGATGAATGGTGGTCTATGGAGAGGTGGCTTAGGCTAGCTAGCAGGACTAGCAATGCTGAACTTGAGAGGGCAGGTGATGAATGGTGTTCTGTGGTGAGGGGCTTAGGCTATCTAGCAGGGCTAGCAATACTGACCTTGAGAGGGGAGGTGATGAATGGTGGTCTGTGGTGTGGCACTTAGGCTAGCTAGCAGGGCTAGCAATGCTGACTTTGAGAGTGTAGGTGATGAATGGTGGTCTGTGGTGAGGTCTCTTAGGCTAGCTAGCAGGGCTAGCAATGCTGACTTCGAGCGTCGAGATGATGAATGGTGGTCTATGGTGAGGTGGCCTGCTGACTTTGACAGGGGAGATGATGAATGGTGGTCTATGGTGAGATGGATTATGCTAGCTAGCAGGGCTAGCACTGCTGATTTGAGCGTGGAGATGATGCATGGTGGTCTATGGTGAGGTGGCTTAGGCTAGCTAGCAGGGCTAGCACTGCTGATTTGAGCGTGAAGATGATGCATGGTGGTCTATGGTGAGGTGGCTTAGGCTAGCTAGCAGGGCTAGCAATGCTGACTTTGAGAGAGGAGATGATGAATGATGGTATGTGGAGAGGCGGTTTAGGCTAGCTAGCAGGGCTAGCAATTCTGACTTTGAGAGGGGAGATGATGAATGGTGGCCTATGGTGAGGTGGCTTAGGCTAGCTAGCAGGGCTAGCAATGCTGACTTTGAGGTTGGAGATGATGAGTGGTGGTCTATGGTGAGATGGCTTAGGCTAGCTAGCAGGGCTAGCAATGCTGAACTTGAGAGGGGAGATGAAGAATGGTGGTCTGTGGTGAGGCGGCTTAGGCTATCTAGCAGGGCTAGCAATACTGACCTTGAGAGGGGAGGTGATGAATGGTGGTCTGTGGTGTGGCACTTAGGCTAGCAGGCAGGGCTAGCAATGCTGACTTTGAGAGTGTAGGTGATGAATGGTGGTCTGTGGTGAGGTCTCTTAGGCTAGCTAGCAGGGCTAGCAATGCTGACTTCGAGCGTGGAGATGATGAATGGTGGTCTATGGTGAGGTGGCCTGCTGACTTTGAGAGGGGAGATGATGAATGGTGGTCTATGGTGAGATGGATTATGCTAGCTAGCAGGGCTAGCACTGCTGATTTGAGCGTGGAGATGATGCATGGTGGTCTATGGTGAGGTGGCTTAGGCTAGCTAGCAGGGCTAGCACTGCTGATTTGAGCGTGAAGATGATGCATGGTGGTCTATGGTGAGGTGGCTTAGGCTAGCTAGCAGGGCTAGCAATGCTGACTTTGAGAGAGGAGATGATGAATGATGGTATGTGGTGAGGCGGTTTAGGCTAGCTAGCAGGGCTAGCAATTCTGACTTTGAGAGGAGGGTGATGAATGGTGGCCTATGGTGAGGTGGCTTAGGCTAGCTAGCAGGGCTAGCAATGCTGACTTTGAGGTTGGAGATGATGAATGGTGGTCTATGGTGAGATGGCTTAGGCTAGTTAGCAGGGCTAGCAATGATTTCTTTGAGAGGGGAGATGAAGAATGGTGGTCTGTGGTGAGGCGTCTTAGGCTAGCTAGCAGGGCTAGCAATTGTGACTTTGAGAGGGGAGATGATGAATGGTGGTCTATGGTGAGGTGGCTTAGGATAGCTAGCAGGGCTAGCAATTCTGACTTTGGGGGTGGAGATGATGAATGGTGGTCTATGGTGAGATGGCCTAGGCTAGTTAGCTGGGCTAGCAATGCTTGCTTTGAGAGGGGAGGTGATGAATGGTGGTCTGTAGTGGGGTGGCTTAGGCTTGCTAGCAGGGCTAGCAATGCTGACTTCGAGAGGGTAGATGATGAATGGTGGTCTGTGGTTAGGTGGCTTACACTAGCTAGCAGGGCTAGCAATGCTGACCTTGAGAGGGGAGGTGATGAATGGTGGTCTGTGGAGAGGCACCTAGGCTACCTAGCAGGGCCAGCAATGCTGACTTTGAGAGGGGAGGTGATGAATGGTGGTCTGTGGTGAGGTGGCTTAGGCTAGCTAGCAGGGCTAGCAATGCTGACTTTGAGCGTGGAGATGATGAATGGTGGTCTATGGTGAGGTGGCCTGCTGACTTTGAGAGGGGAGATGATGAATGGTGGTCTGTAGTGGGGTGGCTAAGGCTTGCTAGCAGGGCTAGCAATGCTTACTTTGAGAGGGGAGGTGATGAATGGTGGTCTGTAGTGGGGTGGCTTAGGCTTGCTAGCAGGGCTAGCAATGCTGACTTCGAGAGGGTAGATGATGAATGGTGGTCTATGGTGAGATGGCTTAGGCTAGCTAGCAGGGCTAGCAATGCTGACTTTGAGGGTGGAGATGATGAATGGTGTTCTGTGGTGAGGCGCTTAGGCTAGCTAGCAGGGCTAGCAATGCAGACTTTGAGAGGGGGGTGATGAAAGGTGGTCTGTGGTTAGGTGGCTTACACTAGCTAGCAGAGCTAGTAATGCTGACCTTGAGAAGGGAGGTGATGAATGGTGGTCTGTGGAGAGGCACTTAGGCTACCTAGCAGGGCCAGCAATGCTGACTTTGAGAGGGGAGGTGATGAATGGTGGTCTGTGGTGAGGTGGCTTAGGCTAGCTAGCAGGCCTAGCAATGCTGACTTTGAGAGGGGAGATGATGAATGGTGGTCTATGGTGAGATGGCTTAGGCTAGCTAGCAGGGCTTGCAATGCTGACTTTGAGAGAGGAGATGATGAATGATGGTCTGTGGTGAGGCGGATTAGGCTAGTTAGCAGGGCTAGCAATGCTTACTTTGAGAGGGGAGAACACGAATGGTGGTCTGTGGTGAGGCAGCTTAGGCTATCTAGCAGGGCTAGTAATTGTGACTTTGAGAGGGGAGATGATGAATGGTGATCTATCATGAGGTGGCTTAGGCTAGCTAGCAGGGCTAGCCATTCTGACTTTGAGAGGGGAGATGATGAATGGTGGTCTATGGTGAGATGGCTTAGTTTAGCCATCAAGGCTAGCAATGCTGACTTTGAGGGTGGAGAGGATGAATGGTGGTCTATGGTGAGGTGCTTAGGCTAGCTAGCAGGACTAGCAATGCTTACTTTGAGAGGGGAGGTGATGAATGGTGGTCTGTAGTGGGGTGGCTTAGGCTTGCTAGCAGGCCTAGCAATGCTGACTTCGAGAGGGTAGATGATGAATGGTGGTCTATGGTGAGATGGTTTAGGCCAGCTAGCAGGACTAGCAATGCTGACTTTGAGAGGGAGATGATGAATGGTGGTCTATGGTGAGATGGCTTAGGTTAGCCATCAGGGATAGCAATGCTGACTTTGAGGGTGGAGAGGATGAATGGTGGTCTGTGGTGGGATGGCTTAGGCTAGCTAGTAGGACTAGCAATGCTGACGTTGAGGGTGGAGATGAAAGGTGGTCTTTTGTGAGGTGGCTTAGGCTAGTTAACAGGGCTAGCAATGCTTACTTTGAGAGGGGAGGTGATGAATGGTGGTCTGTAGTGGGGTGGCTTAGGCTAGCTAGCAGGGCTAGCAATGCTGACTTCGAGAGTGTAGATGATGAATGGTGGTCTATGGTGAGATGGCTTAGGCTAGCTAGCAGGGCTAGCAATGCTGACTTTGAGAGGGGAGATGATGAATGGTGGTCTATGGTGAGATGACTTAGGCTAGCTAGGAGGGCTAGCAACGCTGACTTTGAGGGCGGAGAGGATGAATGGTGGTCTGTGGTGAGATGGCTTAGGCTAGCTAGTAGGACTAGCAATGCTGATGTTGAGGGTGGAGTTGAATGGTGGTCTGTGGTGAGGTGGCTTAGGCTAGCTAGTAGGACTAGCAATGCTGACGTTGAGGGTGGAGATGAAAGGTGGTCTTTTGTGAGGTGGCTTAGGCTAGTTAGCAGGGCTAGAAATGTTGACTTTGAGAGGAAAGATGATGAATGGTGGTCTATGGTGAGATGGCTTAGGCCAGCTAGCAGGGCTAGCAATGCTGACTTTGAGAGGGGAGATGATGAATGGTGGTCTATGGTGAGATGGCTTAGGTTAGCCTTCAGGGCTAGCAATGCTGACTTTGAGGGTGAAGAGGATGAATGGTGGTCTGTGGTGAGATGGCTTAGGCTAGCTAGTAGGACTAGCAATGCTGACGTTGAGGGTGGAGATGAAAGGTGGTCTTTTGTGAGGTGGCTTAGGCTAGTTAACTGGGCCTGCAATACTTACTTTGAGAGGGGAGGTGATGAATTGTGGTCTGTAGTGGGTGGCTTAGGCTAGCTAGCAGGGCTAGCAAAGCTGACTTCGAGAGTGTAGATGATGAATGGTGGTCTATGGTGAGGTGGCTTAGGCTAGCTAGCAGGGCTAGCAATGCTGAGTTTGAGAGGGGAGATGAAGAATGGTGGTCTATGATGAGATGACTTAGGCTAGATAGGAGGGCTAGCAACGCTGACTTTGAGGGCAGAGAGGATGAATGGTGGTCTGTGGTAAGATGGCTTAGGCTAGCTAGTAGGACTAGCAATGCTGATGTTGAGGGTGGAGTTGAATGGTGGTCTGTGGTGAGGTGGCTTAGGCTAGCTAGCAGGGCTAGCAATGCTGACTTTGAGAGGGGAGATGACGAATGGTGGTCTATAGCCAGATGGCTTATGCTAGTTAGCAGGGCTAGAAATGCTGACTTTGAGAGGGGAGATGATGAATGGTGGTCAATGGTCAGATGGCTTAATCTAGTTAGCATTGCTAGCAATGCTGACTTTGAGAGGGGGAGATGATGAATGGTGGTCTATGGTGAGGTGGCTTAGGCTAGCTAGCAGGACTAGCAATGCTGACCTTGAGAGGGGAGATGATGAATGATGGTCTGTGGTGAGGCGGATTAGGCTAGCTAGCAGGGCTAGCAATTCTGACTTTCAGAGGGGAGATGATGAATGTTGGCCTATGGTGAGGTGGTTTAGGCTAGCTAGCAGGCCTAGCAATGCTGACTTTGAGGATGGAGATGATGAATGGTGGTCTATGGTGAGATGGCTTAGGCTAGTTAGCAGGGCTAGCAATGCTTATTTTGAGAGGGGAGATGACGAATGGTGGTCTGTGGTGAGGCGGCTTAGGCTAGCTAGCAATGCTAGCAATTGTGACTTTGAGAGGGGAGATGATGAATGGTGGTCTATGGTGAGGTGGCTTAGGCTAGCTAGCAGGGCTAGCAATGCTGACTTTGAGCGTGGAGATGATGAATGGTGGTCTATGGTGAGGTGGCCTGCTGACTTTGGGAGGGGAGATGATGAATGGTGGTCTATGGTGAGATGGCTTAGGCTAGCTAGCAGGGCTAGCACTGCTGATTTGAGCGTGGAGACGATGCATGGTGGTCTATGGTGAGGTGGCATCGGCTAGCTAGCAGGGCTAGCAATGCTGACTTTGAGAGAGGAGGTGATGAATGATGGTCTGTGGTGAGGCGGATTAGTCTAGCTAGCTGGGCTAGCAATTCTGACTTTCAGAGGGGGAGATGATGAATGGTGGCCTATGGTGAGGTGGCTTAGGCTAGGTAGCAGGGCTAGCAATGCTGACCCTGAGGGTGGAGGTGATGAATGGTTGTCTATGGTGAGATGGCTTAGGCTAGTTAGCAGGGCTAGCAATGCTTATTTTGAGAGGGGAGATGACGAATGGTGGTCTGTGGTGAGGCGGCTTAGGCTAGCTAGCAATGCTAGCAATTGTGACTTTGAGAGGGGAGATGATGAATGGTGGTCTATGGTGAGGTGGCTTAGGCTAGCTAGCAGGGCTAGCAATGCTTACTTTGAGAGGGGAGAACACGAATGGTGGTCTGTGGTGAGGCAGCTTAGGCTATCTAGCAGGGCTAGTAATTGTGACTTTGAGAGGGGAGATGATGAATGGTGATCTATCATGAGGTGGCTTAGGCTAGCTAGCAGGGCTAGCCATTCTGACTTTGAGAGGGGAGATGATGAATGGTGGTCTATGGTGAGATGGCTTAGTTTAGCCATCAAGGCTAGCAATGCTGACTTTGAGGGTGGAGAGGATGAATGGTGGTCTATGGTGAGGTGCTTAGGCTAGCTAGCAGGACTAGCAATGCTTACTTTGAGAGGGGAGGTGATGAATGGTGGTCTGTAGTGGGGTGGCTTAGGCTTGCTAGCAGGCCTAGCAATGCTGACTTCGAGAGGGTAGATGATGAATGGTGGTCTATGGTGAGATGGTTTAGGCCAGCTAGCAGGACTAGCAATGCTGACTTTGAGAGGGAGATGATGAATGGTGGTCTATGGTGAGATGGCTTAGGTTAGCCATCAGGGATAGCAATGCTGACTTTGAGGGTGGAGAGGATGAATGGTGGTCTGTGGTGGGATGGCTTAGGCTAGCTAGTAGGACTAGCAATGCTGACGTTGAGGGTGGAGATGAAAGGTGGTCTTTTGTGAGGTGGCTTAGGCTAGTTAACAGGGCTAGCAATGCTTACTTTGAGAGGGGAGGTGATGAATGGTGGTCTGTAGTGGGGTGGCTTAGGCTAGCTAGCAGGGCTAGCAATGCTGACTTTGAGAGTGTAGATGATGAATGGTGGTCTATGGTGAGATGGCTTAGGCTAGCTAGCAGGGCTAGCAATGCTGACTTTGAGAGGGGAGATGATGAATGGTGGTCTATGGTGAGATGACTTAGGCTAGCTAGGAGGGCTAGCAACGCTGACTTTGAGGGCGGAGAGGATGAATGGTGGTCTGTGGTGAGATGGCTTAGGCTAGCTAGTAGGACTAGCAATGCTGATGTTGAGGGTGGAGTTGAATGGTGGTCTGTGGTGAGGTGGCTTAGGCTAGCTAGTAGGACTAGCAATGCTGACGTTGAGGGTGGAGATGAAAGGTGGTCTTTTGTGAGGTGGCTTAGGCTAGTTAGCAGGGCTAGAAATGTTGACTTTGAGAGGAAAGATGATGAATGGTGGTCTATGGTGAGATGGCTTAGGCCAGCTAGCAGGGCTAGCAATGCTGACTTTGAGAGGGGAGATGATGAATGGTGGTCTATGGTGAGATGGCTTAGGTTAGCCTTCAGGGCTAGCAATGCTGACTTTGAGGGTGAAGAGGATGAATGGTGGTCTGTGGTGAGATGGCTTAGGCTAGCTAGTAGGACTAGCAATGCTGACGTTGAGGGTGGAGATGAAAGGTGGTCTTTTGTGAGGTGGCTTAGGCTAGTTAACAGGGCCTGCAATACTTACTTTGAGAGGGGAGGTGATGAATTGTGGTCTGTAGTGGGGTGGCTTAGGCTAGCTAGCAGGGCTAGCAAAGCTGACTTCGAGAGTGTAGATGATGAATGGTGGTCTATGGTGAGGTGGCTTAGGCTAGCTAGCAGGGCTAGCAATGCTGAGTTTGAGAGGGGAGATGAAGAATGGTGGTCTATGATGAGATGACTTAGGCTAGATAGGAGGACTAGCAACGCTGACTTTGAGGGCAGAGAGGATGAATGGTGGTCTGTGGTGAGATGGCTTAGGCTAGCTAGTAGGACTAGCAATGCTGATGTTGAGGGTGGAGTTGAATGGTGGTCTGTGGTGAGGTGGCTTAGGCTAGCTAGCAGGGCTAGCAATGCTGACTTTGAGAGGGGAGATGACGAATGGTGGTCTATAGCCAGATGGCTTATGCTAGTTAGCAGGGCTAGAAATGCTGACTTTGAGAGGGGAGATGATGAATGGTGGTCAATGGTCAGATGGCTTAATCTAGTTAGCATTGCTAGCAATGCTGACTTTGAGAGGGGGAGATGATGAATGGTGGTCTATGGTGAGGTGGCTTAGGCTAGCTAGCAGGACTAGCAATGCTGACCTTGAGAGGGGAGATGATGAATGATGGTCTGTGGTGAGGCGGATTAGGCTAGCTAGCAGGGCTAGCAATTCTGACTTTCAGAGGGGAGATGATGAATGTTGGCCTATGGTGAGGTGGTTTAGGCTAGCTAGCAGGCCTAGCAATGCTGACTTTGAGGATGGAGATGATGAATGGTGGTCTATGGTGAGATGGCTTAGGCTAGTTAGCAGGGCTAGCAATGCTTATTTTGAGAGGGGAGATGACGAATGGTGGTCTGTGGTGAGGCGGCTTAGGCTAGCTAGCAATGCTAGCAATTGTGACTTTGAGAGGGGAGATGATGAATGGTGGTCTATGGTGAGGTGGCTTAGGCTAGCTAGCAGGGCTAGCAATGCTGACTTTGAGCGTGGAGATGATGAATGGTGGTCTATGGTGAGGTGGCCTGCTGACTTTGGGAGGGGAGATGATGAATGGTGGTCTATGGTGAGATGGCTTAGGCTAGCTAGCAGGGCTAGCACTGCTGATTTGAGCGTGGAGACGATGCATGGTGGTCTATGGTGAGGTGGCATCGGCTAGCTAGCAGGGCTAGCAATGCTGACTTTGAGAGAGGAGGTGATGAATGATGGTCTGTGTTGAGGCGGATTAGTCTAGCTAGCTGGGCTAGCAATTCTGACTTTCAGAGGGGAGATGATGAATGGTGGCCTATGGTGAGGTGGCTTAGGCTAGGTAGCAGGGCTAGCAATGCTGACCCTGAGGGTGGAGGTGATGAATGGTTGTCTATGGTGAGATGGCTTAGGCTAGTTAGCAGGGCTAGCAATGCTTATTTTGAGAGGGGAGATGACGAATGGTGGTCTGTGGTGAGGCGGCTTAGGCTAGCTAGCAATGCTAGCAATTGTGACTTTGAGAGGGGAGATGATGAATGGTGGTCTATGGTGAGGTGGCTTAGGCTAGCTAGCAGGGCTAGCAATGCTGACTTTGAGAGGGGAGATGATGAAAGGTGGTCTATGGTGAGATGGCTTAGGCTTGCTAGCAGGGCTAGCACTGCTGATTTGAGCATGGAGACGATGCATGGTGGTCTATGGTGAGGTGGCTTAGGCTAGCTAGCAGGGCTAGCAATGCTGACTTTGAGAGAGGAGATGATGAATGATGTTCTGTGGTGAGGCGGATTAGTCTAGCTAGCAGGGCTAGCAATTCTGACTTTCAGAGGGGAGATGATGAATGATGGCCTATGGTGAGGTGGCTTAGGCTAGGTAGCAGGGCTAGCAATGCTGACCTTGAGGGTGGAGATGATGAATGGTGGTCTATGGTGAGGTGGCTTAGGCTAGTTAGCAGGGCTAGCAATGCTTATTTTGAGAGGGGAGATGACGAATGGTGGTCTGTGGTGAGGCGGCTTAGGCTAGCTAGCAATGCTAGCTATCGTGACTTTGAGAGGGGAGATGATGAATGGTGGTCTATGGTGAGGTGGCTTAGGCTAGCTAGCAGGGCTAGCAATGCTGACTTTGAGGTTGGAGATGATGAGTGGTGGTCTATGGTGAGATGGCTTAGGCTAGCTAGCAGGGCTAGCAATGCTGAACTTGAGAGGGGAGATGAAGAATGGTGGTCTGTGGTGAGGCGGCTTAGGCTATCTAGCAGGGCTAGCAATACTGACCTTGAGAGGGGAGGTGATGAATGGTGGTCTGTGGTGTGGCACTTAGGCTAGCAGGCAGGGCTAGCAATGCTGACTTTGAGAGTGTAGGTGATGAATGGTGGTCTGTGGTGAGGTCTCTTAGGCTAGCTAGCAGGGCTAGCAATGCTGACTTCGAGCGTGGAGATGATGAATGGTGGTCTATGGTGAGGTGGCCTGCTGACTTTGAGAGGGGAGATGATGAATGGTGGTCTATGGTGAGATGGATTATGCTAGCTAGCAGGGCTAGCACTGCTGATTTGAGCGTGGAGATGATGCATGGTGGTCTATGGTGAGGTGGCTTAGGCTAGCTAGCAGGGCTAGCACTGCTGATTTGAGCGTGAAGATGATGCATGGTGGTCTATGGTGAGGTGGCTTAGGCTAGCTAGCAGGGCTAGCAATGCTGACTTTGAGAGAGGAGATGATGAATGATGGTATGTGGTGAGGCGGTTTAGGCTAGCTAGCAGGGCTAGCAATTCTGACTTTGAGAGGAGGGTGATGAATGGTGGCCTATGGTGAGGTGGCTTAGGCTAGCTAGCAGGGCTAGCAATGCTGACTTTGAGGTTGGAGATGATGAATGGTGGTCTATGGTGAGATGGCTTAGGCTAGTTAGCAGGGCTAGCAATGATTTCTTTGAGAGGGGAGATGAAGAATGGTGGTCTGTGGTGAGGCGTCTTAGGCTAGCTAGCAGGGCTAGCAATTGTGACTTTGAGAGGGGAGATGATGAATGGTGGTCTATGGTGAGGTGGCTTAGGATAGCTAGCAGGGCTAGCAATTCTGACTTTGGGGGTGGAGATGATGAATGGTGGTCTATGGTGAGATGGCCTAGGCTAGTTAGCTGGGCTAGCAATGCTTGCTTTGAGAGGGGAGGTGATGAATGGTGGTCTGTAGTGGGGTGGCTTAGGCTTGCTAGCAGGGCTAGCAATGCTGACTTCGAGAGGGTAGATGATGAATGGTGGTCTGTGGTTAGGTGGCTTACACTAGCTAGCAGGGCTAGCAATGCTGACCTTGAGAGGGGAGGTGATGAATGGTGGTCTGTGGAGAGGCACCTAGGCTACCTAGCAGGGCCAGCAATGCTGACTTTGAGAGGGGAGGTGATGAATGGTGGTCTGTGGTGAGGTGGCTTAGGCTAGCTAGCAGGGCTAGCAATGCTGACTTCGAGAGGGTAGATGATGAATGGTGGTCTATGGTGAGATGGCTTAGGCTAGCTAGCAGGGCTAGCAATGCTGACTTTGAGGGTGGAGATGATGAATGGTGTTCTGTGGTGAGGCGCTTAGGCTAGCTAGCAGGGCTAGCAATGCAGACTTTGAGAGGGGGGTGATGAAAGGTGGTCTGTGGTTAGGTGGCTTACACTAGCTAGCAGAGCTAGTAATGCTGACCTTGAGAAGGGAGGTGATGAATGGTGGTCTGTGGAGAGGCACTTAGGCTACCTAGCAGGGCCAGCAATGCTGACTTTGAGAGGGGAGGTGATGAATGGTGGTCTGTGGTGAGGTGGCTTAGGCTAGCTAGCAGGCCTAGCAATGCTGACTTTGAGCGTGGAGATGATGAATGGTGGTCTATGGTGAGGTGGCCTGCTGACTTTGAGAGGGGAGATGATGAATGGTGGTCTATGGTGAGATGGCTTAGGCTAGCTAGCAGGGCTTGCAATGCTGACTTTGAGAGAGTAGATGATGAATGATGGTCTGTGGTGAGGCGGATTAGGCTAGTTAGCAGGGCTAGCAATGCTTACTTTGAGAGGGGAGAACACGAATGGTGGTCTGTGGTGAGGCAGCTTAGGCTATCTAGCAGGGCTAGTAATTGTGACTTTGAGAGGGGAGATGATGAATGGTGATCTATCATGAGGTGGCTTAGGCTAGCTAGCAGGGCTAGCCATTCTGACTTTGAGAGGGGAGATGATGAATGGTGGTCTATGGTGAGATGGCTTAGTTTAGCCATCAAGGCTAGCAATGCTGACTTTGAGGGTGGAGAGGATGAATGGTGGTCTATGGTGAGGTGCTTAGGCTAGCTAGCAGGACTAGCAATGCTTACTTTGAGAGGGGAGGTGATGAATGGTGGTCTGTAGTGGGGTGGCTTAGGCTTGCTAGCAGGCCTAGCAATGCTGACTTCGAGAGGGTAGATGATGAATGGTGGTCTATGGTGAGATGGTTTAGGCCAGCTAGCAGGACTAGCAATGCTGACTTTGAGAGGGAGATGATGAATGGTGGTCTATGGTGAGATGGCTTAGGTTAGCCATCAGGGATAGCAATGCTGACTTTGAGGGTGGAGAGGATGAATGGTGGTCTGTGGTGGGATGGCTTAGGCTAGCTAGTAGGACTAGCAATGCTGACGTTGAGGGTGGAGATGAAAGGTGGTCTTTTGTGAGGTGGCTTAGGCTAGTTAACAGGGCTAGCAATGCTTACTTTGAGAGGGGAGGTGATGAATGGTGGTCTGTAGTGGGGTGGCTTAGGCTAGCTAGCAGGGCTAGCAATGCTGACTTCGAGAGTGTAGATGATGAATGGTGGTCTATGGTGAGATGGCTTAGGCTAGCTAGCAGGGCTAGCAATGCTGACTTTGAGAGGGGAGATGATGAATGGTGGTCTATGGTGAGATGACTTAGGCTAGCTAGGAGGGCTAGCAACGCTGACTTTGAGGGCGGAGAGGATGAATGGTGGTCTGTGGTGAGATGGCTTAGGCTAGCTAGTAGGACTAGCAATGCTGATGTTGAGGGTGAAGTTGAATGGTGGTCTGTGGTGAGGTGGCTTAGGCTAGCTAGTAGGACTAGCAATGCTGACGTTGAGGGTGGAGATGAAAGGTGGTCTTTTGTGAGGTGGCTTAGGCTAGTTAGGAGGGCTAGAAATGTTGACTTTGAGAGGAAAGATGATGAATGGTGGTCTATGGTGAGATGGCTTAGGCCAGCTAGCAGGGCTAGCAATGCTGACTTTGAGAGGGGAGATGATGAATGGTGGTCTATGGTGAGATGGCTTAGGTTAGCCTTCAGGGCTAGCAATGCTGACTTTGAGGGTGAAGAGGATGAATGGTGGTCTGTGGTGAGATGGCTTAGGCTAGCTAGTAGGACTAGCAATGCTGACGTTGAGGGTGGAGATGAAAGGTGGTCTTTTGTGAGGTGGCTTAGGCTAGTTAACTGGGCCTGCAATACTTACTTTGAGAGGGGAGGTGATGAATTGTGGTCTGTAGTGGGGTGGCTTAGGCTAGCTAGCAGGGCTAGCAAAGCTGACTTCGAGAGTGTAGATGATGAATGGTGGTCTATGGTGAGGTGGCTTAGGCTAGCTAGCAGGGCTAGCAATGCTGAGTTTGAGAGGGGAGATGAAGAATGGTGGTCTATGATGAGATGACTTAGGCTAGATAGGAGGGCTAGCAACGCTGACTTTGAGGGCAGAGAGGATGAATGGTGGTCTGTGGTGAGATGGCTTAGGCTAGCTAGTAGGACTAGCAATGCTGATGTTGAGGGTGGAGTTGAATGGTGGTCTGTGGTGAGGTGGCTTAGGCTAGCTAGCAGGGCTAGCAATGCTGACTTTGAGAGGGGAGATGACGAATGGTGGTCTATAGCCAGATGGCTTATGCTAGTTAGCAGGGCTAGAAATGCTGACTTTGAGAGGGGAGATGATGAATGGTGGTCAATGGTCAGATGGCTTAATCTAGTTAGCATTGCTAGCAATGCTGACTTTGAGAGGGGGAGATGATGAATGGTGGTCTATGGTGAGGTGGCTTAGGCTAGCTAGCAGGACTAGCAATGCTGACCTTGAGAGGGGAGATGATGAATGATGGTCTGTGGTGAGGCGGATTAGGCTAGCTAGCAGGGCTAGCAATTCTGACTTTCAGAGGGGAGATGATGAATGTTGGCCTATGGTGAGGTGGTTTAGGCTAGCTAGCAGGCCTAGCAATGCTGACTTTGAGGATGGAGATGATGAATGGTGGTCTATGGTGAGATGGCTTAGGCTAGTTAGCAGGGCTAGCAATGCTTATTTTGAGAGGGGAGATGACGAATGGTGGTCTGTGGTGAGGCGGCTTAGGCTAGCTAGCAATGCTAGCAATTGTGACTTTGAGAGGGGAGATGATGAATGGTGGTCTATGGTGAGGTGGCTTAGGCTAGCTAGCAGGGCTAGCAATGCTGACTTTGAGCGTGGAGATGATGAATGGTGGTCTATGGTGAGGTGGCCTGCTGACTTTGGGAGGGGAGATGATGAATGGTGGTCTATGGTGAGATGGCTTAGGCTAGCTAGCAGGGCCAGCACTGCTGATTTGAGCGTGGAGACGATGCATGGTGGTCTATGGTGAGGTGGCATCGGCTAGCTAGCAGGGCTAGCAATGCTGACTTTGAGAGAGGAGGTGATGAATGATGGTCTGTGGTGAGGCGGATTAGTCTAGCTAGCTGGGCTAGCAATTCTGACTTTCAGAGGGGGAGATGATGAATGGTGGCCTATGGTGAGGTGGCTTAGGCTAGGTAGCAGGGCTAGCAATGCTGACCCTGAGTGTGGAGGTGATGAATGGTTGTCTATGGTGAGATGGCTTAGGCTAGTTAGCAGGGCTAGCAATGCTTATTTTGAGAGGGGAGATGACGAATGGTGGTCTGTGGTGAGGCGGCTTAGGCTAGCTAGCAATGCTAGCAATTGTGACTTTGAGAGGGGAGATGATGAATGGTGGTCTATGGTGAGGTGGCTTAGGCTAGCTAGCAGGGCTAGCAATGCTGACTTTGAGAGGGGAGATGATGAAAGGTGGTCTATGGTGAGATGGCTTAGGCTTGCTAGCAGGGCTAGCACTGCTGATTTGAGCATGGAGACGATGCATGGTGGTCTATGGTGAGGTGGCTTAGGCTAGCTAGCAGGGCTAGCAATGCTGACTTTGAGAGAGGAGATGATGAATGATGTTCTGTGGTGAGGCGGATTAGTCTAGCTAGCAGGGCTAGCAATTCTGACTTTCAGAGGGGAGATGATGAATGATGGCCTATGGTGAGGTGGCTTAGGCTAGGTAGCAGGGCTAGCAATGCTGACCTTGAGGGTGGAGATGATGAATGGTGGTCTATGGTGAGGTGGCTTAGGCTAGTTAGCAGGGCTAGCAATGCTTATTTTGAGAGGGGAGATGACGAATGGTGGTCTGTGGTGAGGCGGCTTAGGCTAGCTAGCAATGCTAGCTATCGTGACTTTGAGAGGGGAGATGATGAATGGTGGTCTATGGTGAGGTGGCTTAGGCTAGCTAGCAGGGCTAGCAATGCTGACTTTGAGGTTGGAGATGATGAGTGGTGGTCTATGGTGAGATGGCTTAGGCTAGCTAGCAGGGCTAGCAATGCTGAACTTGAGAGGGGAGATGAAGAATGGTGGTCTGTGGTGAGGCGGCTTAGGCTATCTAGCAGGGCTAGCAATACTGACCTTGAGAGGGGAGGTGATGAATGGTGGTCTGTGGTGTGGCACTTAGGCTAGCAGGCAGGGCTAGCAATGCTGACTTTGAGAGTGTAGGTGATGAATGGTGGTCTGTGGTGAGGTCTCTTAGGCTAGCTAGCAGGGCTAGCAATGCTGACTTCGAGCGTGGAGATGATGAATGGTGGTCTATGGTGAGGTGGCCTGCTGACTTTGAGAGGGGAGATGATGAATGGTGGTCTATGGTGAGATGGATTATGCTAGCTAGCAGGGCTAGCACTGCTGATTTGAGCGTGGAGATGATGCATGGTGGTCTATGGTGAGGTGGCTTAGGCTAGCTAGCAGGGCTAGCACTGCTGATTTGAGCGTGAAGATGATGCATGGTGGTCTATGGTGAGGTGGCTTAGGCTAGCTAGCAGGGCTAGCAATGCTGACTTTGAGAGAGGAGATGATGAATGATGGTATGTGGTGAGGCGGTTTAGGCTAGCTAGCAGGGCTAGCAATTCTGACTTTGAGAGGAGGGTGATGAATGGTGGCCTATGGTGAGGTGGCTTAGGCTAGCTAGCAGGGCTAGCAATGCTGACTTTGAGGTTGGAGATGATGAATGGTGGTCTATGGTGAGATGGCTTAGGCTAGTTAGCAGGGCTAGCAATGATTTCTTTGAGAGGGGAGATGAAGAATGGTGGTCTGTGGTGAGGCGTCTTAGGCTAGCTAGCAGGGCTAGCAATTGTGACTTTGAGAGGGGAGATGATGAATGGTGGTCTATGGTGAGGTGGCTTAGGATAGCTAGCAGGGCTAGCAATTCTGACTTTGGGGGTGGAGATGATGAATGGTGGTCTATGGTGAGATGGCCTAGGCTAGTTAGCTGGGCTAGCAATGCTTGCTTTGAGAGGGGAGGTGATGAATGGTGGTCTGTAGTGGGGTGGTTTAGGCTTGCTAGCAGGGCTAGCAATGCTGACTTCGAGAGGGTAGATGATGAATGGTGGTCTGTGGTTAGGTGGCTTACACTAGCTAGCAGGGCTAGCAATGCTGACCTTGAGAGGGGAGGTGATGAATGGTGGTCTGTGGAGAGGCACCTAGGCTACCTAGCAGGGCCAGCAATGCTGACTTTGAGAGGGGAGGTGATGAATGGTGGTCTGTGGTGAGGTGGCTTAGGCTAGCTAGCAGGGCTAGCAATGCTGACTTCGAGAGGGTAGATGATGAATGGTGGTCTATGGTGAGATGGCTTAGGCTAGCTAGCAGGGCTAGCAATGCTGACTTTGAGGGTGGAGATGATGAATGGTGTTCTGTGGTGAGGCGCTTAGGCTAGCTAGCAGGGCTAGCAATGCAGACTTTGAGAGGGGGGTGATGAAAGGTGGTCTGTGGTTAGGTGGCTTACACTAGCTAGCAGAGCTAGTAATGCTGACCTTGAGAAGGGAGGTGATGAATGGTGGTCTGTGGAGAGGCACTTAGGCTACCTAGCAGGGCCAGCAATGCTGACTTTGAGAGGGGAGGTGATGAATGGTGGTCTGTGGTGAGGTGGCTTAGGCTAGCTAGCAGGCCTAGCAATGCTGACTTTGAGCGTGGAGATGATGAATGGTGGTCTATGGTGAGGTGGCCTGCTGACTTTGAGAGGGGAGATGATGAATGGTGGTCTATGGTGAGATGGCTTAGGCTAACTAGCAGGGCTTGCAATGCTGACTTTGAGAGAGGAGATGATGAATGATGGTCTGTGGTGAGGCGGATTAGGCTAGTTAGCAGGGCTAGCAATGCTTACTTTGAGAGGGGAGAACACGAATGGTGGTCTGTGGTGAGGCAGCTTAGGCTATCTAGCAGGGCTAGTAATTGTGACTTTGAGAGGGGAGATGATGAATGGTGATCTATCATGAGGTGGCTTAGGCTAGCTAGCAGGGCTAGCCATTCTGACTTTGAGAGGGGAGATGATGAATGGTGGTCTATGGTGAGATGGCTTAGTTTAGCCATCAAGGCTAGCAATGCTGACTTTGAGGGTGGAGAGGATGAATGGTGGTCTATGGTGAGGTGCTTAGGCTAGCTAGCAGGACTAGCAATGCTTACTTTGAGAGGGGAGGTGATGAATGGTGGTCTGTAGTGGGGTGGCTTAGGCTTGCTAGCAGGCCTAGCAATGCTGACTTCGAGAGGGTAGATGATGAATGGTGGTCTATGGTGAGATGGTTTAGGCCAGCAGCAGGACTAGCAATGCTGACTTTGAGAGGGAGATGATGAATGGTGGTCTATGGTGAGATGGCTTAGGTTAGCCATCAGGGATAGCAATGCTGACTTTGAGGGTGGAGAGGATGAATGGTGGTCTGTGGTGGGATGGCTTAGGCTAGCTAGTAGGACTAGCAATGCTGACGTTGAGGGTGGAGATGAAAGGTGGTCTTTTGTGAGGTGGCTTAGGCTAGTTAACAGGGCTAGCAATGCTTACTTTGAGAGGGGAGGTGATGAATGGTGGTCTGTAGTGGGGTGGCTTAGGCTAGCTAGCAGGGCTAGCAATGCTGACTTCGAGAGTGTAGATGATGAATGGTGGTCTATGGTGAGATGGCTTAGGCTAGCTAGCAGGGCTAGCAATGCTGACTTTGAGAGGGGAGATGATGAATGGTGGTCTATGGTGAGATGACTTAGGCTAGCTAGGAGGGCTAGCAACGCTGACTTTGAGGGCGGAGAGGATGAATGGTGGTCTGTGGTGAGATGGCTTAGGCTAGCTAGTAGGACTAGCAATGCTGATGTTGAGGGTGGAGTTGAATGGTGGTCTGTGGTGAGGTGGCTTAGGCTAGCTAGTAGGACTAGCAATGCTGACGTTGAGGGTGGAGATGAAAGGTGGTCTTTTGTGAGGTGGCTTAGGCTAGTTAGCAGGGCTAGAAATGTTGACTTTGAGAGGAAAGATGATGAATGGTGGTCTATGGTGAGATGGCTTAGGCCAGCTAGCAGGGCTAGCAATGCTGACTTTGAGAGGGGAGATGATGAATGGTGGTCTATGGTGAGATGGCTTAGGTTAGCCTTCAGGGCTAGCAATGCTGACTTTGAGGGTGAAGAGGATGAATGGTGGTCTGTGGTGAGATGGCTTAGGCTAGCTAGTAGGACTAGCAATGCTGACGTTGAGGGTGGAGATGAAAGGTGGTCTTTTGTGAGGTGGCTTAGGCTAGTTAACTGGGCCTGCAATACTTACTTTGAGAGGGGAGGTGATGAATTGTGGTCTGTAGTGGGGTGGCTTAGGCTAGCTAGCAGGGCTAGCAAAGCTGACTTCGAGAGTGTAGATGATGAATGGTGGTCTATGGTGAGGTGGCTTAGGCTAGCTAGCAGGGCTAGCAATGCTGAGTTTGAGAGGGGAGATGAAGAATGGTGGTCTATGATGAGATGACTTAGGCTAGATAGGAGGGCTAGCAACGCTGACTTTGAGGGCAGAGAGGATGAATGGTGGTCTGTGGTGAGATGGCTTAGGCTAGCTAGTAGGACTAGCAATGCTGATGTTGAGGGTGGAGTTGAATGGTGGTCTGTGGTGAGGTGGCTTAGGCTAGCTAGCAGGGCTAGCAATGCTGACTTTGAGAGGGGAGATGACGAATGGTGGTCTATAGCCAGATGGCTTATGCTAGTTAGCAGGGCTAGAAATGCTGACTTTGAGAGGGGAGATGATGAATGGTGGTCAATGGTCAGATGGCTTAATCTAGTTAGCATTGCTAGCAATGCTGACTTTGAGAGGGGGAGATGATGAATGGTGGTCTGTGGTGAGGCGGATTAGGCTAGCTAGCAGGGCTAGCAATTCTGACTTTCAGAGGGGAGATGATGAATGTTGGCCTATGGTGAGGTGGTTTAGGCTAGCTAGCAGGCCTAGCAATGCTGACTTTGAGGATGGAGATGATGAATGGTGGTCTATGGTGAGATGGCTTAGGCTAGTTAGCAGGGCTAGCAATGCTTATTTTGAGAGGGGAGATGACGAATGGTGGTCTGTGGTGAGGCGGCTTAGGCTAGCTAGCAATGCTAGCAATTGTGACTTTGAGAGGGGAGATGATGAATGGTGGTCTATGGTGAGGTGGCTTAGGCTAGCTAGCAGGGCTAGCAATGCTGACTTTGAGCGTGGAGATGATGAATGGTGGTCTATGGTGAGGTGGCCTGCTGACTTTGGGAGGGGAGATGATGAATGGTGGTCTATGGTGAGATGGCTTAGGCTAGCTAGCAGGGCTAGCACTGCTGATTTGAGCGTGGAGACGATGCATGGTGGTCTATGGTGAGGTGGCATCGGCTAGCTAGCAGGGCTAGCAATGCTGACTTTGAGAGAGGAGGTGATGAATGATGGTCTGTGGTGAGGCGGATTAGTCTAGCTAGCTGGGCTAGCAATTCTGACTTTCAGAGGGGGAGATGATGAATGGTGGCCTATGGTGAGGTGGCTTAGGCTAGGTAGCAGGGCTAGCAATGCTGACCCTGAGGGTGGAGGTGATGAATGGTTGTCTATGGTGAGATGGCTTAGGCTAGTTAGCAGGGCTAGCAATGCTTATTTTGAGAGGGGAGATGACGAATGGTGGTCTGTGGTGAGGCGGCTTAGGCTAGCTAGCAATGCTAGCAATTGTGACTTTGAGAGGGGAGATGATGAATGGTGGTCTATGGTGAGGTGGCTTAGGCTAGCTAGCAGGGCTAGCAATGCTTACTTTGAGAGGGGAGAACACGAATGGTGGTCTGTGGTGAGGCAGCTTAGGCTATCTAGCAGGGCTAGTAATTGTGACTTTGAGAGGGGAGATGATGAATGGTGATCTATCATGAGGTGGCTTAGGCTAGCTAGCAGGGCTAGCCATTCTGACTTTGAGAGGGGAGATGATGAATGGTGGTCTATGGTGAGATGGCTTAGTTTAGCCATCAAGGCTAGCAATGCTGACTTTGAGGGTGGAGAGGATGAATGGTGGTCTATGGTGAGGTGCTTAGGCTAGCTAGCAGGACTAGCAATGCTTACTTTGAGAGGGGAGGTGATGAATGGTGGTCTGTAGTGGGGTGGCTTAGGCTTGCTAGCAGGCCTAGCATTGCTGACTTCGAGAGGGTAGATGATGAATGGTGGTCTATGGTGAGATGGTTTCGGCCAGCTAGCAGGACTAGCAATGCTGACTTTGAGAGGGAGATGATGAATGGTGGTCTATGGTGAGATGGCTTAGGTTAGCCATCAGGGATAGCAATGCTGACTTTGAGGGTGGAGAGGATGAATGGTGGTCTGTGGTGGGATGGCTTAGGCTAGCTAGTAGGACTAGCAATGCTGACGTTGAGGGTGGAGATGAAAGGTGGTCTTTTGTGAGGTGGCTTAGGCTAGTTAACAGGGCTAGCAATGCTTACTTTGAGAGGGGAGGTGATGAATGGTGGTCTGTAGTGGGGTGGCTTAGGCTAGCTAGCAGGGCTAGCAATGCTGACTTCGAGAGTGTAGATGATGAATGGTGGTCTATGGTGAGATGGCTTAGGCTAGCTAGCAGGGCTAGCAATGCTGACTTTGAGAGGGGAGATGATGAATGGTGGTCTATGGTGAGATGACTTAGGCTAGCTAGGAGGGCTAGCAACGCTGACTTTGAGGGCGGAGAGGATGAATGGTGGTCTGTGGTGAGATGGCTTAGGCTAGCTAGTAGGACTAGCAATGCTGATGTTGAGGGTGGAGTTGAATGGTGGTCTGTGGTGAGGTGGCTTAGGCTAGCTAGTAGGACTAGCAATGCTGACGTTGAGGGTGGAGATGAAAGGTGGTCTTTTGTGAGGTGGCTTAGGCTAGTTAGCAGGGCTAGAAATGTTGACTTTGAGAGGAAAGATGATGAATGGTGGTCTATGGTGAGATGGCTTAGGCCAGCTAGCAGGGCTAGCAATGCTGACTTTGAGAGGGGAGATGATGAATGGTGTTCTATGGTGAGATGGCTTAGGTTAGCCTTCAGGGCTAGCAATGCTGACTTTGAGGGTGAAGAGGATGAATGGTGGTCTGTGGTGAGATGGCTTAGGCTAGCTAGTAGGACTAGCAATGCTGACGTTGAGGGTGGAGATGAAAGGTGGTCTTTTGTGAGGTGGCTTAGGCTAGTTAACAGGGCCTGCAATACTTACTTTGAGAGGGGAGGTGATGAATTGTGGTCTGTAGTGGGGTGGCTTAGGCTAGCTAGCAGGGCTAGCAAAGCTGACTTCGAGAGTGTAGATGATGAATGGTGGTCTATGGTGAGGTGGCTTAGGCTAGCTAGCAGGGCTAGCAATGCTGAGTTTGAGAGGGGAGATGAAGAATGGTGGTCTATGATGAGATGACTTAGGCTAGATAGGAGGGCTAGCAACGCTGACTTTGAGGGCAGAGAGGATGAATGGTGGTCTGTGGTGAGATGGCTTAGGCTAGCTAGTAGGACTAGCAATGCTGATGTTGAGGGTGGAGTTGAATGGTGGTCTGTGGTGAGGTGGCTTAGGCTAGCTAGCAGGGCTAGCAATGCTGACTTTGAGAGGGGAGATGACGAATGGTGGTCTATAGCCAGATGGCTTATGCTAGTTAGCAGGGCTAGAAATGCTGACTTTGAGAGGGGAGATGATGAATGGTGGTCAATGGTCAGATGGCTTAATCTAGTTAGCATTGCTAGCAATGCTGACTTTGAGAGGGGGAGATGATGAATGGTGGTCTATGGTGAGGTGGCTTAGGCTAGCTAGCAGGACTAGCAATGCTGACCTTGAGAGGGGAGATGATGAATGATGGTCTGTGGTGAGGCGGATTAGGCTAGCTAGCAGGGCTAGCAATTCTGACTTTCAGAGGGGAGATGATGAATGTTGGCCTATGGTGAGGTGGTTTAGGCTAGCTAGCAGGCCTAGCAATGCTGACTTTGAGGATGGAGATGATGAATGGTGGTCTATGGTGAGATGGCTTAGGCTAGTTAGCAGGGCTAGCAATGCTTATTTTGATAGGGGAGATGACGAATGGTGGTCTGTGGTGAGGCGGCTTAGGCTAGCTAGCAATGCTAGCAATTGTGACTTTGAGAGGGGAGATGATGAATGGTGGTCTATGGTGAGGTGGCTTAGGTTAGCTAGCAGGGCTAGCAATGCTGACTTTGAGCGTGGAGATGATGAATGGTGGTCTATGGTGAGGTGGCCTGCTGACTTTGGGAGGGGAGATGATGAATGGTGGTCTATGGTGAGATGGCTTAGGCTAGCTAGCAGGGCTAGCACTGCTGATTTGAGCGTGGAGACGATGCATGGTGGTCTATGGTGAGGTGGCATCGGCTAGCTAGCAGGGCTAGCAATGCTGACTTTGAGAGAGGAGGTGATGAATGATGGTCTGTGGTGAGGCGGATTAGTCTAGCTAGCTGGGCTAGCAATTCTGACTTTCAGAGGGGAGATGATGAATGGTGGCCTATGGTGAGGTGGCTTAGGCTAGGTAGCAGGGCTAGCAATGCTGACCCTGAGGGTGGAGGTGATGAATGGTTGTCTATGGTGAGATGGCTTAGGCTAGTTAGCAGGGCTAGCAATGCTTATTTTGAGAGGGGAGATGACGAATGGTGGTCTGTGGTGAGGCGGCTTAGGCTAGCTAGCAATGCTAGCAATTGTGACTTTGAGAGGGGAGATGATGAATGGTGGTCTATGGTGAGGTGGCTTAGGCTAGCTAGCAGGGCTAGCAATGCTGACTTTGAGAGGGGAGATGATGAAAGGTGGTCTATGGTGAGATGGCTTAGGCTTGCTAGCAGGGCTAGCACTGCTGATTTGAGCATGGAGACGATGCATGGTGGTCTATGGTGAGGTGGCTTAGGCTAGCTAGCAGGGCTAGCAATGCTGACTTTGAGAGAGGAGATGATGAATGATGTTCTGTGGTGAGGCGGATTAGTCTAGCTAGCAGGGCTAGCAATTCTGACTTTCAGAGGGGAGATGATGAATGATGGCCTATGGTGAGGTGGCTTAGGCTAGGTAGCAGGGCTAGCAATGCTGACCTTGAGGGTGGAGATGATGAATGGTGGTCTATGGTGAGGTGGCTTAGGCTAGTTAGCAGGGCTAGCAATGCTTATTTTGAGAGGGGAGATGATGAATGGTGGTCTGTGGTGAGGCGGCTTAGGCTAGCTAGCAATGCTAGCTATCGTGACTTTGAGAGGGGAGATGATGAATGGTGGTCTATGGTGAGGTGGCTTAGGCTAGCTAGCAGGGCTAGCAATGCTGACTTTGAGGGTGGAGATGATGAAAGGTGGTCTATGGTGAGATGGCTTAGGCTAGTTAGCAGGGCTAGCAATGCTTACTTTGAGAGGGGAGGTCATGAATGGTGGTCTGTAGTGGGGTGGCTTAGGCTTGCTAGCAGGCCTAGCAATGCTGACTTCGAAAGGGTAGATGATGAATGGTGGTCTATGGTGAGATGGCTTAGGCCAGCTAGCAGGGCTAGCAATGCTGACTTTGAGAGGGGAGATGATGAATGGTGGTCTATGGTGAGATGGCTTAGGTTAGCCATCAGGGCTAGCAATGCTGACTTTGAAGGTGGAGAGGATGAATGGTGGTCTCTGGTGAGATGGCTTAGGCTAGCTAGTAGGACTAGCAATGCTGACGTTGAGGGAGGAGATGAAAGGTGGTCTTTTGTGAGGTGGCTTAGGCTAGTTAACAGGTCTAGCAATGCTTACTTTGAGAGGGGAGGTGATGAATGGTGGTCTGTAGTGGGGTGGCTTAGGCTAGCTAGCAGGGCTAGCAATGCTGACTTCGAGAGTGTAGATGATGAATGGTGGTCTATGGTGGGATGGCTTAGGCTAGCTAGCAGGGCTAGCAATGCTGACTTTGAGAGGGGAGATGATGAATGATGGTCTATGGTGAGATGACTTAGGCTAGCTAGGAGGGCTAGCAATGCTGACTTTGAGGGCAGAGAGGATGAATGGTGGTCTGTGGTGAGATGGCTTAGGCTAGCTAGCAGGGCTAGCAATGCTGACTTTTAGAGGGGAGATGATGAATGGTAGTCTATAGTGATGTGGCTTAGGCTAGCTAGCAGGGCTAGCAAAGCTGACTTTGAGGGTGGAGATGATGAATGGTGGTCTATGGTGAGCCCATGCAGTATCATCAGACATTGTTTGTGCAGGCAAAAACAGTGTATTCCCAGGAGGAGTAAGGGGGTGTGACCACATAGGTTATATCAAAGTGGGCCTGGTTATTTGCATCGTCAAAAAAGGTTAAAAGTGAAATCACATTGCTAATCCCCTGAAAAGGTGCTGCCTTCCTGTGCATCATCAGAAGAACTGCTGGCACCGCATGCTGTTAATCACTAGAGATGGGTATTTATGATTGGTACAATTCTTTTTTCTGTGATATAAATCCAGGCACTAAATGATTACCATGGACCCAAGATAAAAATGCTGATCACAGGAAAAAGAAACACATATCCGCCCAGAAGGTGGAATTGAACCACTCTGTCGCTAAACAGCTACAGGTTTGAAGCCTGCACCCCAGACCACTGAGGCTCATCCGGGCAGTGGTGGAGCAGAACAACACCATATATATGTCACCTGTAAACAGTATCTCTAACTAATAGAGTGGGAAAGAAGCCTTTTGAACTGAATTAAACTGAGTTTCTGCTTCAGGTTTAGGACACCATTATTGATAACCTTAACTGTCCTGCTTTGAAAGAAACAAATCAAGGAAAACGACGCCACTACTTGTATGTAAATCACTGCATGGACTTCTGGGTAACTTGGAAGGAGCTGCTGCTTCCTTGTATAATGTGGTCAAAGTACAGGCAATATGTTCTTCACATGTGGCGATGCTGGCAGCGCCTTGAAATCCCTGATGCTGATCCGTGGAATTATCTATGAACTGATTTATGTTTAGTATTAGTAGAGCACAGAGTTCACCACCAGGGTGGCCTCTTGGCACTTTGTGTGTATTGTACATAATGCATTTACAGGAATTATAACGTGTACATCTATCTGGGGAGCAGTAGAGGCTGTACAAGGGTGGGGGAGGTTGACAATCGCATGATCATTAGAGGAGGGGGAGCAGACTAGAGAAATCAGGGGAGCAGGGCTGGGGCTCCCCATTCAGTGGCAGCTATCTGCTGTTTTTGCTCTTTAAGCGCACACGCATCACGTTCTCCTCACTGTTTTTTTCAGCATTTTTAACTAGAAATGTTGAGCACAGGGTAATAATAATTTCTTCTTTGTATCGCTCTTTAGCCAAAAGCGCTTTACAGAGATCAAGTTTATAAAACGATTTTTGCCCAATCGAAATTTGTGTTCATTTTATCGACCTCGGAATGATGAGAGGCGGAGCTGACCTTCCAGGGATTCACAGCAGCTTCCTGCAAATTGCAGCAGCGAGCGCTCAACCTGCTGAGCTATCTCACCAGCTGCCCAGTACATGGGGAACGGTAGTGATATTACCGCTAAAACACTAGAGGTGGTGGAAGGAAGAATGAGAGGCAAGTGGGCAATGTGAGGCAAGGCTGTGAATATACATTATCCCGTTAGATTCCACACACACCCAGCTGAGTGTCCTCGAGCCACCGCTGTGGGTGCTGCTGGGGTGGAAGGGTGAACACCTGCTGGAGATCTTCAGTAGAGTGCAGAACTGCATTGAGGAGGTGCAGGAAGTCAAATGCCCTCAGGGTAAAGGGGTTCCTTCCACTTGAGAGCAAAGCAAAGGGCCTACATCTGGAAGCCGTGCAAGGCGATACTGGAGTTTTGAGGCAATGCTGACTTTGAGAGTGTAGGTGATGAATGGTGGTCTGTGGTGAGGTCTCTTAGGCTAGCTAGCAGGGCTAGCAATGCTGACTTCGAGCGTGGAGATAATGAATGGTGGTCTATGGTGAGATGGATTATGCTAGCTAGCAGGGCTAGCATTGCTGATTTGAGCGTGGAGATGATGCATGGTGGTCTATGGTGAGGTGGCTTAGGCTAGCTAGCAGGACTAGCAATGCTGATCTTGAGAGGGCAGGTGATGAATGGTGTTCTGTGTTGAGGGGCTTAGGCTATCTAGCAGGGCTAGCAATACTGACCTTGAGAGGGGAGGTGATGAATGGTGGTCTGTGGTGAGGCACTTAGGCTAGCTAGCAGGGCTAGCAATGCTGACTTTGAGAGTGTAGGTGATGAATGATGTTATGTGGTGAGGCGGTTTAGGCTAGCTAGCAGGGCTAGCAATTCTGACTTTGAGGGGGGAGATGATGAATCGTGGCCTATGGTGAGGTGGCTTTGGCTAGCTAGCAGGGCTACCAATGCTGACTTTGAGAGGGGAGATGATGAATGGTGGTCTATGGTGAGATGGCTTAGTTTAGCCATCAGGGCTAGCAATGCTGACTTTGAGGGTGGAGACGATGAATGGTGGTCTATGGAGAGGTGGCTTAGGCTAGCTAGCAGGACTAGCAATGCTGAACTTGAGAGGGCAGGTGATGAATGGTGGTCTGTGGTGTGGCACTTAGGCTAGCTAGCAGGGCTAGCAATGCTGACTTTGAGAGTGTAGGTGATGAATGGTGGTCTGTGGTGAGGTCTCTTATTCTAGCTAGCAGGGCTAGCAATGCTGACTTCGAGCGTGGAGATGATGAATGGTGGTCTATGGTGAGGTGGCCTGCTGACTTTGAGAGGGGAGATGATGAATGGTGGTCTATGGTGAGATGGATTATGCTAGCTAGCAGGGCTAGCACTGCTGAGTTGAGCGTGGAGATGATGCATGGTGGTCTATGGTGAGGTGGCTTAGGCTAGCTAGCAGGGCTAGCAATGCTGACTTTGAGAGAGGAGATGATGAATGATGGTATGTGGTGAGGCGGTTTAGGCTAGCTAGCAGGGCTAGCAATTCTGACTTTGAGAGGGGAGATGATGAATGGTGGCCTATGGTGAGGTGGCTTAGGATAGCTAGCAGGGCTAGCAATGCTGACTTTGAGGTTGGAGATGATGAGTGGTGGTCTATGGTGAGATGGCTTAGGCTAGCTAGCAGGGCTAGCAATGCTGAACTTGAGAGGGGAGATGAAGAATGGTGGTCTGTGGTGAGGCGGCTTAGGCTATCTAGCAGGGCTAGCAATACTGACCTTGAGAGGGGAGGTGATGAATGGTGGTCTGTGGTGTGGCACTTAGGCTAGCAGGCAGGGCTAGCAATGCTGACTTTGAGAGTGTAGGTGATGAATGGTGGTCTGTGGTGAGGTCTCTTAGGCTAGCTAGCAGGGCTAGCAATGCTGACTTCGAGCGTGGAGATGATGAATGGTGGTCTATGGTGAGGTGGCCTGCTGACTTTGAGAGGGGAGATGATGAATGGTGGTCTATGGTGAGATGGATTATGCTAGCTAGCAGGGCTAGCACTGCTGATTTGAGCGTGGAGATGATGCATGGTGGTCTATGGTGAGGTGGCTTAGGCTAGCTAGCAGGGCTAGCACTGCTGATTTGAGCGTGAAGATGATGCATGGTGGTCTATGGTGAGGTGGCTTAGGCTAGCTAGCAGGGCTAGCAATGCTGACTTTGAGAGAGGAGATGATGAATGATGGTATGTGGTGAGGCGGTTTAGGCTAGCTAGCAGGGCTAGCAATTCTGACTTTGAGAGGGGAGATGATGAATGGTGGCCTATGGTGAGGTGGCTTAGGCTAGCTAGCAGGGCTAGCAATGCTGACTTTGAGGTTGGAGATGATGAATGGTGGTCTATGGTGAGATGGCTTAGGCTAGTTAGCAGGGCTAGCAATGATTTCTTTGAGAGGGGAGATGAAGAATGGTGGTCTGTGGTGAGGCGTCTTAGGCTAGCTAGCAGGGCTAGCAATTGTGACTTTGAGAGGGGAGATGATGAATGGTGGTCTATGGTGAGGTGGCTTAGGATAGCTAGCAGGGCTAGCAATTCTGACTTTGGGGGTGGAGATGATGAATGGTGGTCTATGGTGAGATGGCCTAGGCTAGTTAGCTGGGCTAGCAATGCTTGCTTTGAGAGGGGAGGTGATGAATGGTGGTCTGTAGTGGGGTGGCTTAGGCTTGCTAGCAGGGCTAGCAATGCTGACTTCGAGAGGGTAGATGATGAATGGTGGTCTGTGGTTAGGTGGCTTACACTAGCTAGCAGGGCTAGCAATGCTGACCTTGAGAGGGGAGGTGATGAATGGTGGTCTGTGGAGAGGCACCTAGGCTACCTAGCAGGGCCAGCAATGCTGACTTTGAGAGGGGAGGTGATGAATGGTGGTCTGTGGTGAGGTGGCTTAGGCTAGCTAGCAGGGCTAGCAATGCTGACTTTGAGCGTGGAGATGATGAATGGTGGTCTATGGTGAGGTGGCCTGCTGACTTTGAGAGGGGAGATGATGAATGGTGGTCTGTAGTGGGGTGGCTAAGGCTTGCTAGCAGGGCTAGCAATGCTTACTTTGAGAGGGGAGGTGATGAATGGTGGTCTGTAGTGGGGTGGCTTAGGCTTGCTAGCAGGGCTAGCAATGCTGACTTCGAGAGGGTAGATGATGAATGGTGGTCTATGGTGAGATGGCTTAGGCTAGCTAGCAGGGCTAGCAATGCTGACTTTGAGGGTGGAGATGATGAATGGTGTTCTGTGGTGAGGCGCTTAGGCTAGCTAGCAGGGCTAGCAATGCAGACTTTGAGACGGGGGTGATGAAAGGTGGTCTGTGGTTAGGTGGCTTACACTAGCTAGCAGAGCTAGTAATGCTGACCTTGAGAAGGGAGGTGATGAATGGTGGTCTGTGGAGAGGCACTTAGGCTACCTAGCAGGGCCAGCAATGCTGAATTTGAGAGGGGAGGTGATGAATGGTGGTGTGTGGTGAGGTGGCTTAGGCTAGCTAGCAGGCCTAGCAATGCTGACTTTGAGCG